>NC_079196.1:96767230-97112317 GCF_029499605.1 Hyla sarda
TAGACAAAAAGAAGCAGAGCTCCTCATAGAGCAATACATCTGGTGAATTGTGAAATATAAGGGGTCTCTAAGGGGTCTGCTCATCTTGTTTGGTTATGTAACAGACACAACCGCTATGCAGGCAAGAGTAAAGGGTGGTGCAGCCTTCTGGTTGTTGGCACAAAACACACAACTGCCAAATGGTACAGTTGTCCAGTGGAGGGAAGGAAAACCGACTATACAGCGCAATCAACCACTTAGGCAGTTTGACTGCTGGATTGCCAGATAGGTGAATTGCGCCGTATAGCCGGTTTTATTTCCCTCCACCGGACAACCTTACTTTTAGATGTGGCTTTGGGGTTATCAGGAAGAGAAGCCACTAAATGCTTCAGCCTCTTTGGAAACACCATGCAAGTCAAGACAAACATAGGTTAATGATAGTAAAAAAGGATAGCCAGTCGACACTGCAATACTATGCAAACCCCTTATGTGGCTTCCACTGACCAGGATATACACTTAGGACAGAACGGTGGTGCTCACTTCCATAGAAAGTAGTTCAATTTTAAATCCACACAGTAGTAAGAAGTAAAAATCCTCCCTGTTGAAGCGCAATCTTGCGAGAAACAATTGTCACCTTTCAAGCATACACACTGGCGTCCGCACCATGCCGGGTGAAACGTTGAATGTATACTTGCACTTATTGATGTAATAAAGACAAGAAAACGTATGATGGTGAGTGCCATTTTATTCTTCTTACTACTGAACAGGCAAACATAGTTTAGATAGGGAAAAAATCTGTTATTATTGCTTGTTTTCTCACTGAAGATCTATATTGCTTAAAGCGTATTTGTCATCACTGAGCCAAAAAAAAAACAAAAAACACTGCAGTCATAGTTGGTAAGTCTCTGATCATTTCCAGCCTATTCTTTTTTGTTTTGGTCTGCCCTGTTGCTCTGAGCACCCATTATCTCCTGTATATGCTTCTGCTGTTATCCTGAACTCTGTGGGAATTCCCAGGCAGTGATGATGCTTGCCCTCACTGTTGTGAACTTCCTTTCCCTTAGTTGCTAAGTTGACAGCAGAAACCAATCAGCTGCCGTCTCCTCTCTGTTCACCTTGGCAGTAGCTACAGAGAGGAGGGAAGTATAGAAAATCAATACACACACATCTCAGCCATAGACACTCACCTCTGATACACACAGCTCAGCCATATACACTCACCTCTGCTACACACGACTCAGCCCTATACACACACAACATCTGCGCTCCGGCCAGACACATTGGCCGTGAGCGCTCTCTTGTCATGTCCCCGCATGCGAATCCCAGCCCATCACTCATCTCCCTGGTTTTCCTGTCCTCGCAGCCCCCAGTGTGCGTGCCCCGCCTCCTATGGCGCGCATGCGCGCCGGAACTCTTACATTTAAAGGGCTAGTACTCAATTAATTAAGTGTCTACACCTGCACCCTGTCTTTAAGTATCAGCTCCTCCCTTTGTTCCCTGCCGGATCTTTGTTGCCTTTGTACCCTAGAGAAAGCTACTGTGTCTCTGTGTTCCTGATATCTGTGTACCTGATCCTAGTACCGTTTCCTGACCCTGCACCTGTGCCACCTGCCCTGACCTACTGCTACCTTAACTTCGCCTTGCCAGTGTCCTTTGGTGTCATGCCACATCCCAGCTACATGTGTGGCCGAGTTGTGCCAGGGGTAGTGACCTGGGTGCCGCCTGCCGCAGCAAGACCATCCTGCTTTGCGGCGTGCTCTGGTGAAAACCAGTGGCACCTTAGACTCCGCTCCCTGGCTTATGTCATCATCCACACAGGCCCAGAGGATCCACCACCTGCCATGACCTGTTACAGTAAGATCCGGCCATGGATCCCACTGAGATGCCTTTGCCAGATGTCTCGGATCTTTCCACCGTCGTGGCTCAACAGTCGCAGCAGTTAGCCCGTCAGGCCCAACAACTGAATCAACTCTTCATCAATGCCATGGATGGTGCAACAGCTTCTTGCCACTCAGCAGCAACAACAGCAACAGCAGAAGCCACCTGTTCCTGAGCCTCCCCCTGCGTCTGCAGCTTCTTCTGGGACCAAACTTCCTTTGTCCTTGCCTTCTAAGTATGACAGAGATCCCAAGCTGTGTAGAGGCTTTGTGACACAGTGTTCTATCAGTCTAGAACTCATGGCGGATCTGTTCCCGACGGAGCATGCTAAAGTGGCGTTTGTGGTCAGTTTGCTGTCATGAAAAGCTTTAGCCTGGACTACTCCTCTCTGGGATCGTAGACATCCGGTCTCCTTGAACCTGTCTGCCTTCCTTGCAGAATTCCGCAATGCATTTAAAGAACCCGCGCGAGCCTCCTCTGCCGAGACGGCTCTTCTGAACCTCTGCCAAGGAAACTCCTCCGTTGGCGACTATGCGGTTCAGTTCCGCACTCTTGCCTCTGAACTTGCTTGGAATGACGAGACCTTGTGTGCTACCATTAAAAAAGGATTTTCCTCTAGAATCATGGATGCAGGAAGAACTTCCTTTGGAAAAAGAACCTGCCCGAAGTTGGCGATTACCACGTCTGGCACCGTGTGCCAATATCGACCTCTAATGTCTTCTTTGCCTCCTGCCGTATAGGCTATGGAAGTGGACCATTTTCGCTTAATGCAGCAGGAAAGATCCTGTCGACGCAATGAGAATTTGCGCATATATTTTGCCAGTCCGGAGCACTTTCTCAAAAACTGTTCAGTATGTCCTCCGCATCCGGGAGAACGCGCTCATCTTGGACAAGTTGGAGTGGCATCCCTTGATGTGAATATTACCTCTCCTCGCTTGACCACCCCGGTTCAAGTGTTTAGCTCTGCCAAGACTTCTTTCATCGCTTCTGCTATTTTTGACTCCGGTTCCGCTGGCAACTTCATTGGTGCCTCCCAGGTCCATAAACACAGTCTTCCAGTGACGCGTCTTGTCAAACCCTTCTACATTTCTTTTGTTAATAGACAAAATCTGAACTGTAAGGTGCAATTCTACACTCGTGCCCTAGAGAAAGCTACTGTGTTTCTGTGTTCCTGATATCTGTGTACCTGATCCTAGTTCCGTTTCTTGACCCTGCACCTGTGCCACCTGCCCTGACCTACTGCTACCTGGACCTCGGCTAGCCAGTGTCCTTTGGTGCCACGCCACATCCCAGCTACCTGTGTGGACGAGTCATGCCAGGGGTAGTGACCTGGGTGCCACCTGCCGTAGCAAGACCATCCTGCTTTGTGGCGGGCTCTGGTGAAAACCAGCGGCACCTTAGACTCCGCTTCCTGGCACGACTCATGTCATCATCCACACAGGCCCAGAAGATCCACAACCTGCTGTGACCAGTTACACACACTCATCTCTGCTACACAGAGCTCATCCATTTACACACTCATCTCTGCTACATACAGCTAAGCCATATACACACTCATCTCTGCTACACACAGCTCAGCTATATACACACTCATCTCTGCCACACACAGTGCATCCATTTACACACTCATCCCTGCTACACACAGCTCAGCCATATACACACATCTTTGCTACACACAGCTCAGCCATATACAAACTCATCACTACTACACACCCATCTTAGCTATACACACAGCTCTGCTACACATATCTCAGCAATATACACACTCAGATTTCCTTCACACTCAGCTAAGTCATATACACACTCAGCTATAATACACACACATCTCAAAGCCATTCACACAGCACTGCTACACAGAGCTCAGCCATATATTGCACATGCACACACAGCTTTAGTACATTGCTTCTATCCTTTCCCAACCTCCACCATGTACTGTATTTACCAGTTATGAAGAGAGGCTGCAGGGTTGTCTGTGTACATGGCAGACACTGCTGTCAGCCTCTGCCTCTTGGTCTGCTCTCCCCTCTGTCAGTAAAAACATGGCTTCTGCTCTCACACGGTGCTGTGCTCTGCACAATGATTGGCAGGCCAGGAGTATACGGAAAAGTGGTAAGCCCACCCTCACTGTTCCTGTGTTCAGCACTGTTGCCACAGTCGGTTAGGACATAGAGACAGGTGGACAACAGCAATGTACATGGTATGGGGACCCCCAGTAGACAGAACTTTTTCCCATAAAAAAAAGTGTTATATTTTTAATTCAAACAAATTGCTAAATTACCTAATTTGATATAAATCTTTAAAAAAATAAAAAGTTTATTAGAGGCTTCCTGTCTACAGGAAGCCTCTAATCCCATTCTAGAAGATAATAACTCCCCTCTAAATAGTGGTGTTCTTAGGAAGCAGAATACTTAAAGTTCCAGTTTCCATATTTAGATTTTCAGGCACAAAAAGTGGGAAAAGGCACAGATCAGATTATAGTTCATGCAGTTGCAATCTATTATACAAATGTTACCCCCACTCAAAGTTGTATGATGGGATTTGGCGGCCATACCTTGTACAGTAAAAAGAAATAAATAAATAAAAAATTTGGACAAATTCTCCTATTGCATGAAAACTAACAGTAATGAAAAAAATGACTTGGTATAGTCATGACCATAACACCCTTTGAAATGTATAAGTTATAAACATAACTTATAAAATAATAAACCAATAGGAGCTGAGTTGCAGTAAGCATGACCATTACACAATGCAGGGAGCTGTATACCAGCTGAATACTGGGGGTGCCAGGTGCTGGCACCCCATTAATCAGAGGATACACAGACAACAAAACAGTCCCTTTAAAGGGTAGCTCCCACCATCCTATTTTTTTTTTTGCTAGCCCGTTCCCTCCCGCTACGGCACTAGCCCGTTCCCTCCTCTCCCCCCCTTCCGCCCCGCATACCCCGTTCTCTCATTACACTTGCAGTCCCTGGTCACACAAACACACTGGAGGTGATTTATCAAGACTTGTGCAGAGGAAAGTTGACCAGTTGCCCATAGCAACCAATCAACTCGCTTCTTCAATTTTCAAAAAGGCTTCTGAAAAAAATATTAAAGAAGTAATCTGATTGGTTGCTATGGGCAATTGGTCAGCTTTTCCTCTGCACAGGTTTGGATGAACACCCCCTACTAACTCCAGGATTCCTCAGGAGGAGCGAATCCATGAGCACTGTGTGTTCTCTTAGACATTTCCTTTATTATCAGAGCAAGCTAGAAATCTGCAGTATTACATTATTACACTTACTATCAGCTCAGGTGGAAATATAAGTTCTTGTGTTGGATCCAATGGTAAACAATCCTGTTCATTGAATAGTTTGGGTGTCTGTAATACAGAATGCTAATTATTACTATATTATAATGTATATTATTGTAAATATAATGGTATGTATTTTAGTAGTTTGTTTAGTAGTGTGTTTATTCTACTATATAACAATTAATATTATTGTACAGTGATCCCTCAACTTACAATGGCCTCAACATACAATAGTTTCAACATACAATGGTCTTTTCTGGACCATCGTAAGTTGAAACCAAACTCAACATACAATTCTACAGACAGTCCAGATCTGTGAAACGTGTCAATGGCTGGAAGAATCGACCAATTAGAATGGGCATTCACTGGTAAAACCCCTGTATTACTGAAGTGTATGCACTGACTGGTGTCTGATAGCGCCCCCTACAGTACAGGGAGGTATTACATGTTCTGTACTCCTTACCTGTGCCAGGGTTAGCTGCTCCTTTGGACACCAGGTGAGGGCGACTCCATTACTTTTTTAGGACATTGCATGTACTGTACAGGACCCTGAAGAAGCTCCTGTCCTCTACATAGACCAGTGTTTCCCAAGCAGGGTGCCCCCAGCTGTTGCAAAACTACAACTCCCAGCATGCCCGGACAGCCTTTGGCTGTCCGGGCATGCTGGGAGTTGTAGTTTTGCAACAGCTGGAGGCTCCCTGCTTGGGAAATACTGACATAGTGATTACAGCTCCCAGCATATATTTCCTACTTTTATATGTAAGGATTTGCTTTATCTATATTAGTTATCTACTTATTTTTCTTTAATTCTCACTTTTTCCTATTTTTGGATGACATTTTGGGGCTTCAGAACCAATTACCAGGTTTCCATAGAGTTCTGGTCTCAACATACAATGGTTTCAACATACAGTGGTTGTCCTGAAACCAATTAATATTGTAACTTGAGGGTCCACTGTATATATGATAATGGTATGTATTTTAGTAGTATATTATATAGTAGTATAAACACACTACTAAACAATGTATATTATTGTATATATATAAAAATGGTATGTATTTTAGTAGTGTGTTTATTAGTAGTTGCACATTCTTATTTTATGTGCCCCTAATAAAGAAAAATATATATCACACAATGGTTTTCACCCTAAAAACATATGTGCACAAGCTGTTTTGGGGAAATCTACACAAAAACACTATACATATTATTTAGACATAGGTTGATTATTGAACAACCATTAAACAAACATGACTGTGTTACGCATTTTAGTCCCATTGGCTTGTGCAGTTGTTCAAGCTGTAAAAATTGCTGTAAATTTTTTTTCCCTAAAGATCTTGTGTGAATAAAAGATCTTTCCCGAATAAAAGATCTTTCGTCTTACTATATAACAAAAACTTAAAACACAGCTTACTACTATCCAGAGGATAGCAGACTGTTGCCTTAAAGGGTACCTCTCATCAAATAAACTTTTGATATATTTTAGATTAATGAATGTTGAATAACTTTCCAATAGCATGTTAATGAAAAATATGCCTCTTTCTATTGTATTTTTCCCGATCAGTCCTGTCAGCAAGCATTTCTGACTCATGCTGGAGTCCTAAACACTCAGAGCTGCCAGCCTGCTTTGTTCACAGCCAAACAGGCTGTGAACAAAGCAGGCTGGCAGCTCTGAGTGTTCTCCTTTGTGAACAAAGCAGACTGGCAGCTCGTAGTGTTTAGGACTCCAGCATGAGTCTGAAATGCTTGCTGCCAGGACTGGTAGGGAGACCCCTAGTGGTCATTTCTTCAAAGTGGAAAATTAAATAGAAAGCATATTTTTTAATAACATGCAATTGTAAAGTTATTCTGCATACATTAATCTATAATATATCAAAAGTTTTTTTTTGATGAGAGGTACTCTTTAAAAGATTATCCAGAGTTAAAGCAGACCTGTCAGTAAGTTTTAGGATATAAAATAATGCTACAAAATGGACCCAAGGTTAGTAAGGGGCCAAAACTACAAAAATCCAAACCCCAGGGCCGAATCCCGGGGTGAAAATCCTCTTTATACACACCCCTAAAATATAACTTTTAATGATGTAACTAAGACTTCCCCAAAGTGAAAGTTAAAACTGACACATGACAGGGTAATGTGCTATCAACTATGAATACAGAGAACAATTCTCTTAGTAATGATAATTTGCAGTGCTGCAGTCTACCGCAATTAGCACCTGTCTATGTGTTTAAAATGTACACGACAGCAATACACCTCTTGAGAATGCCATTGTAATGGTGAAACATGTAGAGGTAGGCATGTTGTGTAAATTTTAAACACACATAGACAGGTGCTAATTGTGATAGACCACAGCACCGCAAATTATCATTACTTAGAGAATTGTTCTCAGTATTCATAGTTGATAGCATATTACCCTGTCATGTGTCAGTATTAATTTTCACCTTGGGGAAGTTTTAGTTACATCAGCAAAAGTTATATTTTAGGGGTGTGCATTAAGGGTTTTTTTACCCTGGGCTTCTGGTCTGGGGTTTGTATTTTTGTAGGATATAAAGTAAAGGCATAGCTGTATATGGCTTTTGACCCTTTTTTTTTATCATTCGTTAACTGACCACTCCAGCGCCATGATATAATGCAAAGAGAAAATAAAAGGAAAGAGAGAATGGCGCCTCTTGTAACTCTGCGAATATAGAGGGAGATGATAGCCTAAAGATGGACTCTCACCTGTTACACCTCTTGGTTTTTAAACATATTGCCCCATATAGCGGGGTACCAGGGAACTGCCAGCCAGAGGAGTGGTTGCTGGACACCGAGTGATCGGGTCCAGAATTAGGCAAATTCAGAAAAAGAAAATAGAACTCCAACTCGGCGCTGTTCCAATGAGGCAACGTTTCCGTTCTTAATCAAGTAAAACCATATTTATTTGATAAATTAGTTTTACAGGCACATCAGAGGCAAGACGCGTTTCGGGTCACTACGTACCCTTTCTCAATTGAGGATGTACATCCGCAATTGAGAAAGGGTACGGAGTGACCCGAAACGCGTCTTGCCTCTGATGTGCCTGTAAAACTAATTTATCAAATAAATATGGTTTTACTTGATTAAGAACGGAAACGTTGCCTCATTGGAACAGCGCCGAGTTGGAGTTCATTTTTCTTTTTCTGAATATGATATAATGCAAGTTAGTCTTTGGAGCCCACTGGGCGTTCCTCTCAGCTTCTAGATTAGAGGGGAAAAACAGAGATTACAGTAGCGCCTAGTGGCTATCAATCAGGGGGTTGAGGAGGAGACCAGAATACAGAAGGGAGTCACTAACTGGTGAAGGGGACGAACTGCTGGGCTATAGCAGCTGAGGGGAACGCCCATTGGACTCTAAAGCCTAATTTGCATATCCATTCCTTTACTTTATACCCTTAAAACTCGTTGATAGGTCAGAGTTAAATGTCACCTTAAAAAGATTAAAATTGTATGTTTTTATTAATTTTAATCTAATGTGTATGTGTTCCTTAACTGATATTCTCTGTCGCTAAAGGGTGGAAAAGAAGATGGGGAAAAAAAACAACAACAACAAAGAATAATATGAAAGAATAATTAATAAAATTGAATGATAACATTAAATAACATTGAATAATTAAGATGATCACATGACCAATGTAGCTTTGAAAAGGGTACTTTGCAAATCAAAATGAGGGAAGAAAAAGCTGTATACTATACCTTCATTTCACTCAGTTTATTTTCATTATCAGTTTTATTTAAACAGCAACTCTAAAGGAAAAATGTCAAAATCAATTTAGGAGGGATATATGGGTACTGCAAATAAACGTAATGAATAAATAAATAAAAATAAATGTTATTCTACTAACCTTATCAAATGTTTTAAAACCATCCAAAATGGGCCTGTAACCTGTGCATCTGCAGAGGTTTCCTAATGCATAAAAGATTATAAACCATAATTCAATGTTCATGTGACATTATTAGATGAAGAGTAGTATAAATAATAATATTAGAAGAAATAGCACAAAGGGCAGTTACAGTCAGCCCACTGGCACTACATATTAAAGGGGTACTCCGGTGAAAAATATATTTTATATATATATATTTATTTATTTATTTATTTTATCAACTGGTGCAAGAACGTTAAACAGATTTGTAAATTACTTCAATTTAAAAATCTTAGTCCTTGCAGTACTTTTCAGCTGCTGTATGCTCCACAGGAAGTTCTTTTCTTTCTACATTTCTTTTCTGTCTGATCACAGTTCTCTCTGCTGACACCTCTGTCGGTCTCAGGAACTGTCCAGAGCAGGAGAAGTTTGCTATGGGGATTTGCTCCTGTTCTTGACAGTTCCTGAGACAGACAGAGGTGTCAGCAGAGAACACTGTAGTCAGACAGAAAAGAAATTCAAAAAGAAAAGAACTTCCTGTGGAGCATACTACAGCTGATAAGTGCTGAAAGGGTTAAGATTTTTAAATAGAAGTAATTTACAAATCTGTTTAACATTCTGGCACCAGTTGATTTAAATAATTTTTTTTTACTGGAGTACTCCTTTAAGACAAACCACCAAGGAAGGATTTTAACAAGCCTATTACTTTGTCCCTGCTGAAGATAAGCCAAGTATTTCCTATTACCACAGCATTCTGTAGAGATGATGCATGGTAAGAGTATACCTCTATACGTTAGATACAGTTATTACCTACCAGATAAGTAGGCCATAATCTCTTGAATGTTGGGCTCTGGGTTATTTCTTAGTAGCGAGTACATGGACATCACCATTCCAGGACTACAGAACCCACACTGTGAACCATGAGCTTTAGCTAATCTCTCCTAAACAGTGAACATAAATAACAGGTATTAGTAGCAGCAATAGCAGACAATACAATGGACTATTATTAACAACAATAGAAAACAGGAGCCGCTTAGCCTTTAAGTTAAAAGCTTGTAAATTATCAGCCTCATCTTTAAAGTGGTCCCACATATGCCTAAAAGACATTTATGGCTTGTGTTGGGGGAATGGGGACTACTCTGTATATTCCCCCATGTAGATTCATAATAGCAGGTATTGGAAGAAAATGTGGACAAATTTTGGCGCTGGAACTCTGGACATTAAGAAAATCAGAAACACATCCGCATTCCTTTCAGAGGCTTTATTGTGAATACATAAGCTACGCATTTCTGGTCCGAACCGGACCCTTCGTCAGGAAAGGATACCTTGCCTGACGAAGGGTCCGGTTCGGACCAGAAACGCGTAGCTTATGTATTCACAATAAAGCCTCTGAAAGGAATGGGGATGTGTTTCTGATTTTCTTAATGTCCAGAGTTCCAGCACCAAAATTCGTCCACATTTTCTTCCAATACCTGCTATTACCTTACACTGGGACAGCGTGCCTGCTACCTGAGGACTGAGGCTACGGACCTGGGAATTGTTACCATACCACACTTGTTAGGTGTTGTGCCCTGAATTTTTAAACATTCTTCACTAGAGGCGCAATTTCCCTCTTTCTTTTTTCCTCTCTCTTTATGTCCCATGTAGATTCAGACAGTGGGCCATCCATATAAAATTCTGTACTAACATAACGTCAGCAGTTATAATGCGCTGCGTTTATAAAGAATTTATTATGGCCCTCTATTAACTTCTCCAATAAGAAGCCAGAGTTTTCTAGCCATAGCCTTATTGACAACTTGGTTTTACCATTCCCCTTGTCAATGGGATGTGTCACTACACAGTCTGATACTCCCAGCAATGAATGTACTCCAGAAATTTATGGGAAATACACATATATATCGGTCATGACCATGTGATCAATTCATTTTGCACTCCACTTTGGTTTTCCTTATCTTGATGGTGTAGTTTATATGTTTAAGGGACTGACAAGGGGTGCTGCTTTCAGTTTTTTGACCACCCCTGTCCACTGAAAACAGACAGGAGAAGCCAGAATTGAGGAAATAGGACAACCAGTAAGTAATATACTTACTTGTAAGATAGGACAATCCAGTAAGTTTAACAGATTTGTAAATTACTTTTTTTTTTATTTAAATATTTTTTATTCAAACATTAATATTATGCAATCAATATAAATATATTCAATACAACACAGTGCGCATTATATACCCTTTTATCCCCCCCCTTAATACCAAAAAATAAAAATTTCCCCACTCTACCATATTAATTAATTTCTATAATCTCTTTTTACCATTTCTATCATTCCCTCTAGCACAGAACAACATTCTATGTAGTTGCTTCCTCTTTTCTCTACTTAAAGGGGTACTCCGGTGAAAAACTTTTTTTTTTTTTTTTTAAATCAACTGGTGCCAGAAAGTTGAACAGATTTGTAAATTACTTCTATTAAAAAATCTTAATCCTTCCTGTACTTATTAGCTGCTAAATACTACAGCAGAAATTATTTTCTTTTTGAAACACAGAGCTTTCTGCTGACATCATGAGCACAGTGCTCTCTGCTGACATCTCTGTCCATTTTAAGAACTGTCCAGAACAGCATATGTTTGCTAAGGGGATTTTAACCATGTCTACAACCTTATCCCCTAGCATTCACCCCGTTGAATGCTTTAATTGTGTCTAAAGACCGGATGGAATGGGAGCCCCCCTCCTTAACATTAACCAATTGGATGTTAGACAGAACCATATGAATATTATGTTTAGCCATCCTCCCTGGGATAAAGCCACACTGATCTTTTCCCATTAAACCCGTTATCACTCCTTTTAGCCTATTGGCCATTGCTTTTGCTATGATCTTAAAGGGGTACTCCGGGGGAATTTTTATTATTTTTTATAAATCAACTGGTGCCAGAAAGATAAACAGATTTGTAAATTACCTCTATTAAAAAAATCTTAATCCTTCCAGTACTTGTTAGCTGCTGAATACTACAGAGGAAATTATTTTCTTTTCGGAACACAGAGCTCTCTGCTAAATCATGAGCACAGTGCTCTCTACTGACATCTCTGTCCATTTTAAAAACAGCTCAGAGTAGGAGAAAATCCGCCTTGGCAAACTGGACAGTTTGCTGCTCTGGACAGTTCCTAAAATGGACAGAGATGTCAGCAGAGAGCACTGTGGTCATGATGTCAGCAGAGAGCACTGTGTTCCAAAAAGAAAATAATTTCCTCTGTAGCATTCAGCAGCTAATAAGTACTGGAAGGATTACGATTTTTTAAAAGAAGTAATTTACAAATCTGTTTAACTTTCTGGCACCAGTTGATTAAAAATAAAATAATAGTTTTCCCCCGGAGTACCCCTTTAACATCAGTATTTAATAATGATATGGGTCTACACGACCTCATATCTTCGTTCTCTTTGTTTGGTTTTAATATTAAAATGATTGTGGCTTCACACATTGACCCAGTAAATTGACCCTTTTCCAGTCCTGTATTAAAAACTCTTTCCAAAGCTGGAATAAGAACTTGACCGAACTTGCGATATATCACAAACGGGAAACCATCCCCCCGGGCGACGTGTTACCTTTTATTGATCTCAATGTTAACTCCAGTTCCCCGTTAAAGGCGCTTCCATTTTTTCTCTCTGTTCATTATTTATTCTGGGGAAATCAATATTATCCAAATATTTTTCTAGTTCAACGTAACTTTTATTAAATTCTGATCTATAGAGCCCTGCATAGTAAAATGTCCCCAGTATTTTACCCCTTTCTGTACACCATTGTCCCTGTTCATCCTTTATACCTGTTATATTTTGATTGGCTTATTGATTTTGAGCTATCGCGATCAAATATTTATTAGGCTTCCCTGCCTGTACAAATCATTGTTGTCCTATGAATAGATATTTATTTCTGTTTTTCCCCATGTATATTTTCATTTAACTTGTCCTGTTTTTCCTGCCAATTCTCGCTATTCTCTTCAGAGGGATCCTCTACAATTTTATTTTATGCTTCTCTAGTTGCTCTTTTCAATCACTCTTCCTTTTTTTTTTTTTTTTTTTTTTAACTCTTTTTCTTCTTATAAATTGCTCTAGTTATTTCCCCTCTCAGGAAGGCCTTACTCCGAGCCCCAATTCATCTCAAAAACTGTACTAAATTATTTTTAATCCTATCAATATCTATGAGGTTTAACCAATGGGGATTCATTTTCTTGGTACACAGTCTCCCCTCTCAGTATCAATTATAATTTCTACAACAGAATGATCAGATAAGCATCTTGTTAAATAATTTATCTTACTAACTTTATCTAAACGAGTGTATTTACCAGACACATATCTATCCGAGACATGGTCTGGCAGGTTCTATTCAAACATGAAAACACTTTTTTTGTGGATATTGCATCCTATCTCTCTACTTAATTTCGCCAACGGTGTTTGACCCCGACTTTTACCAATCTCTTTGAACCTTAACCTATCCGACTCCTCATTCATCACACAGTTCATATCGCCCTGAACCAACACCGGTCATGCATCTTTAGATATGCAAAATTCAAATAATAGAGTGTCGGATGAATACGGAGGGGGAATGTACACAAATGCTAAAATGCATATCAAATTATATAGCCTACCATATAAAAAAACAAATCTACCCTCCCAATCCAATAATTTATCTTTTAATTCCCCATCTTACTTTTTTGTGAAATAAAACTGTAACCCCCTTGAACAGGAAGTAAAAAAACGAGTGATAATGTGCCCACCAACTTCTTTTAACCAAATGTGCATTATCCTTTGTTAAATGGGTTTCCAATAACCCAACAATCCCAGGGGCATGATTTTTCAGAACACCCATGATTGCCATATGCTTTATACCATCCCTCATTCCCTTTATGTTCCATACTATTACCTTAGTACTCATCAGTCACTCTTTACATATAAATATATAAATTTAGGTCACCATTCCATTGTAAGAGTAATACCCACAAGTAAGTGGAAGAAAAAAAAAAAAAAGCCCACTCCCTTCCCCCCCTACCCCCTCTGCCAGAGTGTTCCCATCTAAACAAGCCTCTATTCTTGCACAATATAACCCCCCTTAATGCCAGCAACCCCTATTCAATATTTTTCACCCCCGTGGCGCCCATCCAATCTGTTACTTCCTTTGAATTGTCGAAGAAAAAAAGTTCCCATTATATATTATCCTAATCCTAGCCAGAAACATCAAAGAAAACTTAAAGGGGTATTCCAGGCAAAAACTTTTTTTTATATATCAACTGACTCCGGAAAGTTAAACAGATTTGTAAATTACTTCTATTAAAAAATCTTAATCCTTCCAATAGTTATTAGCTTCTGAAGTTTTCTGTCTAGCTGCTCATTGATGATGTCACGTCCCGGGAGCTGTGCATGATGGGAAAATATCCCCATAGGTACTGCACAGCTCCCGGGACGTGAGTCATCAGAGAGCAGTTAGACAGAAAACAACAACTCAACTTCAGAAGCTAATAACTATTGGAAGGATTAAGATTTTTTAATCAAAGTAATTTACAAATCTGTTTAACTTTCCGGAGCCAGTTGATATATAAAAAAAAGTTTTGTCCTGGAATACCCCTTTAACCCTGTTCTGGTATAACCTTTTTTTTTTACATTTTTAAACCTAATCCGCTTCCTCTTGGTTTCCATTGCATAGTCAGGAAAAATTGCAATTTTATTATTGCTAATCAAGTTCTTTTTTCCCATCCTGCTCTTACCACACTCTCTCGATCCTGTGAATTTACACATCTTTATTAACATAGTTATTGGATTACTGCCAGGAGAAAGAGGTGTTGATGGGATCCTACTTTCTATTCTTTTCTCATGTAGCTCTTTAGTCGGGATCAATGTTGTATTAATCCATCCTTTCACAAATTTTATGGTATCTCTACCCTCAACTCCCTCCGGGACCCCTATTACGCTCATATTATATCTCCTGGAGCGATCCTCTAAATCAATCACCTTTTTTTTTCCAAAAATTGATTTGTGTCTAACACTTTCCTAATTTTCTCTTCAACTTCAACCATTTTATCCTCTAGTGTTGACACTCTCCCCTCTACTTCTGTACATCTTTCCCTTATTCCTTTAAAGGAGTAGTCCAGTGGTGATTCAGTGGTGAGCAACTTATCCCCTATCCTAAGGATAGGGGATAAGTTGCAGATCGCGGGGGGTCCGACCGCTGGGGCCCCCTGCGATCTCCTGTATGGAGCCCCGACAGCCCGCGGGAAGGGGGCGTGTCGACCTCCGCACGAGGCGGCGGCCGACACGCCCCCTCAATACAACTCTATGGCAGAGCCGAAGCGCTGCCTTCGGCAATCTCCGGCTCTGCCATAGAGATGTATTGAGGGGGCGTGTCGGCCGCCGCCTCGTGCGGGGGTCGACACCCGCTATCTCGGCGGAGAGCCGGGGCCCCGTACAGAGAGATCGCAGGGGGCCCCAGCGGTCGGACCCCCCGCGATCTCAAACTTATCCCCTATCCTTAGGATAGGGGATAAGTTTTTCACCACTGGACTACCCCTTTAAGAGCCTCTCTAATCAATGATATCTCACCTCCAATTGCACTCACTTGTGCTGTTAATGAATCTATTGCGTTATTGCATTTTCCCACCACCTCCAAGACAATTTTTAAAGCTAAGGGGTCTACTCCCCCGCTGGTCCCCTCTTTCGAATGTGGTTCCACATTTTTTCCCTGGTTTCTGTTTCTCCCTGTATTAACCGACCCTGGGGATGCCAGAAATGTATACATTTTTCCCGCATGTTTTGATTTCTTTTCTTTTACTGGACTTACTGATTCCCTTTTTTTCTGGGGCATGATTAGTGATATGATCTCTACTTTTCTTCCCCAATTCACTGCTTCAAACTTCACCCTCTATCCTGTCAAAATACTACTGGACGTATGTGGTTAATTATATATTAGATGTAATAGTTCAATCTAATGTGCATCAATCTTTCCAAGTGGTGCTGGTTCCTCACCAAACACCTTAAATCGGATACATTGGACAGTTATTGATACGATATAGGCAAGTTATTACTACACCCTCTGAAGATACAACCGCCAATCCAATTGACCAGTTCTTCAACCGTTGCTCCCACAGATCTTCTGAAGAAACAGTCTCTTACTCAAAATTAAGCAGCAACAAAAAGAACAGTAGAATTAACCCTGGTATGAAAGAATTATCATCAATAGTCCAATAACAGAATCTTCAATTGTTAATACAGAATTCAGCAACAGGGTCAACACCAAAGTAAGTTATATAATCATTAACAACAGGATTTATTAGTCATTTAACAAATCCCCAATCTGGGTCTCCTGCCGTCTAACCCCTAAAAATGTGATTAAAAAAAGGGGTTAAGCGGCAGGGTTCGCAGTGAGATCAATTATATGATGATTAAATCCCCACATTAGGTATCCCAATGTTGTTGTAGCGTTCCTATTAACAATCATTCCCTCAAGGCATATTAAATCACATATCAGGATTAAACAGAAAAGTTAGTCAAATTGTTAGCAAAAACTCAGATCTAATCTCCTGTTATTCATACAACATATCTATAGATGAGCAAATCGAAGCTGACGAACCAGAATTCATTACGAATTTCATGAAATATTCGATTTGCAACGAATGCGAATATCGCAGCGCTTTTATCGTGCAAATCGCTGCATTAAACTCCATTTCCTGCGGTCCAGGCAGCCATTTTGTGGCTTGTCATATAATTCATTACACTGCATACAGATAGGACGGACATCGCTGTGTGTGTGTTACACAGAAAAGCTCATTCCAGCAGCGTTTCACATCCTAGTCACATCAGCTTTCTCGTGGACAGAGAGCAATTTTTTTTTTCACTGAAAAGGATTTTTACTGCAGCCATTAAAGGAGATGTCCGGTGCAGACTTTTCTATTCCATCCTGCCCGGGCTGCAAAAGAAGACATAACAAACTTTCACTTACCTTCCTACATTCTCCCGGAACTCAACAACAGCTGCTCAGTCGGCCGGGCTGTTTACTTCCTACTTCCCTTAGCCCAATACGTCACACGGCGCATCAGCCTATCACTGGCCGAGGCAGGACATCGCTGCGGCCGGTGATAGTGTGAAGCGCCGTGTGATGTACCGGGCTAAGGGAAGTAGTAAGTAGACCGCCCAGCCGAACGATCAGCTGTTGCGGAGCTCCGGGGGAACGTTGGAAGGTAAGTGAAAATTTGTTTCATCTTTTTTTGCAGCCCGGACAGGATGGAATAGAAAAAGTCTGCACCGGACATATCCTTTAACCTCCCAGTTACTTTCTTCAGCATTGTATTACACAGAGGGGCAGATAGCTGTGTGTGTTGCCTCATACATTTCAACAAGCTGCCTCAACTTCATAAACCTTAGCAAAGGAGGCAGGAATAATTCAGCGCAATTCTGTGTCTTTGTTCCACAACAACTCATCTGCTGGTTATAATAGTCCGTAGATGGTATAATACCCAGCAGTCCGCTACTATTTTGTATCTGTTAATCTGTCAAGGGCATACATACTGTGAAAGGACAGCCAAAAGTAATCACTGGCTGGGGTTTTACTCCAATACATTTATTAAGTGTAGAGTAGCACATTTTTCTGCCCTCATAAGTGCATACCACATACTTACATCTAAGTAGTGTACTATTTTGTAGCCAACAGTACACACCTTCTGCTGTTCTAGACAAATATTGTTTTAAGTGTAGTGAAGCGTATTGTACTCCCCTGATAAGTATGTCAGGCAGAGTAGTGCCAGGATTTGCACAGAGGAGTGGCAGAGGCCTATATTCATCAGGTGCAGAGAGAGGTCACAGCAGAGTAGGGGTGTGTGGCAGCCGGAGTCGCAGCGAGAGGTCTGAGCTCCCGGTGTCAGCTAACAGTCGTGTCGCGACCAGCAGCCGTGATTGATCGGTTCACTTGGTCATCCACTTCATCCCAAGTGACATCTGACACCCCCAGTCAACAGTCGGTGGGTTCCTCAGACTCAACCCTCAGTTGGCATGGCCTTCATGCTGCTGCTGCCACCTCCAGGCTCTGTCATTGTGCTGCTCTATGGTCTCCTCATGCTAATGCTACCACCTCAAGGCTCTGTCATTGTGCTGCTCTATGGTCTCCTCATGCTGATTCTGCCACCTCCAGGCTCTCTCATTGTGCTGATATGAATACTGCAAAACATAATTAAGGTGCTGGTCCCCAGTTTTAGAAATTCTTTGCATTAGGGTCACTTTCAGAACTCCTGATACCACCTCCAGGCTGTGCCATTCAGCCACTATATGGTCTCCTCATGCTCCAGCCACCTCCAGCCTGTGCCATTCAGACACTATATGCTCTCCTCATGCTTCAGTCACCCCCAGGCTGTGGCATTCAGCCACTATATGGTCTCCTCATGCTTCAGCCACCCCAGGCTGTGCCAGACACTATATGGTCTCCCTATGCTGCCATAAACTCCAGGAAGTCATTCAGCCACTATATGGTCTCCTCATACTGATGCCACTTCCAGGCTCTGTCATTGTGCTGACATGTGACTCATTGTTAGATTTGGCCCTTTGTACCCACACTACACTAAACACTAAAACTTGGGAGTTAAAAGTTCAATTTCAAAATCTTAAATTTAAAATTCTTAAAATTTCAATGGTCTCCTCATGCTTCTGCCAACTCCAGGCTGTGCTATTCAGACACTATATGGTATCCTCATGCTTCAGCCACCTCCAGGCTTTGCCATTCATCCAATAGATGTTTTACTGATGCTTCAGCCACCTCCAGTCTGTGTCATTCAGCAACTACATGGTTTATTGATACTGCTGGGCCTATTACCTATATATGTTTATGGTAGCACTAGGTACCATACATCTTCAATGGAAATTTCAAAATTCATCTTTTAATCTTAGGGATTGTGAAGCCCTAGTGTCTACTCATGCTGCTGCCAACACCTCCAGGCTGTGCCATTCAGACACTTTATGGTCTCCTCGTGCTGCCAACACCTCCACGCTGTGTCATTCAGCCACTATATGGTCTCCTCATGCCGCCAATACCTCCACACTGTGTCATTCAGCCACTATATGGTCTCCTCATGCTGTCAACACCTCCATGCTGAGCCATTCAGCCACTATATGGTCTCCCATATACGAAAATTTGTATGCCAGTCTCACACAGTAGTATTAGAGCCTTCTTTAGACCACACAAGCTGGAAGCAGAGAGGGATGATCACTGTGATGTGTACTGTGAAAAAAAAAAAATATTCGTAATTACGAATATATAGTGCTATATTCGCGAATTCGCGAATATGCGACATTCGCGAATAAAATTTGCATTGCGAATATTCGCGAGCAACACTACTCGCAAGTCAGGATCTCTCCATGTCCCCTGGACAATATTAAGCAAC
This sequence comes from Hyla sarda, assembly GCF_029499605.1. Lineage (NCBI taxonomy): Eukaryota > Metazoa > Chordata > Amphibia > Anura > Hylidae > Hyla > Hyla sarda. The sequence continues at coordinate 96,786,652 of NC_079196.1, forward strand.
AAATTTAGCAGTGAAGACAATTAGTTGTTAGCAGAAGTTCAACTCAGGCAGTGTTAGTAACCAGCTCCCCCCAGGAATGCGTACACTCCTCACCCGCGGAGCATGCTATGTCCCGACTCAACGACTCCAGCTGCTCCCCACGGCAATGATGCTGCGCTCCGCTCACTGCTCTCCTTCCGCGGCGGTCTCCCTCAAGCATGCTACAGGGCTGTTACGGCCTCACTCCTTCTCCGCCCGGACTGAGACCCAAGGAGTAGCCCCAAACAGTCACAGGATCCCCGGCAAGGGACACACAGGTACCGGGCGCCAGGGTTAACCATGTGGAGGATGCAGGATCATACCTGAGGTGGGGAGGGGTGGGGGGGGGACTGCCTCAGCTTCCTCCCATCATGCACCACCTATTAAAAAATCTTATTCCTTCCAGTACTTATCAGCTGCTGTATGCTACAGAGGAAGTTGAGTGGTTCTTTTCTGTCTGACTACAGTCCTCTCTGCTGACACCTCTGTCTGTGTCAGTAACTGTCCAGAGTAGGACCAAATCCCCAAAGCAAACCTCTCCTGCTCTGGGCAGTTCCTGACATGGACAGAGGTGTCAGCAGAGAGCACTGTGGTCAGACTGGAAAGAACTACACAACTTCTTCTGTAGTATACAACAGCTGATAAGTACTGGAAGTATTAAAAAAATGTTTATAGAATTAATTTGCAAATTTGTTAAACTTTCTTGCACCAGTTGGTTTAAAAAAATTGTTTTCTATTGGAGTACCCCTTTAATCCTTCCAGTACTTAGCTTCTGTATGCTCCACAGGCACTGTGACCCAACTGAAAAGAACTACACAACTTCCTGAGCAGCAGCTGATAAGTACTGGAAGGATTAATATTTTCAAATATAAATCTGTATCTGTATAACTTTCTGGCACCTGTTAATAAAAAAATAAAAAATAAAAGATTTCCACTGAGTACCCCTTTAAGCTTCAATCACGGTGCATATGTAACAAAAGCATGAAATAACACAGATGGCAGGGGCGTTCGGATGACCGCTTTGTACATCTGTGCGTACTTCCTCTTGCATGGTTAGCCATCTGTGTTAGTCCTCATCTTCAATCACAGTACATACATAAAAAAAGCAGGGGGTATCATTGGTTTTGGTGAGTCACTTTTCTATCTTTGCACCATACGTGCCATGTTGCTATTTGGAGCTGAGTACCGCCAATATAATGGGATATAGGTGCGGTCTTGTCCAGTTATCGTGACTGGGTGTGAATAGCAATGTGTTTGGTAGTGATGGAGCTTTCTCGCTATCTGTGCTGACTTGATGCATTTAGGTAGATGACTAGAGGATTTGCCCTTGGCTATACCAAATTTAGTGTCCTATTGTTATTATAACATTATGTACATCACATTATCAACAATAATCAAGTTTACCTGGACTGGGTGCAGCCTTGTGGCTGAATTTCCTATTCCTTCTGTTGTGGTGACTGCCATTCCATACAGGGAACAAATAGGAAGCAGGCATGCAGTAGCTGGGTAGTGTCTACCAGTTAGTAAAGGATTACGGAAAGAACAACATTTTTTTCTAAATAAAAGCTAAAAGAGATGTAAGCTAGGAAGCTATGTACACTGTATGATGTATTGTATTTTTCGCCATATAAGACGCTCCGGCATATAAGACGCACCTAATTTTATAGGATAAAAATCGAGAAAATAAAGATTCTGAACCAAATACAATGTAAATTATAGGACAGTGATCTTCAACCTGCGGACCTTCAGATGTTGTAAAACTACAACTCCCAGCATGCCCGGACAGCCGTTGGCTGTCCGGGCATGCTGGGAGTTGTAGTTTTGCAACATCTGGAGGTCCGCAGGTTGAAGACCACTGGTATAGGACGTGATGGCGACGAAGGAGAGCGGTGGCCATGCAGGGGATCCCGGGATGAAGCAGACACCGAGGAGGCAGGTAAGATCCCTCCCGGTGTCCTGTAAGCTGTTCGGGATTTCACCGCGGCGGTCCCGAACAGCCCAACTGAACTTCCGGGTTAGTGTTATTTTCGCTTCAGACGCGGCGGTCAGCTTTGATCGGCACGTCTGAATGGTTAATACAGGGCATCACCGTGATCGGTGATGTCCTATATTAGCCACGGGTCCCGGCCGTTGATGGCCACAGGGACTGCCGCGATAGGTGTGTATTCGCCTTATAAGACGCACCAACTTTCCCCCCCCCCCCAGTTTTGGGGAAGAAAAAGTGCATCTTATACGGCGAAAAATACAGTAACTTGTATTTTGGATTCAACTTTACTTTTCTAGAATTGTCAAACAAAAAAGGCATGGCAAATGATGTGTAAACATAGCATGCCAACCTTGATCATGCAAGATACGCAGACTGCCTTTGGGGTACGCAAATGGGACTTTTGGTTGTTGTTTCTTCCAACAACTGCAAAAAGAGGGAACAGTTTTGAACTCATTGGCAAAATCTTAATCAGCTGCCAATGTATCTGTGCTTGGATTGGCACGGGTCCCACTCAATTAGTTGACCTGAACATACTCAGCTAAACCGATTTTCTAATGTGAAGTAAAATTTGTCAAATATGTTTGGACTCAGTTGTCTTGGAGCATTGGGTTGCTAGTTCAGCATCAGCACGAATGGAGCCTGAATATTCTCCCCATGTTTGTGTGGGGTTCTAAAGAGTATTCTAGTTTAATCTACCACCACCCCCAAAAAATTTACTGAAACTCTTTAAAGTTGCAAATAGTCCATAGAGTTTATCTAAGAGAAAGGAAATGTTGACAGGTATAGGTGAATTGTTGAAAGGAGGGCTGATCTTGGATGGTTGGATGGTGTTCTGTGCAAGACTCATGTTATCTTCAACTTTTAGGGTGTATCCCCTACATTTTCATAAAGATTTTTCACAATAAAATAAAAAATAAATAAAAAAGACAGCCAGAGAGTCAGTATAAGAGCAAGTATACATGGGAAACATGGGGATCTTCGGCACTGAAACGAAGCGACATGACTTTTTAAAATCTTGTTTACGTCACTTCCATTAGGCCATTAGAGCAGTTTTTTAGCAGTGACACTGTGTTGTTTGGATGAGGTAATGTTTTTTTTTTATTTTTTTTAATCCTCATGTGAACATATCCATAGGGATGTGCTGCACTCTCTTGGCATATTCTGTCAAATTGGAGAATATGTCTAAGCTATTATCAGCAAGAGGAAGAAGTATAAGGGTAGCTTGACCACTGCAATAGTCTTGAGTGTGGTCAAGTGTATACAGCTAAATGCTGTTGATCAGCACCTGCAGCATGAAAACACAGCAAACTGCTTTGCCACACATTAAGAGATCTTATCAGTTTTCAGATAAAAAGGATATTTATGTAGAAAACACAATGCATTGTTTGTTTGGCTTTCTGCATTGTGCCCTTTAGTTTTGGGGACATTCCAACATTGAAATGTTGCGTTAAAGGAACCAAGTGGTGTTGTAGATCAGATCAAGGTGGTCAATGGCAAATTGGCTGTTACTACACAAATAAGGTAAACAGATGGGCATAATTTCCGTGGCCATTAAAGGGGTTCTCTGGCAATAGCATGTTTTTCTTTTTTTTGTTATTTATTTTTGTAAGATGCCCAGGCAGTCCCTCATAAAAATAAATAAACCTTTACTCACCTCACACGCTCCCCTGGTATCACTGTTGCAGTCTCCAGTGCTATCCTCTTCCTGGTGCTGGCAGTCAATCACAGTGCTGCTCAGCAAATCGCTGCCCATAGCAATGTCCTGCCTTGGCCCAGGCCCAGGAAGATGATTTAATTGGGGACTGCAGCAGCAATACCGGTGGAGAGCAGGGTGCAAATAAAGCTAAGCTTCCACTTGTTTTTTCCCCTACCAGCAAAAACACCCGAAAAAAAGTCAGAAAAACTGTTTTTTTTCTGCGCTTTGGCAGTTTTTCTGGCATTTTTGCTGGTCTGTGGAAACAGCCCATTTTTTACCATGTCACAGTTTTTCACTTTCTTTAGGGTATCACTCTGTGGGTTGGATGCAGAGCGCCTGGCCTACGAAGTATAAGGAGGTAAGTAGTGATGAATAGCATGTACCCATGTATACTGTACACTATACAGGAGCTGGGAATCTCATCACTATACGGATGGGACTACCTGCTCTTATAGCCCCGTTGGGGGCTAATCAGTATAGCCAGCCATTTATAGATGGCTTTATATTCAGAAGCAGCCTTTCACTTATCCCATCCTGGCTTCTTCTCCAGCCTGGTCCATGGAGCTTCGCCCCCTAGTAATGGTGCCATTAGAGCCAGAGCTACAGCCAGGAGTGGGAAGTGTAAGGCTCTGTTCACATTGTACATTTTGCATAATGTGAACAGACCCTTTTGGCAGACAGGGAGACTCCAACTGTTGCTAAACTACAACTCCTAGCATGCCCGGACAGCCAAAGCACCCCATTTTTAGTTCTTTTCTTCTCATTTCTGATCCGTGTATGCAAAGGACTATGTTGGGTTCTGTGACTACGTCAATGACCAGAATTTTTCTTTCTCTTTCAATAAAATGGCTAACAAGGGTTGTGGGGTAGTGGTATTTTAAATCCTTTTTATTTTAATTAAATTTTCAGGCTTTGTAGTGGAAGCTGTATTATAGATGGAATTCAACTAAATGCAACTAACCCGGGGCTTAGCAGTAGCCCCAAAAACAGCTAGCGCCAATCCCCAAATATTACCTCAGTAACCACCGCCACAGGAGTGCTGGGAAGAGCCAGTACCAACAGGCCTGGAGCATCAGATATAGCAATCCCTGGCCTAGGCTGTAACAGGCTGGCATTATTTAAGCTGGGGAAGGCCTGCAACAATGGTCCTTTCCCACCATTTTTTTTAGTTATTTAGTTATTAAATATGGTACTACGTTGGAAAAAAAAAAATTTTCTTCAAATCAACTGGTGCCAGAAAGTTATACAGATTAGTAAATTACTTAGCTGCTGTATGCTCCACAGGAAGTGATTTTCTTTTAGAATTTTTTTCTGTCTGACCCCAGTGCTCTTTGCTGACACCTCTGTCCATGTCAGGAACTCTCTGGAGCAGGAGAGGTTTTCTCTGGGGATTTGCTCCTACTCTGCACAGTTCCTGACATGGACAGAGGTGTCAGCAGAGAGCACTGTGGTCAGACAGAAAAGAACTATACAACTTCCTCTGGAGCATACAGCAGCTGATAAGTACACGAATGATTAAGATTTTTTTAGTAGAAGTAATTTACAAATCTAATTAACCTACTGGAACCAGTTGATTTGATTTTTTTTTTTTCCCACTGAAGTACCCCCCATCATTTGTTCTCAGCCACAATGCAACTTCAGGCCTGGCCGGAACTGAAGCTAGGATGGAGTAAGTGAAGCTTGGCTTCTGTATACAGTCTATACAGCCATCTATAGATGGCAGGATATACTGTATAGACCCCAAACCGTAAATCCACACTGCTCTGCAGTGCTGGTTAACTCTTTCCTTGCTGGGCTGATACATAGCACTCAGCCCAGCAAGGAGTTAAAGTGAACCAGCAATGCATACACATCACAGGTTGACTGAAAATTCTTGCTGGGCAGAAGAAATATGACGTATATCTACTGATCAGCATCAGCTGTGCTCCCTTTGTATGGTCACAGGCACAGCTGAGTCCAGATCTCTGTAGGGAGATTCCTGAGCTGCACTATGTTGAATGCAGAAGGAAGTAGTGATGCTATGCATCACTACCTCCCTCCAAGGATGCTTAAACTGACATTTTTGCTTACAAAAACGCCACAGTGTCCACATGCTGCGATTTGGCAAATCTAAAACTCCTGAGAAAATATAGATAATTGGTTTTCTCAACCCAAAAAATGATAAAGATATCCCTTGGTGAGAGTAAATAGTATATAGCATAAGCGAAAGATCACCAATAAGGCTTAGATATCAAATCTTAATTTAATTAGTTAATAAAATTGTTATCAAAAAGTGTTAACTAATAATGGGAAGGGGGTGAGGGTACAGGTGAGTGCCTACACTCAGAGCCCTACCTATCTAGGGGGGGCTCCTAAACTAAGTGTGGATAGGAATAGGGAGCATAGAGACAATACATACAGATAAGTTAGCCTCTTCTACCAACGCGTTTCGCCTAATGTAGATACATAGGCTCATCAGGGGACAAGAGGACAACAAATATATACAACGATAATAAAATATTAGTACATTAAAGCATTAGTGGGTTAACACTTAGATAATGAACGATTAACATAGGCCAGATACATTCAGATAGGTAGAGATAGGTAAAAATTGGTCTCAGTGGTCAGGGACAGTCAAACTTGAATAGATGTCATGATAGCGTCAGTATCTAAATGTCAAGGTATAGATGAACAGAGACATTTAGAAATGGGATATAAGACAAAGAATCAGACATAAACGATGTGTAAAAATGTCATATACAGGTTAAAGTGATAGTAAAGAAATAATCTTCAGAGTATTTCTAGGTTCACTCCATGTAATATTTCATGCACAGTTGTTAATATGTGGTGGGCGCCATGATCAATAGAAAATGGTGATAGACCAAAGAGCAACGTTAGGTCCTGATACGGAGACCTGTGCATGTTAGATATCCCATATAGACCAGATTCGATTGGTTCCAGATCTAAATTGATGACTGTCCACAGCCAATAGATAGAGTCAGCGTGTAAATAGATAGAGTCAGGCCCATCAGCCCGAGGTGAATCCCAGGTAGCTTATTAGATGAAGGTATGATGTCTGCTACCGAGGATGGAGCACCAGCACCAGTCCCTGACCACTGAGACCAATTTTTACCTATCTCTACCTATCTGAATGTATCTGGCCTATGTTAATCGTTCATTATCTAAGTGTTAACCCACTAATGCTTTAATGTACTAATATCTTATTATCGTTGTATATATTTGTTGTCCTCTTGTCCCCTGATGAGCCTATGTATCTACATTAGGCGAAACGCGTTGGTAGAAGAGGCTAACTTATCTGTATGTATTGTAGGGCTCTGAGTGTAGGCACTCACCTGTACCCTCACCCCCTTCCCATTATTAGTTAACACTTTTTGATAACAATTTTATTAACTAATTAAATTAAGATTTGATATCTAAGCCTTATTGGTGATCTTTCGATTTGGCAAATCTGCCAGATCGCAGCAAAACGCCAAGGTCGGGGGAAAAGAAGGCCAAACCTAAAAATGCTTAGGGAGTTTAATGTTTTGCATTTCCCTATTGGACTCCCTGCTAACATCTGACAGCTGCATTTATTTTTTTTTTTGCCATTTAAAGCATAAAAGATAAGAATAAAACAAACAATTTTGCCATGCCACAAGTTTTGATTGGTTGCGGTCTGGGTGTTCAGACTATCTACTGAACGCTAAATAGAACCAAGATAAGCACGTGGCTGACCATTTCACCAAATTTTATGTTCTCATCCATTGTAAGTCTATGGAGTGTGGCTCCTGCAACAAGACAGAGCATGAAGAAGGAGTAAAGCTATGATCTCAAAGGGGTACTCCGGGGGAATTTTTATTATTATTTTTTAAATCAACTGGTGCCAGAAAGTTAAAACAGATTTGTAAATTACTTCTATTAAAAAATCTTAATCCTTCCAGTATTTATCAGCTGCTGTATGTTCCAAGTTCTTTTCTTTTTGAAATTCAAAAAGAAAATAACTTCCTCTGGAACATACAGCAGGTGATGGAAAGGATTAAGATTTTTAAATAGAAGTAATTTACAAATCTCTGTAACTTTCTGGCACCAGTTGATGTAAAAAAAAAAAATATATGTTTTCCAGTGGAGTACCCCTTTAAAGTGTCCCGGTTTAAAAAAAAAAAAAAGATGTTGATGAACTTGTCAAAAATGTTAAAAGTTTTGATCAAACAGGGTCTCCGTACTGAGATCTCGACAATCATTAGAATGGGTGGGGAAAGCATGCGGTAGTGCACTTCACTCTCCGGCTTGTAGCAATCTATATACTGCCCTATTATAAGTCCATCTGATCAAAACTTTTGGCACGTCTCTAAAACGACAAAAATTATTATTTTTTTTTGCAATGAATTTACTTTGCATGAAAAACAAAAATAATTTTTGTTTGAGCTACAATCCTATACTTTGTTTATCTTTAAGGTAATGGAATTAAATGTCACTTACTTTATAAATGTCATAGTTGTCTCATGAGGTTATAGAAGGATACAGGATTCTCTTAGACACTGGATGAACGGTTGACACCATGACTGTGCATGCACCACAGCCACCACCTCCGCAGCCATATTTCGTACCAGTAAGCCGCACTGATTTTGACAAAGTTAAGGCAAACATATAAATTTAAGGCATCGTATTAACCAATATGTTAACAGCATGTGGTCATATTTCATGAAAATTTAAGCAAGCCATAGAAAGTATAATAGAACTAGTACAATACAGAGATGAAGATAAATTCTCTATAGATATTCAGTAAAACCAAGACTCTTATGTGATCTGCTAAACCATTTTCTCTTGTTCTTAAACTGCCCACAGGGATTACATAGCAGTTAGCCAAAATATCTTGCTGACCAAAATAAAGGAGGATTTCTATGGTTTGCAGCTCTTCCTCAAGTTTTGAGGGGTTTGTCAACTTATTAGTCTTATTGGGCAGACTGAAAACGGCAAGATTCCAGGATTTTAAAATATGCCATAAATAGTAATGTCAAAATAGAAATATCACCAAAAATATGTTTAGCAAACACTATAATTAAAGAATAGATTATTTTCTTAAAGCGGTTCTCCCTTGTTTATACTGTTTTTTGTTATTATGTTTGTGTGTCATGTGTGTATAAGTATGTTTTTTTTTTTATGTGTGTTGAGATTATGTATATATGTTTTTTCTTACCTTTTGTGAAGATCCGGAAGCTGGTCCCTTTTTCTTCCAGTGGCTTGCTGCCTCCGCCATGTTGTGTTCGGTATGTGGGATGTCGGGGGGTGTGTTCTTGCTTCTGTCCTTCCTATCTTCTGATGTCCGAGGCGAATCTTTTCTTCCTGTTTCTTCCGTGGCTCAGCGATGAATCCTCGGCCTCTTCCAGCGCATGCGCAGGTAGTTTGTTTGTTTTGTTTACCAATAAAGTTTTTTTGTCTAATTGACAAACTGTCTGCGCATGTGCCGGAAGAGGCCGCAGATTCGTCGCTGAGCCACGGCAGATGTCCAGCATTAACTCTTTAGATGCGGCGATCAAAGTTGATCGCTACGTCTAAAGTGAAAGTAAAAGCTTCCCGGCAGCTCAGTTGGGCTGATCGGGACCATTGCAGTAAAATGGTGATGTCCCGATAAGCTAGAATGCAGCAGGAGGGAGCCTTACCTTCCTCCTGTGTGTCCGGTCGACAATTGATTGCTCCAAGCCTGAAATCCAGGCTTGAGCAATCAACCGCAGATCACACTGATCAATGCAATGCAATGGCATTGATCAGTGTATTGAATCAATGTACTGTATATTATAGTCCCCTATGGAGGCTATAGCATTGCAAAAAAAGTGAAAAAAAATTATAAAAGATGATTTAACCCATTCCCTAAGAAAAGGTTTAATCACTCCCCTTTTCCCATAAAAAAATTAATAAAAATAAACAGTGTAAACAAAAATAAAAACAAACATATATATGGTATCGCCGCGTGTGTAAATGTCCAAACTATAAAAATATATAGTTAATTAAACCACACGGTCAATGACGTACGCGCAAAAAAATCCCAAAGTCTAAAACAGCGTATTTTTTGGTCACTTTTTATATAATAAAAAAATTTATAAAAAGCGATCAAAAAGTCAGATCAAAACCAAACTAGTACCGATTAAAACTTCAGATCACAGCGCAAAAAATGAGCCCTCATACCGCCACATACATGGAAAATTAAAAAAGTTATAGGGGTCAGAAGATGACAATTTAAAACATATAAATTTTCCTGCATGTAGTCATGATTTTTTCCAGAACTAATACAAAATCAAACCTATATAAGTAGGGTATCATTTTAATCGTACAGACCTACAGAATAAAGATAAGATTTCATTTTTACCGAAAAATGTACTGCGTAGAAACAGAAGCCCGTTTCACTGTAGATTTTTTGGTAAAATGACTGATGTCATTACAAAGTAGAATTGGTGGTGCAAAAAAAATAAGCCATCATATGGATTTTTAGGTGCAAAATTGAAAGGGATATGATTTTTAAAAGGTAAGGAGGAAAAAATGAAAATGGAAAAAACGCTATGTCCTTAAGGGGTTAAAGACACCTAGAAAAATTATTGTTTAAAATAACACATTAAGAGGATAGACCTTATTTCATGCGTTTTTAAGTGTCACTATAATGCATGCTTTAGTGACATTGTTACTTGCAATAGAATTGGATTCAATCCAATACATGATTATATTTAAGTGACAATGTAACTTGGACTGTATCCACCTTTTCCAGCCCACCAGAGTGCCTGAAAGCTGAACTAATTTATGCAGGCGAAAGTCAGCAACCACCGAGCCGTGAGGTTCGTGACGAATCGAATTACTGTAACTTCGCTCATCTCTAAATGCCACCACACACATAATCCTCTATTATATGCTTTTGTGTTGTATTTAAGACATTGCTGGTTTAAGCCACACAATATAAAAAGGTCTTGTAACTTACTAATGGCCCCATTCACACATCATTTTTGTTGTACATTGCTAGTATATGTCAGGATACTGGCAAAAAGGTATGCCGAATTCCCACCATACCTGTCAGGATCCGGACTGGTATGCAGCGAGGACACTGGTGGTGGATGCTCTGTGTCAGTGAGGGATTGGCGTGGACCGTACCGGAGGACCGGTTCTAAGTTGCTACTGGTTTTCACCAGAGCCCGCCGCAAAGCGGGATGGTCTTGCTGTGGCGGTAGCAACCAGGTCGTGTCCACCGGTAGCGGCTCAACCTCACTGACTGCTGAGACTGGCGTGGTACAGGAGGACTAGACAGAGGCAAGGTCAGACGTAGCAGAAGGTCAGGGGAGGCGGCAAAGGTTCGTAGTCAAGGGCAACGGCAGAAGGTCTGGAAACACTGGTAATGGACACACACAAGAACGCTTTCACTAGGCACAAGGCAACAAGATCCGGCCAGGACAGGAAGGGGAAGTGGGTTTAAATAGGCAAGGTACAGGGGCAGGTACTGATTGGGCCAGGCGCCAATCAATGGCGCACTGGCCCTTTAAATCTCAGAGAGCCGGCGCGCGCCCTAGAGAGCGGGGCCGCGCGCGCCGGGACTGAGCAGACAGAGGACGGGGCAGGTGAGGAGATTGGGGTGCGACCCGCTACGCAGATCGCATCACCGCCGGCAGTGACAGTGCAGTGCTGCTGGTCAGCGGGTCTGACCGGGGCGTTGCAGAGAGGAGAACGCCGTGAGCGCTCCGGGGAGGAGAAGGGACCCGGAGCGCTCGGTGTAACAATACCCCTTCTCTTCAGTCCCTTGAATGAACTTGATGGGCATATGTCTTTTTTCAACCATACTAACTATGTAACTGTGAATTATCATGGCATTCTTGCAGCAGGCCTTTTGAGTTTGAGGCATACCTGTCAGATCCCACAAAAAAAAAAAAAAATAAATTAACCTTATCCGGACCATGTGCATCTCATTTGTATGCCTCAATCACCTATATTTATTTTAAAAATCCCTATTTTCATTAGCTCACAGTGTTAGAAATCCTCTCAGGGGAAGGGGGAGGTCCCTCCCTTGTGGTAATGGGAGGTGATTGGTGCATCTGCTCATGCAGCCTTCTCCATAAATATATTAAAATATAAAGGGGTTTCTCCAAGCCACACACAACATACCGTATATACTCGAGTATTAGCGATTCCGAATATAAGCCGAGGCCCCTAATTTCACCCCAAAAACCTAGGAAAACTTATTGACTTGAGTATAAGCCTAGGGTGGGAAATACATCATCCCCCCTGTCATCATCCCCTCTCCCCTGTCATCATCCATCATCCTCCCACTCCTGTAATCATCCAGACCCCCTGTCCATATCACCCCCTGTCTATAGCACCCCCTGTCAATATCCCCTGTCATCATCCAGACCCCCTGTTAATATCCCCCCTGTCCATATCACCCCCTGTCATCATCCAGACCCCCCTTTCATTTTCTTCTCACCTCCCCAGTTGTTGCTCTAGTAGCTGCAGGGACTGTCCAGTGAGGGTGAGCCGGGCCGTCCATCTTCATTGCAGGGACCGTCCGCATTCTGGTGGGAGGGTGAGCCGGTATGGGCCATCCATCTTCACCGGGAGGCCTTCTTCTCTGCTCCGGGCCATCCTCGGACTAGTGACGCTGCATTGACGCCACCACGCAGGGATGTCCGTGCGCAGCAGACGTCTGTGTGCAGGGACGCCCCTGACGTCATATGTCTGCCCAGCATGGACATCCTTGCGAGGCAGCGTCAATGCAGCATCACTAGTCTGGGGACGGTCTGGAGCGGAGAAGAGTGCCTCCCGGTTAAGATGGATGGCACGGACCAGCTCACCCTTCCCACCGGAATGCAGATGGTCCCTGCAGTGAAGATGGACGGCCCGGAGCGTAGAAGAGTGCCTCCCGGTTAAGATGGACGGCCTGGACCAGCTCACCCTCCCCACCAGAATACGGATGGTTCCTGCAGTGAAGATGGACAGCCCGGACCACCCCACCCCCCACCAGTATGCCTCAAAAAATAAAGATTTTCCTTTGTAGCAAACAGATGCTAAAAAGTACTAAAAGGATTAAGATTTTTTAATAGAAGTAATTTACAAATCTGTTTAACTTTCTGGCACCAGTTCATTTAAAAGAAAAAAAATCATTTTTGGAATAAAGCCATGCGTCATGGTGATTTGGCACAATTCCTGCTTTGCCTCTGAGTTATTGAGGAATTAGAGAGAGTGACAGTAGCATTGATTCCCATAGCACAAACACATGCTTGTATATATAATTTATACTCTTGAATACATACATAGACAGACATGCACACATAAATACCAATATGGTCAAATATTTAAAAACTTATCAACAACATTTTTTAATTGAACATTTAGTAATATGAACATTTTACGTTTTTAAATGTTTAAAAAAAAAATAAAAACACATCTGAGTGACACAGGTCACCTTTACCCCTAATCCATTCTGTGAGAGATCTACCAGAGGTAAGGTTAATATAAACACTTTCCTCCGTACCCCCCATATAGTAGTAGACCCCTCACACTGCCCCCTTATAGTATAAGGCACCCTCAGATGTCTTATGATAAAAAGTCAGAATTTTTTTAATATTTGAAAAGCTTTTAGTAGGAGTATGACATTTTTTACATATAACAGACTGAATATCGATGGCTTGGTTTATTATTATTTTATGCAATGATCTAAGGCGCTTATTATAAAAGAACTCATAATATGAGAAAAATCATTCAGGCTTCCTTAAAGGGGGTTATCCAGGAATAGGAAAATAACAAATTTCTTTCAAATACTGCTCCCTGTCTGTCTCCAGGTTAGGTGTGGTTCTGTAGGTCAGTTCAGAGGAAAAAAATATATATATACGGAATTAAAACCCACAAAGAAAACTACTCCACTCTTTGTAAATCAGGGCCATTGTTGTTCTGCAATTATTTTTGATCAGGTGTGATTCTTTCTTAATGTGAGTCAAGGATTTCTATTAAGAAATTAGGGGGGGGGGGGGGAATGGCAGAACAAACACCCACATATGTTTTATTTTCCAATGGATCTCTCTGAAAGGAACAAAAAAAATAACAATTTTCATTTAAAAAGTTGTTCCTCCTCTTTGCCTTTTAATAGCCATAAACTTTTTTATCCCCCCCTTCTAAAAATGTATGTTAATCACAATGCTGTCTAACTGACATGTTATCTTAATTCTTAAGGCCATTATGATTATGATACCTAATTTTTTTTTTATCAGTATTCAATTGCCATGGATTGGAATTTGTGATCACTTTTTATTCAATGTTTTCTAGGATTAAAAAAAATAATAATAATTCCAGAATTTGGAGTTTTTCAAAAAATGAAACTAAGATTTTTAAATAAATATTTTAAAAGCATTTAAAAAAAAAATGTCATACTTTTAGTCCCCCTTCTCTTGTATGAGAAAGTTTTGGCGCTGCATTGATCCATTCAATAAGGGATCTGCTAATGCACCTATGGCAGACTGTTGAAAGAGATCAATTACAGCAAGCATTGAGGACAAAGGATTCAATCCAAACTCGGAATCACCAGTGACGTGCACTAAATGCTATTTAAATTCCAAGGTCAGCTTTGACAGCGGCATTTAAACAGTTATTAGCTGACAAGAAGGAGGGCGGCCTGGGCTCTGACCAACACATTTTGTGACAGGCCTGATCTTATGTTATCTACATAATAGTGACAACTTTATTGTAATTCTGCCTGTAATGACGAGGATACTGCTGGAAAGTGATCTGTACAGAGCAGGAACTGGTGCCAGAAAGTTTAGCAGATTTGTAAATTACTTCTATCACAAAATCTTAATCCTTCCAGCAGAGACGTGCACAGACATTTTGGAGGGCAGGGGCTCAAATAAAAAAGGCACTATAAAAAATAGCATATTTTTTATAATAACATTTTTTTTTATAAAAAGCGGTCAAAACAAAAATGATACCGATAAAAACTTCAGATCACAGCGCAAAAAATGAGCCCTCATACCGCCCTATGTGCCGAAAAATAAAAAAACTTATAGGGGTCAGAAGATGACAATTTTAAACACGAATTTTGGTGCATGTAGATATAATTCTTTTAAAGTAGAAAAATAAAACCTATATAAATTAGGTATCCTTGTAACCGTATTGACCTACAGAATAAAGATAGTGTCATTTTTACCGAAAAGTGCACTGTGTAGAATCAGAAGCCCCCAAAAGTTACAAAATTGCTGTTTTGTTTTTACTTTTGCCCCACAAATATTTTTCTGGTTTTGCCATAGAGTTTGTGGTGAAATGATTGAAGTCATTACAAAGTACGATTTCTGATGCAAAAAACAAGCCCTTATATGGGTATATAGGTGGAAAATGGAAAACGTCATGATTTTTAGAATGTGAAGAGGAAAAGACGAACGTGAAAAAAAAATTACTTCTGTAGTTCTATTCTTCTTTTATTTTGTTCTAGGAATGTTTGATTCAGAGTTTCCCAACCAGGGTGTCTTCGGCTGTTGCAAGTTTTGCAACAGCTGGAGACACCCTGGTTGGGAAACACTGGTTTGGTTATAGGCCATTATATGCTTGATCTCCTCAAAATCATACACCCCCCCCCCGCCTCCTCCCAAACATAGCTCAACTACAACCACCAGTATGTAAAGGAACATAGCTCTACTTCAACCACCAGTATGTAAAGGAACATAGCTCTACTACAACCACCAGTAGTGTGTCCCTGGTGTAGGGTGATAGGAGTCCCACATCCCTGAATATAAATATGTGTGTGTGTGTGTGTGTGTGTGTGCGTTTCCCAACCAGAGTGATTTCAGCAGTTGCAACAGCTGGAGGCACTCTGGTTGTGAGACATTGATAAATACACACACATGCATAAATCAGTGTTTCACTACCAGGGTGACTCTAGCTGTTGCAAAACTACAACTCCCAGCATGGCCAGACAGTCAATACAGCTGTTTGGGAAACACTGATTACAGACAAATATAAAAACTTATATACACAAACATTAGTGTACTTCAGGGGCGCCATGCGATTTGTGACCAACACTGCAATAAGTGCTGCATCAATCCTGGGCCTTGTTGGCCTAGTGACAGATACAGCACTGCATATAACATACATAAAATACTATATATATACACACTTACATACACATACTCACACATATACCATACATGTGTATATACATGCAGTACATACACACCACACTATACACAAAGGCTTCACAGACATGTTCACACAATACATCTGCACACTATATATGAATACACTCACTTTTATAGGAAGCTGGCTGGGTGCAGGGAATACTTCAGTAACTGGATGTTCAGCAGGACTCTGTGCTTTCTGGTCCCTGCAGACTCAGCCGACAGGAAGATCGTTCAGCAACGAGATCGTTCAGCAACAGAACAGGAGGGGGGGGGGGGGGCGGCTTGTTAAAGGAGCCGAGCATCTCCCTGCCAGTGCCAGCGCTATACAAGTGACCCCTGCAGAGAGGTAGCACCTCTATAGAGTGAGCAGACTCACTTTGTCTACCAGTTTTGCAAAAATAAAAAAAGGGCATTAAAGAAACAATGGCGAAAAGCGGCAGGGGCTGAAGCCCCCTTTGAACCCTATGTGTGCATGTCCCTGCCTTCCAGTATTTATCAGCTGCTATATGCTCAACAGGAAGTTTTTTTCTTTCTGAATTTCCTTTTTGTCTGACCACAGTGCTGACATCTCTGTCCATTTTAGGAACAGTCAGCAGCAGGATAGGTTTGCTATGGGGATTTGCTCCTACTCTGGACAGTTCCTAAAATGGCCAGAGGTGTCAGCAGAGAGCACTGTGGTCAGAAAGGAAATTCAAAAAGAAAAGAACTTCCTCTGTAGCATACAAAAGCTGATAAGTACTGGAAGGATTAAGATTTTTAAATAGAAGTAATTTACAAATCTGTTAAACTTTCTGGCACCAGTTTATAAAAAAAATAAAAAAAGGGGGGGGGGGGTTTAATATAAGTCCTAGTGGCCATAGTGAATCTGCATGATTTTAAAGTGGACAAATAGTAAAGACATCCCCAAAAATTCTTGAGTACCTATTGTATCCCCCCCAAAAAATAAAAAACACAAATGTGATGTTACTCAGTAGCTAATCCAGATCATATATGTATAATTTTTGTGTCTAGAGCCTATTTCACTCTTAAATACTTTATTTCTGTTGCTCATTTGGTTTGTCATTCTGTAATTGGAGGGGACATGCCCTCATTCTGACTCACCTTCCTCCCTTAGAATTCTGTGCTGTGTCGGATCTCTTCATCCAATTACTGCAGGCTACCCTGTAACCCCCTCTTTGTTTTCATGCTGCTGTCTGATAGAACAGAAGTGAATAGAGATGAGCGAAGTTACAGCGATTTGATTCGTCACAAACTTCTCGGCAGTTGCTGACTTTAGCCTGCATAAATTAGTTCAGCTTTCAGGTGCTCCAGTGAGACTCTCTCCTAGGACTGTATCCACCTTTTCCAGCCCAACAGAGCACCTGAAAGCTGAACTAATTTATGCAGGCTAAAGTCAGCAACTGCCGAGCCGAGAAGTTCGTGATGAATCGAATCACTGTAACGTCGCTCTAGAAGTGAGCACAGAGGAATGCTAGTCCAGCCCCCACTTACTGGACTTTGCTGTGCTTCAGCTTGGTCAAAGATGATGCCGCAGCCAGATAGGATTATGTTCTGGAGGGTATGGGAACCCCTAGTGGCCATGATTAATATTAAAAAGGAAATCAAATTTTCTTATAAACGTATACTATAAGGGTTAATGTTTTGCCAAGATGTATAACATAAAATCTTTTAAAGTCTGACAGTGCCCATTTAAAGAGAATGAATCATCAAAAAAATAAAGTAAAAAATCAAGTAAAAAAAAACAAAAAAAATCTGATACTTTAGTACTGTTATAATCGAATCATAAAGTTGTACAAAAGGATACAATTCTTCCTCAAGTATGGAAGCAACAGAACTTCAGGATCTGCATTTTTTTCTACTATCTAAAAACAGAAAATACATAAAATGATTTATTAACAAAGTGAAGTTACCAAAGTTATACAGAAAGTGTAGCACATGGAAGCAGCAAACGGAGTCAATTCAAGATATACTGTATAAACTGCTTCTATATATGTTTATTCAGTGTATTTTTTTTTTTGCTTTAGTTTTTTTCTGCTTTTGCTGTTTGACCATAATCTTAGAGCTCCTTCACACTCCATCTCAATACCTAGTGGAAAGAAGGTTTCTGCACCAGCACAGACGGGGGTTCTTTACTGTAAGAGCAGTGAGACTGTGGAATTCTCTGCCTGAGGAGGTGGTCATGGGGAACTCTGTAAAAGAATTTAAAAGGGGTCTGGATGCATTTTTTGGAAATAATAACATTTCTGGTTATGTATACTAGATTTATAGGGACAGAAGGTTGATCCAGGGATTTATTCTGATGCCATATTTGGAGTCAGGAAGGAATTTTTACCTCGAGTATGAGGGTTTTTTTTTGCCTTCTTCCGGATCAACTCAGTTAAGACTCAAGTTCTCAGTTAAGGCTAAGTTTCCACTTGTTTTTTTTCTGGCAATTTTTGGAATACTGCCACTGGAGTTTTTGAGCCAAAGCTAGAAATGTATTGAAAGGGAATAGGACATATAAAGGAAGGACTTATACTTCTCCCTTATGGATCCACTTCTGACTTTAGCTCAAAAACTCCAGTGGCAGTTTTCTAAAAACTGCCAGGTAAAAACCAAGTGGAAACTTAGCCTTAGGGTTATAGGTTGAACTTGATGGACTCTAGTCTTTTTTCAACCTTATGAACTATGTTACTTGTAAAAAAATACCATGGGGGGGGGGCGGGGGGGGGTTGCAAATTTTTTTTTTTTTGGTAGTATGTCTTTTTTCTTGCATGTTGAAGTCCTATAGAGAAGTCTTTCGAAAAAGCACAAGGAAGAGGGGAAACAAACAAACAAAACACACTACACTCCAGCATTTTTCCAGGATATCTTTTACTTGCACCACCAGACTTACGTTTCCCCAAGTCACACATTCCTTTAGCTCAAGGGTCTGGTTTAATTGTGGGGCTGAGCTTGAAAGGGTTAATTAATGATAGAAAAACAGTCTGTGGTATTGCAGCTCAGTTCCAAAGAAGTTGATGGAGCCAAGTTGTAATACCACACATAACCTGAGGACAGGGGTGGTGCTGTTTTTGGAAGAAATTAGCTCTGATTTGCTATCCCTGCCTAACCCCTTTAGGCTAGGTTTCCATTATTCTTATTTTTTTGTAAGACACGCCAATAAAAACGCCAAATCTGCTGTGGCAGATATTAGCTGTAAATCAATAGGAAATCGCAAAATGTATTTTCCATTCGACTTTTTTCTTCTTGCCATTTTTTTTCACTCCTTTTTGGTGTTTTCCTGCTCCTTGGCAGTTTTTCAAAATTGCAGCATGTTGAGACTCTGGCGCTTTTTCACAAAAATCTTGGTGTTTTTCTCCCATAGAAGTCTGTCTGCAGGTGTTTTTTATTCTTTTTTAAACTTTAGCGATAAAAAAAAAAAGGTATCGACATAGCTTTCTTGATAAAATTTCGTAGGTTCGCGTAAAAAAAAAAAAGCAAATGATACAGTAGGGATGGGAAAATTCATAGGGAACAAATGTTGTGTTTTTTTCATTTTCCATCAAGGAACCATTGATATGAGCATGCAGGGTCAAGAAAATGCACCTGAAAACATTAAAACTAACTAAGGGGTCCTTGTGATTTTTTAATAAAAAAAAATGTCTTCCATTTTTTACTTACCGTATTTATCGGCGTATAACACGCATTTTTTAGGCTAAAATTTTTAGCCTAAAGTATACCTGCGTGTTATATGCCGATAAGCAGCTGCAGTTCAATGATTTAAAGCGGGCGCTTTAAATCAATGAACTGCAGCAGATTTTTCAGGTGCAGAGACCGCCACCGCTGCCGGCTTCTCTGCCCCTGCCTGTCCTGGGGTCCCTGCTGCCGCCGCTTCTCTCCCCTGCTATCGGCTGCCCCTTCTCTCCCCCTGTCTATCGGTGCCACTGCCCCTTCTCTCCCCCTGCTATCGGCGCCGCTGCACCTTCTCTCCCCCTGTCTATCGGTGCAGCTGCCCCATTGCTGGCGCCGATAGCCAGGGGGAGAGAAGCGGCGCTGGCAATGGGGCAGCGGCGCCAACAGACAGGGGGAGAGAAGGGGAAGAGGCACCCATTGCCTGCACCGCTGCCCCGTTGCCTCCCCCATCCCCGGTTGTATAATTACCTGTTTCCGGGGTCGGGTCTGCGCTGCTTCAGGCCTCCGGTGTGCGTCCCCTGCGTCGTTGCTATGCGCTGAACGGCACGGCGCAATGACGAGTGACGTCACTCATCATTGCGTCTCGCAGCGCATAGCAACGACGCAGGGGACGCCACACCGGAGGCCTGAAGCAGCGCGGACCCGACCCCGGCAACAGGTAATTATACAACCGGAGATGGGGGAGGCAACAGAGCAGCGGCGCCTGCAATGGGTGCCGCTGCCCCTTCTCTCCCCCTGTCTGTCGGCGCCGGCAATGGGGCAGCGACACCGATAGACAGGGGGAGAGAAGGGGCAGCGGCGCAGATAGCCAGGGGGAGAGAAGCGGCGGCAGCAGGGCTCTAGACCCCAGGAATGGCAGGGGGAGAGAAGCGGGCAGCGACGGCCTCTCTCCCCCTGCCTTTCCTGGGGGCTTCTGCGGGGTAAGAAACAGTGTATCGGGGTATACACACGCACCCTCATTTTACCAAGGATATTTGGGTAAAAAACTTTTTTTACCCAAATATCCTTGGTAAAATGAGGGTGCGTGTTATAGGCCGGTGCAGGCCCCGATAAATACGGTACATTTTTTATTAATAATGTATTTGAAGCCTTTCATTCATTTTATTATAATATGCTTGTGCAATTATATTTCTGCACATTATTGTGGTAGTGCTACTCCAAGCATGGAACAGAGTGTGTTCCATGTTGGGAGCAGTAGTACCTGCACTAAGGGACAGATTGCCCCAGGTCTCACTCTTGAGACCCGTTGCAATCAGAATTTATAATCCTGAGAAGTGGGCGGCACCACACTGCTTCCCTCCCCTGCTCTGTACTCCAGCTGGCCAGTGATGTGAATAGAACTTCACATCACTGATTCATATTTGCCTCTGAGAGTCGTGATTGGCCGGCACACTCTGTACCATGCTGGGAGTAGTAGTACCACAATAAAGTGGAGAAATATAGTTGAAAAAGCATATTACACTATTGATTTTAAATAAAATTAATAAAAGGCTTCAAATACAATGATAATAAAAATGTAACTAAAAAATAGAAGAAAAAATTTAAAAAATGTATAAATCACATGGACCCCTTAGCCATTTCTAATAATGTCAAGTGCATTTTCTTGTCCCTGCCGACTCACATAAATAGCTCCTTGATTGAAAATTGTAAAACATTTTGAAAAAAATAAAATAAAATTATTTGTTCCCTACTGTCTTTTAATTTTTTTGGGTATCCAACAAAATTTGAAGAAAAAAAAAACGCCACCGGGAAACTGGCAAAGGGCCAAAAATTCAATTTCCATACAAAGGTAAAAACGCCAGAAAAAACGGAAAAACACAGGAAAATATTAGATGCAAATGGTCAGGATTATCTAGTGAGCAATATATATATATTTTTTTTTCATTTTGTGTAATCTGACAGGTTCCCTTTAACCCCTTAAGGACCGGAGGTTTTTCCGTTTTTGCATTTTCGTTTTTTGCTCCTTGCCTTTAAAAAATCATAACTCTTTCAAATTTACACCTATAAATCCATATGATGGCTTATTTTTTGCGCCACCAATTATACTTTGTAATGACGTCAGTAATTTTGCCCAAAAATCTATGGTGAAGCGGGAAAAAAAATCATTGTGCGACAAAATTGAAAAAAAAACGCTGTTTTGTAACTTTTGGGGGCTTCCGTTTCTACGTAGTACATTTTTCGGTAAAAATGACACCTGATATGTATTCTGTAGGTCCATACAATTAAAATGATACCCTACTTATATAGGTTTGATTTTGTCGGACTTCTGGAAAAAATCATAACTACATGCAGGAAAATTAATACGTTTAAAATTGTCATCTTCTGACCCCTATAACTTTTTTATTTTTCCGTGTATGGGGCGGTATGAGGGCTAATTTTTTGCGCCGTGATCTGAAGTTTTTAACGGTACCATTTTTGCATTGATAGGACTTATTGATCACTTTTTATTCATTTTTAAATGATATAAAAAGTGACCAAAAATGCACTATTTTGGACTTTGGAATTTTTTTGCGCGCACGCCATTGACCGAGCGGTTTAATTAATGATATATTTTTATAATTCGGACATTTCCGCACGCGGTGATACCACATATGTTTATTTTTATTTTTATTTACACTGTGTTTGGAAAAGGGGGTGATTCAAACTTTTAATAGGGGAGGAGTTAAATGATATTTATTCACTTTTTTTTTTTACTTTTTTTTTGCAGTGTTATAGGTCCCATAGGGACCTATAACACTGCACACACTGATCTTCTATGTTGATCACTGGTTTCTCATAAGAAACCAGTGATCAACGATTCTGCCGCATGACTGCTCATGCCTGGATCTCAGGCACTGAGCAGTCATTCGGCGATCGGACAGCGAGGAGGCAGGTAGGGGCCCTCCCGCTGTCCTGTCAGCTATTCGGGATGCCGCGATTAGCCGCGGCTATCCCGAACAGCCCGACTGAGCTAGTCGGGAACTTTCACTTTCACTTTTAGCCGCGCGGCTCAGCTCTGAGCGCGCGGCTAAAGGGTTAATAGCGCGCGGCGCCGCGATCGGCGCAGCGCGCTATTAGAGGCGGGTCCCGGCTTCACTATGACGCCGGGCCCGCCATGATATGACGCGGGGTTACTGTGTAACCCCGCGTTATATCAGAAGAGCAGGACCAAGGACGTACCGGTACGTCCTTGGTCCTTAAGGGGTTAAGGTTATTCAGCTTTATAAACATACATACTTTGCAATCTGCACATGCATTAATGGGATTTACACATATGACCAGTAGTAGTTAATTTACAGCCTTTTTTGAAAACAAGCATAATGCTAAGTTTCCACTTGGTTTTTTTCTGGCAGTTTTTGGAGATCTGCCACTGCAGTTTTTGAGCCAAAGCCAGAAATGTATTCAAAGAGAATAGGACATATAAAGGAAGGACTTACACTTCCCCTCCCTTATGGATCCACTTCTGACTTTAGCTCAAAAACTGCCAGAAAAAAACCCAAGTGGAAACTTAGCCGAAACCAACCTTGGTGGTGCTTTGTAGGTTCCGGAGTGTGTACTGTAGTTTTCTCTAAGCATCTATCCAACAATTGTTTTTTTTGCTGATATCATTTGAGAAAGCTTTGTCTGCTGACATGCAAGTAAAATATTCAGTAACTTTATGTTAAAGAAAATCGGATATCATTTATCTCACTGTGCAGGTATGACATGCTATCATGTTTTTATATGGCTAACACGTTCATCTGAAAAACCAGAATTATGAAAAATTATGCACTTTCTAAGACAAAAAAAATGAACTGCAAACACATTACAATGGAGAAAACAAAATGACCTACGACCCATCACAGTATAAACATACCTTTTTCCCATTTACAAAGAAAATCAGATCTGAAGGCTGTTGAGAAGACATCTGCAAGCCTGTCGAGTCCTACAAAGAAGTGTTTACCTATTTGCAACATCAGCTAGGTGTATTATAGATACAGGATACAGATGTAGCCTGGGGCTGTCAGAGAGAATTGTTTTTTTCAGCTTCTAAACTCGCCAAACAGGTCATCACATTACAAGATTCAACTATGTGTAAGAAGCCCTTGTCTTCGCTTTATGTGGAACTTATTATGATAGTTTATTCGGTGTAAAGAGGTCAAAATGTTTTACGTATTTTAACTGGGGTGATATACCTCTAAGGTGGGGGGGGGGGGGGGGTGGCTCACACAGAGCTTTTAGTGGCTTTTTTTTGGTAGTTGAAACCATAAGTGGATGCAGCAGGTAGGAGAAATATAAATCCTTCCTTCATGTTTCTTACTGCTTTGGAATCAATTACCGTTTAAAACTGCTGCATAATGCTCTGTGTGAAACCTCCTTAAAGGGGTACTCCGGCCCTGAGACATCTTATCCCCTATCCAAAGGATAGGGGAGAAGATGTCTCACCGTGGGGGTCCCGCCGCTGGGGACCCCCGCAATCTTGTGCTCGCCACCCACCTGTTGCCGTCATGCCCCCTCCCATAGACTTGCATAGCAGGGGGTAACATCACACGGAGTCGTGACGTCACCATACTCCGGCCACATGCAGCTCAAACAGGTGGGTGGTGAGCACAAGATTGCGAGGGTCCCCAGCGGCGGGACCCCTGCGGGGAGACATCTGATCCCCTATCCTTTGGAAAGGGGATAAGATGTCTCCGGGCCGGAGTACCCCCTTAAGGGTAGGGTCACACGGGAGCGCATCCGCAGCGTATTTGATGCTGTGGATGCACTGCTGGCAGTCTCAGAGCCACAGCAGAGCAACCACCATGCTACTGCCATAGTTCTGGGTGTCTTCCTATCTGCGGATTTCCTGCCAGCATTCATGAGAGGAAATGCAGAGCTACGGCAGCAGCAGGGAACTCGCTCTTCCATGGCTCTGTGACTGCCAGCAGCGCATTCGCTGCATCGAATATGCTGCGGATGTGCTCCTTTGTAACTCTACCCTTAGCGCTCGTTCACAGGAGCAGATTTTTTTGTGGACTTTCTGCAACTGATCTGCTGCTTTCTATTTTCTGCTGCTTATTTTCTCATTGCCTTACCAGCTGAAAATAAGCACCTGAAAATCCACAGCAAAATCCACTCTTGTGAACGAGCCCCAAGGCTAGGTTTCCACACAGGTTTTTCCATGTGTTTTTTGGGGGGGAAAAGTTCTTCTGCAGTTTGTGAACCCAAACCAAAAGTAGATCAGGAAGGAGAAGTATAAATCCTTCTTTTTATATTTCCCAAACTTTTTGAATATATTTCTGGCTCAAAAACTGCAGCGCTAGTTTTCCAAAAAACTGGACTGATCTGCAGCGTATTTTACGCTGCGGATCTGCCGATGATGGACCCTACCGTGTATCTGCGCAGTGTCCTCGCACACATCGCAGCTGCTCCTCCTTCTCCCTGAGCCAGGCTGAGAGCAGCCATGATGTGGGGGAGTATTCTGCTCATGTGCAAGTTAACTCACACATCGCAGCGTGCCTGCTCAGCAGACACAGCTGGAGGCACAATGTAGGGTCAATTGTCGGCGGATCCACTGCGGATCTGACTGTAATCGTGCTCTTATGGTGATTCAATTGTAGTTATATAAGGTTTCATCTTTACAGCTCCAAAAGAAACACAGGACAACCATGTGTTAAAGGGTGTGTACAGCTTTTCAACTGATTTTGTATTGCTTAATTTATAAAAAAAAAAAAAGTGTTTCACAGAACGTCTGTACAGTCTGCAGGGAACAAAACCACCCTTTACCTTTAGGCAAGTATAATAAAACAGATTGAATACCTAGACACAGTACACCAGCACAGACCTTTTGGAGGGTGGGGCGTCAGCCACAGCTTTTATAAACCATATTACAGTGTAACAATCAATGACAGATTCAGACAATGGTGTTATATACCTGTAACTGGACATCTGACGACACATATCACCTGGCCAATTTAACCCCTTAAGGACCGCAGATTTTAAAAAAACTTTTTTTATTTTTTACATGTTTTTTTTTTATTGTTGCACTTTTGTTTTTTCCACCTTACCTTCTAAAAGTCATAACACTTTAAATTTTCCACCTGCAGACCCATACGAGGGCTTGTTTTTTGTGCCATAAATTTTACTTTGTAATGACATCAATCATTTTACCACAAAATCTACAAGGAAAAAAAAAGGGGGGCAAAATTGAAAAATTAATAATTTATCACACTATTTTGTAACTTTTGAGGGCTTCCGATTCTACACAGTGCACTTTTTTGATAAAAATTATAGTTTATCTTTATTTTGTAGGTCCATACAATTAAAAATGATCCCCAACTTACAGGTTTTATTTTTTTTTACTGTTTAAAAATTATAACTTTTTGTACGAAAATTAGCATGTTTAAAAATGTCCCCTTCTGGCCCCAATAATTTTTAGTATTTTTCCATATATTGGGATGTGTGAGTGCTCATTTATTGCACTGTGATCTGTAGTCTTTATCATTATATTTTTGTTTTGATGGGACTTTTTGATCACTTTGTATATATATTTTTTTAGGGTATTGAAAGTGACCACAAAAAAACAATTCTGAACTTTGGTATTTTTTTACGTGTGCGCCATCTACCGTGTGGTTAAGGACCCAGGGCGTACCTGTACGTCCTGAGTCCGCTCCCGTTCTATAACGGGGGGGGGCACGACCCGTGGCTAATAGCGCGCGGCATTGATCGCAGTACCGCGCGCTATTACCCCTTTACAACTTTGAACGCCGTGTCTAAAATGAAAGTGAAACCATGTCGGTTAGCTAAGGGAGCTGTTCGGGATCGCCGCGGCGCAATCACGGCATCCCGAAAACCTTACATGACAGCCGGAGGATCCCTACCTGCCTCCTTGCTGTCCGATCGCCGAATGACTGCTCAGTGCCTGAGATCCAGGCATGAGCAGTCAAGCGGCAGAATCATCGATCAGTGGTTTCTTATGAGAAACCAGTGATCAATGTAAAAGATCAGTGTGTGCAGTGTTATAGGTCCCTATGGGAGCTATAATACGGCAAAAAAAAGTGAAAAAAAAAGTGAATAAAGATCATTTTCCCATTAAAAAAACTGTGTAAATAAAAATAACCATATGTGGTGTCGCCGGAAATGTCCGATTATAAAAACTATATTGTTAATTAAACCACACGGTCAATGGTGTACGTGCAAAAAAATTCCAAGTCCAAAATAGTGCATTTTTGGTCACTTTTTATATCATAATCAATAAGTCCTATCAATGCAAAAATGGTACCGCTAAAAACTTCAGATCACGGCGCAAAAAATGAGCCCTCATACCGTCGCATATGCAGAAAAATAAAAAAGGTATAGGGGTCAGAAGATGACAATTTTAAACGTATAAATTTCCCTGCATGTAGTTATGATTTTTTCCAGAAGTACGACAAAATCAAACCTACATAAGTAGGGCATCATTTTAATCGTATAAACCTACAGAATAAAGAAAAGGTGTAATTTTTACCGAAAAATGTACTGTGTAGAAACGGAAGCCCCCAAAATTTACAAAATGGCGTTTTTTTTAAAAATTTTGTCTCACAATGATTTTTTTTCCGTTTCGCTGTAGGTTTCGCTGCAAAGTAGAATTGGTGGTGCAAAAAATGCCATCATATGGATTTTTAGGTGAAAAATGTAAAAATGTATGATTTTTTAAAGGTAAGGAGGAAAAAACAAAAATGCAAAAAAAGGAAAAAACCTGGGTCCTTAAGGGGTTAACTAATGTTATATTTTTATAGTTCAGACATTTACGCACGCGGCAGTACCAGGGGTTTAAACTTCTTAGGGAAGGGGGTTAAATGACATTAATTAACTATTTATTACTTTTTTTTTTACACTATTACACGCAATCATTAAATTGCATACACTGTCCAATGCTATGCCATATCATAACCAGTGTGTTTTCGGTGCTCGACTTCTCCTGGCTGACTGGAGCCTTGGAGAACTGATTGGACTGCGAGGAAGCAGGTAAGGGCCCTTCTGCCGTCCTCTCAGCTGTTCGGGATGCCGCGATTTCATCATGGAGCTACCTGGAATAACATTTTGCTTGTTTTAGATGCCGTGATCAACTTTCATTGCGGCGTCCAAAGGGTTAATATCGGCCATCATCCGCGGGTCCTGATTGCAACCAGGACCCACCAGGTATGAAGGGCGCTAAGCTCCTCAGCGCGCCTCATATAACGGGAGCGGCCAATTAATGTAAATATATATGTCCATTGGGGGAGATTTATCAAACCTGTGCAGTGGAAAAGCTGCTGAGTTGCCCATAGCAACCAATCAGATTGCCTCTTTTATTTTCCAGAGGACATTTCAAAAGCGAAAGAAGCGATCTGATTGGTTGCTGTAGCAACTTTTTCTCTGGACAGGTTTTGATAAATCTCCCCCATTGTCTTAAGGGCAATGAGAGCTGTGACTTAAATGGGCACTGTCACCAACTTTATTTTTTGATATGTTGTAGTACTTATGTACTACAACATATCTCTAATATACTTTTATTATTATTTTTTTTCATTAAAAAGGTTTAATTTACATTTAAAAACCGGCTAATGAAAAAGGACTGATTTTGGAGTGGCAATCAGTCCTTTTTCAGTTAGGCTGCACTCGCTCCCAGCCTGTCAATCAGACAGGCAGGAGGGAGCGCATTGGCTCCCCGGCCACTGGCTGGGAGGCCACTCCTCCCGCACATCGCCGCCGCCTCGTTGCCACCGCTGTCCCTGCACGCCCGCTGCCAGACTCTGCAGTAACTGCAAGTGTAATGAGGGAATGGGGTATGCGGGGTGGGGGGGGGGGGGAGGAGGGAACGGGCTAGTGCCGTAGCGCGCGCGGGGGGGGGGGGGGGGGGAACGGGCTAGCAAAAAAAAAAATAGGATGGTGGGAGCTACCCTTTAAAATATTATACAATTTTAAGAAATAAATATAAAATAAAAAAGGTAAATCCAGATCTCTAGGACAGGCCAGGAAAGGGGAAGGCAGGAAACAGGGAAAGAGAATCTATATAAAAACAACAAGGGAGGATGACATTTATCCAAATGTTTGCATTGGAACGGTGGAGTAGTTGCCCATAGCAACCAGATTCCAGTTTTCCAATTTTCCATGCGGACATTCCAAAGTGTAAACATAGCCTTATCTCTGTCTATTACTTTTCTATAACATACTTTTCTACACAAAGTCTGTTTTATTATCAAAATTTGTGACTATAAAGGTTCATATGCATGATGGAAGTTGCAGATAAAAAGTACAATGCAGTACAAGATAGTTTTCAAAGTTTCTTCATTTTTTAATTATAGATGTATTGGAACAAAAATGGTTGCAAAGGAGTACAAAAACTTTTAGGCCATTTTCACACATTGGAATTTCCGCGCCGGATTCCGCATTAAAATTTGGCATGGGGATTCCGCTGCAGCAGAGTCCTGTTGATATCAACAGATTTCTGCTTCTCCGTGCACACAGCAGAATTTCCGGGCCAGATGTTTCCAGCACGTAAATTCCATTTTCCGTGTTTGCAGAAAGAATGAACACATTATTCTTTCTGTGGATTCCACACGGAATGCATAGCTGTCTATGAGATGGCGCATTCCTGTGCAGTCCTAGCTCCGGCATATTGCGTATAGTCCACACAGATATTTTCTGTGTGGACATTCTGTAGTGTTCACACGTGCATATTTTCTGCTGCAGCTGTTCAGATTTGCTTAAACAGATTTTGCTACCCATTGAAGTTAACGGGCAGCAAAATTTTCAGCAAAAAAAACGCAGCATCTAGATGTTAGCTGCAAGTCAATAGTAAACTGCAAAATGCCAGATCCACCTGGCGTTTTTCAGTTTGGCGATTGTTTAAGCAATTTTGGGCTCAGAGGCTGGTTTTCCAAAACGCCCAACAAAACCTAGTTTGGTGTTTTTTTTGCACAGAAATCATGGCGTTTTCCTCCCATAGGAGAGGAGAGCAAAAACACCAAGAAAAACACCATGTTGGTTTTAACTTTGGCGTTTTTGCCGGTGGTTTTTATTCTTTTTTGGACTTTAGCGAACCAAAAAAGTGATTGAGATACCTTTTTTTTTTTAAATAAAATTTTGTAGGATAATAATTAAAAAGATACAGTAGTGATGGAAAAAATAGTATTTAACTAAATGGATCTTTTTTAGAACAAAATTGTTATTAATTTTTAAACAGGGATCAATTTATGTGGGCGGGCTGGGACCTAAAAATGTAGCCGACAATAATACAAATGTAGTATGTGTGTGTGTTTTTAACAATTTATTTTTTATTTTTTAGGTAGTACTACTACTCACAGCATGAAACACACTGTTCCATGATGGGAGTAGTAGTACCTGTATTAATTGACAGATCGCCCCTTTGCGATCCTCCTGTATAATGTATAAATGCGGCGAGCCTATTCACCTATTCATATTTCCCGCAGAACTGTGATTGGCCAGATGGTTCCAGCCAATCACAGCTCTCTGCAGGAAATAGGAGGAGTGACACTTGCTGTGTTCTGTCTAGTAATGCAGGTACTGCTGCTCCCAGCATGGAACAGAGTGCTCTCCATGTTGGGAGCAGTAGTACCTGAAGTAAGGTACAGATCAAAGCGGATGTCACTCTTCCTGATACCCGCTGTGATCCTCCTGATGTGAATGTCGGTATCAGCTGTACCCACGGTTACAGAGCCAGGAGAACAGCTGATAATGAGTAGTAGATATACATTATATTTCTACTGCCCAGCAAGAACTTGAGCCTGCAATGTATATACAGTATACACATTGCTGGCTCACTTGACCCCTTGCTGAGCTGTGCGCTATGTGCAAGCCCGACAAGGAAATAATTAACTTACACTGCTGGACAGTGTAGGTTAACCCTTTGAGTGGTATACAATATCATGGGTCATTGTAGCTCCGCCCCCTAGTGATGATGTTATTAGGGGCGGAGCTTCAGACGGGAGCCAGGCTGGTTAATCTAAGGCTCTGTTCACATTGACCGTTTTGCATAATGTGAACAGACCCTTCTGGCAGTGTCTACCCAGACAGGGAGACTCCAGCTGTTGCTAAACTACAACTCCCAGCATGCCCAGACAGCCAAAGGCTATCTGGGCATGCTGGGAGTTGTAGTTTTGCACTAATTGGAAACTCCCTATTTGGGTAGACATTGCATTATGGGCGCTCTCCCCAGCGGACAGCACTAAAAATGTCCTAACCATATTTTTGTGATTTTTTTTCTTTCTCATTACAGATCCGTGTATGCAGAGGATTACGGCGGATTCCATGGATTACAGCAGATGAACTGTTTTTTTTTTTCTTTTAATAAAATGGTTAACGAGGGCTGTGGGGGAGTATTTTAAAATAATTTTTCCACTGTGTTTTGTTTTTTTTATTGAATTTTCAGGCTTAGTAGTGGAAGCTGGTCTCATTGACAGAATCCATTACTAAACCAGGGCTTAGCATTAGCCCCCAAAACAGCTAGCGCTAACCCCCAATTATTACCCCGGTACCCACCGCAATAGGGGTTCCAGGAAGAGCTGGCACCAACAGGTTTTTATAAAAAAAAAAAACGCATAGGGTTCCCCGTATTTTCATTCTCAGCACAATACCAACCAAACAGCAACAGCCT
Organism: Hyla sarda; assembly: GCF_029499605.1. NCBI lineage: Eukaryota > Metazoa > Chordata > Amphibia > Anura > Hylidae > Hyla > Hyla sarda. Next base: position 96,817,698 of record NC_079196.1, read on the forward strand.
GACATTACCAGGGTGGGCGAGGACCGTTGTTACTGGCCCTCCCCAGCCTAAATAATGCCAGCCTGTTATCGACTAGGCCCAGGAGCGCCATTTTTGATGCTCCGGGCCTGTTGGTACTGGCTCTTCCCGGCACAACTGTGGTGGTGGGTACCAGGGTAATAATTGGGGTTTAGCGCTAGCTGTTTTTGGGGCTAATGCTAAGCCCTGGCTTAGTAATGGATTCCGTCAATAAGACCGGCTTGCACTACTAAGCCTGAAAATTCAATTTAAAAAAAAACAACACATTGGAAAAATTATTTTCTTTTAAAAAACACTCCCCCACAGCCATCGCTAACCATTTTATTAAAAGAAAAAAACAGTTCATTTGGCGTAATCCATCGAATCCGCTGTAATCCTCTGCAGACACGGATCTGAAATGAGAAGAAAAAAACCCACTAAAATATTGGTTAGGACATTTTTGCCACTCTCCACTGGGGACAGTGCCCACAATGCAATGTCTACCCAAACAGGACAATATAGAAAGACGAGTAGTCGGCACTGCTGTGCACTTGTATGGCAGTAATAACCTCTCTCAGCGTATAACTCCAGCCCAGCAATATTCCTGCTTCGTGGGGCTCAATCTACCCAAACAGGGAGCCTCCAATTGGGGCAAAACTATAACTACCAGCATGCCCAGACAGCCTTTTGCTGTCTGGGCATGCTGGGAGTTGTAGTTTAGCAACAGCTGGAGTTTCTCTATCTGGGTAGACACTGCCAGAAGGGTCTGTTCACATTATACAAAACAGACAATGTGAACAGAGCTTCAGACCATTACTAGCCTGGATCCCGTCTGTAGCTCGGCCCCCTAATGATGTCATCACTAGGGGCGGGGCGACAAGGACCCGGCGGGGACAGGGAGTGAGGAAGGTAAGTGGACCTAGTATTCTGTATACAATATATACAGCTATCTATAGATAGCTGTATATAGTGTATACCGCCCAAAGGGCTATAGGAGCAGGGAGTCCTGTAAGTCTGGTGACAGGATTCCTGGCTCCTGTATAGTATACACAGGTACACTATGCCCCCTTGTATACTATACACCCGGGGGAGATGAGTAGTGATGCTGTACATCACTCCTCATCTCCTTACACTCTTCCTTACACCCACAGAGTGGTACCTGAAGACAGTGAGAAAACTGCCATAGACCAGAAAAAACACCAGAAAAAATGTCAGAAAAGCTGTCAAAATGCAAGGAAGATCTGTGGCAGATTTCCTGGCAGTTGTTGCTGGCGTTTTTGCTGGTGAGAAAAAACCTCTGTGGAATTCTAGCCTTAGGCAAAAAAAAATTTTTTCCTTCGGCATTTTTCTCCTGCGTTTTTATCATGACAAGTCATGTGACTCAAGAAATTCTATTAAAGTGGGGAGAAAAAAAAAAAACAATGTCAAGCCTGGCATCTTTTGCTCCAGTAGACTTATATAGGAGAAAAGGGAAAAGATTTTGTCCAAACGCCATAGTCTCAACATGCTGTGATTTTAAAAACTGCCACTGAGCCCAAAACCTCCGAAAATTTGTCAAAGAAACACCAAGTGGGTTTGACTTCTTATAAATCCCTAGTTAACCTAAAAAAACATGCTGGAAAACATACAAAAGACTTGAACAATAGCTCTTCAATAAAAAATGTGAATCCTGGTAGAAAAAACAGACATGGCCGCACATCCACAATTTTGTATTATGATCTAATTGCTTCTCAGCATAATTTCAAAAACTAACAGGTTGTTAGTATACGTTTTGATCAAAAGGTACAAAGCCCACTCGCCACGTCAGGTTTTACCATGTGTCTGCACTCTGCCCCACCCCCTCAGCCCAACCCTATATAAGTAGTAGTTAGCTACACAAGGGCCATTTCTTTCCTAACAGCCTCCCAGTCTGACTGTTAGCACATGGTAAGTGAGCTTTTACACCCTGTTCACACTGGTGTGGTGCTGTGCGGCGTCTGTTGCTGCCGTGGCGCCGTGTCTGTGGGGAGGTGCGACCCATGGACTGGTTTGAGTTGCATTGGGGCCGCTCTGTCAGTGGGTCGTTCCCTCTGTGGGCACTGGTGTCGCAGCGGTGGTGGTCGCCGCCAAATTATTTTAGGGATGTGAGGGACCCACTCTAATTAGGTGGCCTTGACGTGGTGAGTGGGCTTGTACTTTTTGATCAAAATGTATACTAACAACCTGTTAGTTTTTGAATTTATGCTGAGAAGCAATTAGATCAAATTACAATATGTAGATGTGCGACCATGTCTGTTTCTTCTACCTGAATCTTCAATAAATAAATTGATTTCATTTTCTAAACACATTTCAGGCTGTAATATACATTGTAATTGTCACATACATGTATTTTATTTAGGTGTCCCCAACTCTATAGTTTAAGGTCTTATCGCTCACTTTCATCAAATACTGTGTGTATATCTACTCACCTCCCCTTCAATATCGTGGGTCACTACACTACTGCTTTATTTCAACAGGAAACTCAGCCCCCCCTCTCATGAGCTTATATATATTAAATGTAGCAGGTAACATTGATTGAAAGCACCTAGACCAGATGGGAGGAATAATGAGCCAGACTGAAGAGGGTCTCCACCTACAAAACACAGTTTTGCTGGTGCTGAGACACAGAGTAGGAGGCGGCAGCGGAGCATGGTGAGTGACGGGCTGGGATTCGCATACGGGCATGTCCCGCAATGCGAATCCCAGCCCCGCCGGCAGACGGGGACACAGACTCACGGTGCTTGCGGCCGGAGCACAGAATGTAACAGTACCAACCCCCCCTTTGGTCTCCACCTCTTTTGAAGAACTTCTGGATTAGGCCACGGCCTAGAATATTATCTTGTGGCTCAGGCACAGACCGGACAGATAAGCCAACGACGTCTTGTATTAAAGATGGCCACCAATACTGTCGGGATATGAGTTGTAAGGATTTACGGATACCGGCATGACCGGCCAACAATGAGGAATGACCCAATTTCAAGACTCGAAGTCTGAGACGGGGAGTTACGAAAGTCTTTCCAAGAGGCAGGTGCTGAAGAGTTGCTCGTGCTGCAGAAATGAGATGATTAGGAGGCATAATATGTTGAGGATGGAATTCTTGGTCTTGTACATTGGAGGATCTAGACAGAGCATCCGCCCAAAGATTCTTCTCTGCTGGACAGAAGTGAATAAAAAAGTCAAATCTGGAGAAGAACAGAGACCAGCAAGCCTGACGAGGGTTGAGACGATGAGCAGTCTTTAGATAGAGCAAGTTCTTGTGATCTGTATAAATAGTAATTGGGTATACAGAGCCCTCCAAGAGATGACGCCATTCTTCCAAGGCCAACTTTATAGCCAAGAGCTCGCGATCTCCTATGGTATAATTTCTCTCCGCAGAGAAAAAAACTCAAGTTACAGTTCTATCTTTGGAGGACTTTTGTGGCAAAACTGCACCTGCACCAACTGAAGATGCATCCACTTTCAGAAAAAATGGCTTGCCTGGATCGGGTCTTGATAACACAGGAGCAGAAGGGAAGGCGGACTTTAATTGTTTGAAAGCTTCTTCAGCCTCAGGAGTCCAGACTTTTGGATTAGTAGTCTTCTTGGTAAGCAAAACAATGGGAGCTACCAGAGGGGAGTAGTGAGGAATGAATTGTAGGAGTAGTGAGGAACGATAGTAATTGGCAAAGCTGAGGAAGCGCTGAATCGCTTTCAGACCAGTAGTTGTGGCCAGTCCAGAATTGCAAATAACTTGTTGTTATCCATTTGAAGACCTTGACTGGTAACAATATAGCCCAGAAAAGGGAGGCTAGTCTTTTCAAATGTACATTTCTCCAGTTCAGCATAGAGATGATTTTCACTGTGAGACGCTGTAACACTTGGCGGAGGTGAGAGCAATGAGACTGGACTTTGGGCGAGTAGATGAGTATGTCATTCAAATAGACAACGACACAGGAGTACAGGTGGTCACAGAAAATATCATTGACAAACTCCTGGAAAACTGCTGGAGCATTACAGAGTCCAAATGGCATCACAAGATATTCCAAATGTCCGTCACGAGTATTCGTCCCCTTCACGTATACAAATCAAAATATGGGCTCCACGAAGGTCTAGTTTAAAGAAAATCCTGGCACCTCGCAGATGATCAAATAACTCAGAGATTAAAGGAAGTGGATAGCGGTTCTTTACTGTAATTTTATTCAAGCCTCGGTAGTCAATGCATGCTCGCAAAGACCCGTCTTTTTTTTCCAGAACGCGGCTCCGGCAGGGGAAGAGGACTTCCTGATAAACCCCTTCTGAAGGTTCTCCTGGATATAATTAGACATGGCCAGAGTTTCAGGGACTGACAAAGGCTAAATTCTGCCCCTGGGAGGGGTGGTGCGGGGCAGTAAGTCAATAGGACAATCGTGGGGACGATGTGGAGGCAAAACTTCAGCTTGTTTTTCACTGAAGACACCAGCAAAGTCCTGGAGGAACGAAGGCAAACCGTACAGAGGACAAGAAGATGATGGTTCCAACTTAGACAAACGTATATGAATACAGTGGCTGTTGCTATGGGGACTCCAGCAAAGAACTTCTCCAGTTTTCCAATCCAGCTGTGGGGCATGGAGCTGCAACCACGGTAGGCCAAGCAAGAGAGGAGAAGTACAATGAGGTAGTACATAGAAGGACAAGTTCTCCTTATGCAAGAGTCCGACCTGTATAGACAACGGTTCTGTGCGATATAGAACGGTACAGTCCAGTTTTTATCCGTTGACCGTAGAGATGTACAGAGGCTTTAACATGCGGGGCACAGGCAGATGATACCTATGTACTAGGGAGGCATCAATAAAGTTTCCCACTGAGCCAGAGTCCAGAAAGGCAAGAATGGAGATAATCTTTTTGAAGGGTAGAAAAAGCTGGACCGTCAAATTTAAGCGTGGAGAGGTGGTATTTATACCTAGGGAGGCCTCTCCCACAAACCGTAGGTGCGAGCGTTTCCCTGTGACTGTGGACGCAGAGGACAATCTTTGAGGAAGTTATCTGCACTGGCGAAGTATAGGCATGGATTCTCATTTTGTCAGCGAGTTCTTTCCTGCAGGGTCAGGCGAGAACGATCCACATGCACAGCCTCCACTGCAGGAGGCAACGTAGAAGTTTGAAGTGGTTGCTGGAAGATATGACTTGATAATCCTCTCTTGAAGGTACCGCAAAGAGCTTCATTATTCCATGACAACTCCGATGCCAGAGTACGAAATTGTATGGCATACTCGCCCACAGAGGAGTTGCCCTAAGATAGATTCAGCAATGCCGACTCAGCTGAGGAAGCTTGGGCTGGTTCTTCGAAGACACCTCGAAATTCCGACAAGAATGCCTGGAGATTAGTAGTGAGAGCATCACTGCGATCCCAGAGCGATGTTGCCCAGGCCAAATCCCTTCCAATTAAGAGACTGATTATGAAGGCCACCTTTGCTCGTTCCGTATGGGAACTGTTCCGCCATGAGTTCTATGTGCACGGAGCACTGAGTCAACCAAGACAGGACTTGGGATCCCCCTCATATTTCTCCGGAAGAGACAAGCTGAGTTTTGATCCGGAGACAACTGCAGGAGCAGGAGGCAAGACCAGAGCAGAAGGAGGCTGTGGGGTTGTTGATTAGCAGTGAGTAACTGCTGCTTCATGGTGGACAACTGGCTCAACTGCTGTGCCTGCTGGGCCAACTGCTGTGACTGGAGCGCCACGATGGAAGTGAGATCCGGATTGTCTGGCAGAGGAACCCCAGCGGGATCCATGGCTGGATCTTGCTGTTACAGAGCTGGATGTGGATCCTCTAACCTGTGTGGCTGATTACTCAGACCGTATCGGGGAGCGGAGTCTAAAGTGCCGCTGGTCTTCACCAGAGCCCGCCGCAAGGCAGGATAGGCTTGCTGCGGCAGGCAACACCCTGGTCGCTACCCCCAACACAGCTCGACCACACAGGTAGCTGGGCAAGGCGAGGTACCGAAGGATAAGGCAGTAGCGTAGTCAAACATAGCAGAAGGTGAAGGCAGGCGGCAAATGTGCAAAGTCAAATAATGTAGCGGGAAGGTCTGGATACACGGATAAGGCAAACAGGCAATATGGAACACTTAATTTCCGGCTAGGGGCACTGAAGATCCTGAAGGGAAGTGGGGGAGGAGCAGGAACTTTATAATGTAGTGACAGGTGTAACAGTAATTATGGGCGGTCCTTTAAATTTCTGAGCTTCAGCGCGCGCCCTGGGAGAAGGGTATGCGCGCGCCGGAGCCTGAGACACAGAGGAGGAGGCGGCAGCGGAGTATGGTGAGTGACGGTCTGGGATTCGCATACGCCCCGCTAGCAGAAGGGGACACAGAGACTCTGCGCTCATGGCCGGTGCTTGCGGCCGGAGTGCAGAGTGTAACAATTTGTTGTCATATTTTTATGTGCATGTTTTCTTCTGTGAAAAAATGTTAAACTGTGTGTACCTGGACTTAAACTGAGTTAGTTTGAGGTAAAAATGTGCAACATTTATTAAAAAGTACTGTCTTCAAGATCTATCAAAAACTGTGTAGGGGGAAAAGTGATACAGTTGCAACCAATCAGTTTTCTTATTTTATTTTTAGTGTAGAGTCACAATGGGCGGATACGCAGTGTATTTGACGCTGGAAGAAATCTGCCGAGAAGCAGGAAATATGCTGTTTATATGCCATGAGTAGACACAGGGCTTTCCCCGCCACAGCCCTGTGTCTGCAATAAGGTTCTGAACCTGGCCGCGTGTCAAAGTTACGCTGGTGCATGTGGCCGGCCTCCAAACCTTATTGCAGACACAGGGTTGTGGTGGGAAAAGCCCTGTGTCTACTCATGGCACATAAACAGCATATTTCCTTCTTCTTGGAAGATTTCAGGCAGGGAATTTTATGAAAAAAATGCCTTCAAAAATACCATACTAACTGCTGGGTAGTGCTCTGGGTATGGCATATTTTTCAAGACAATGTGACAATTTTTCCTTCCATTGATTTCTAAAAGTAGAAAAAAAAACACAAAAAATGGATATGGGTGTTTTCCCCCAAACGTTCAATCAAAATCCTTGAGTCACATGATAATGATAAGAATCATAAGAATCATATGACTAGTAATGAAGAAAACAAAGTGAATAAAATGTCAAAGAAAAAAATGCCTATACTAATAAACACTGAGGGAAATTTATTAAAACCTGTGCAGATGAAAAGTGGAGTGGTTACCCATAGCAACCAATCAGATTTCTTCTTTCAATTTTCAGAGGCCTTTTCAAAAATGAAAGAAGCGATATGATTGATTGCTATGAGCATTGAAAGTCAACTTTCATTACTTAGCCTTAACCCCTTCCCAACCCATGACATACATGTACGTCATGGGTTGGGTATGCCAAAAAATTCCAAACGACAAAATTGCAGATTTTTTGTGAAATCACATCCCAGAAAAAACTTGATGAAAAGTAATTAAAAAGTCACATATAGGCAAAAGTGGTATTGTTAAAAAATTACAGATCATGGTGCAAAAATAGAGGTCAGAAAATGGCATTGAATAAACTTTTTTTTTTCTCAAGTTTTCTTCTTTTTGTTTTGTTTTTTTACCATAAAACAAAAAAAAAGATCCATTGGAATCGTACTGACCTATAGAATAAAGTCAGATTTACCATATTGTGAGCTACGAAAAAAATTATTGCCCCACAAAATTGCGCAATTCCATATTCTTTCCAAATTTGTCCTACATATATATATATATATATATATATATATATATATATATATCTTTTTTTTTTTTTTTTTTTTTTTCCTTTGGCTCTGTATTACATTATATGATAAAATAAAGTGTGCCAATAAAAAGTACAACTTGCCTCACAAAAAATAAGCCCTAATATAACTTTATCTTTGGAAAAATAAGGGCTTAAAGTTATTTTAAAGACAATCAAACATTTCAACCATCATTAACCGTTTTCTTAAAAAAAAACAGAAACAAAATGCTGGCAGGGCCAGATTAAGGCTGCTTGGAGGACGGAGCACTTTAGTATGATGGGGCCCCCCTTCCCCGAAAATAAACCAATACCGACACAGGCACATCACTAAACCTCAACCACCCTGTGCATGTTTTCAGTGATGACAATTAACAAGCCTTTACATAGGCATGGGCACTTCAGATTATGCAGCCCATTTTTTGGTGGGGTCCATCTGCTGGGACCCCCATCAATTACCTCAGTTCCAGTGGCTTTCCAACTACTGAAAATCTACAACTCCCATAATGGTCCTCATTTACTATTGCAAACTTGACATGTTTTGTCAGGTCGTGCGCCATTTTTGGGCGCATTGCGCCTGAAATTCTGTCTGCACCAGAATTTGCGCCAGAAATTCTGTGTGCGCCTGATTTTGCGCCTGAAATTGCACCTGAAATGAAAAAACCCAACTAACTCTCCATTTTGCTAAGCAAACCTGAAAAGGGGGCGTGGTCATCTGGGAAAGGGGGCGTGGTCACAGAAAAGGGGCGTGTTCCCGACTTTCACAAAATCCCTACATATTTAATAAATTTTCCACAGAAAATGTGGTGGATTTCAGCTGAGGAAAACCCAACAGGTCAGAGCATGTGTAAAAAAAAAGCAAAATGTAGGGAAAGTGGGAACTGTAGGGAAAGCTTAGTAAATACCGTGGAAAATAAATTGTAGGGAATTAAAGCCCACAAAGAAACCTACACTACAGTTTCACTCATGATCACCTAATCAGAAAGAATACACAATGGTATAATGGCTCACAGGTGATGTCTTCTCTATTGTCTACCATTTTCTCCTTAAACCGGTCCAGATGGAGTGGCCGCTTCCAGCTACATCTTCCTCTGCAGAGTGTGATGCCCAGACATTATTGGTTCCTCACTTTGTCAGAAGATCCTTATCCTGTATATGAGAAAATAATCAATATGAAGCCTGTTAGTGGGATCAGATGTCATTCTTTCATATTTCGTAGTGTCTGATCGAAGCGCCATAACCATATCCACATATGCTCCCTTATCCATAATAACGACATTGCTGCCCTTTTCACTGGGCTTAATCACGATACCATCGTTATTTTTAAGTGAGACCAGTGCAATCTGTTCATCTATATTTAGATTGGAACTCACCAATTCTCTTCTAGGGCGGATAATTCTTAGTTCTTGTGTAACAATGGCGACAAAAATCTCACTATTGGGATACTGAGAAAAGGATGGAACCACTTTAGACTTAGGTTTCATATCTGTGTATGGAGCCTCAAATCTAACCTCCAAACCTTCGCTTTCTAAAAGTAGATCATATAGTGTATCTACAGTTCTTTCATCTCTTAGTAATTGGGCTCGTGAGTCACTGTCTTTCAAAGTATGCCACTTATGTAGCACTAACTTGCGCGCAAATAAATGTATATCTTTGACCCATGTGAAGAGATCGAAATTGGGTACTGGTGTAAAAGAGAGACCCTTTCTTAACAGTGAGGTTTCGGCTGCATTCAATGTGTGCTGTGATAGGCTAAAGATTTGAAGTGAATCAGATCTATTATCCACATACCTTTCCCTGTTGACTAAGGTCAAAACATCGTCGGGGGTGGGAATGGTAATTGGGGAACCCCTAAAAAAGAGGGTTGTGTCACCGTGGAGATTGTTTGCACTTGAGACATATTCATATTGGATGGCTGAATAGGAAATGCAGTAGCTTGTGCTGATATTCCCTGTGTGGGGAGATTAATTGTTGTAACTGGTGTCTGTGTGGTAGTGGTAGAGACCCCATTGATGCACCAGTCATGCATAAAGGATGATCTGCCCACAGTTAAAGGCTGTGGGCCCAATGTGCCGCTTCCATTTGTTTGTGGACATGTTGTAGAGGGACCAACAAAAGGATGTGCTCTTTGTGAAGTATACCGTTTGGCTTGTGATGTTTTGGACCTGTGAGTTTTGTTCTTCCTCTTATTATTGGGACGTTGACTGGTGGATGTGTCCGAAAGGAACCCCTCAGCTCCTGATGTTTCTGATTCGGACACATCCGATTTACTATAATTAGACTGTGCAGGATAGTAGGGCTTGGATGGCCCACTATAAATGTTTTCCCCCCTGTATGTGTATACTAGATGACTAGCGAAATCAGTGTAATCTCTAATATATTTCTTATGTTTCTTTTCTTTGATTTCGTTCTTGAACTGTTCAAGATGTACTTGCAGTTTAGATTCAAGAGTAGTGAACTCTGGGTGTGAGGAAAAATTTTGTATCTCTTCAGATGGTTCTCCACTTCCTGTCCTGCACCAATTAGATGCTTTTTCTCATAGTCCAAAAGATAATTGATAATTTGTAAAGAATTTTCAGTAAGGAGTTGTTCCTAACCTTTAATGAATGTAGAGTCTTCCCTATGAGAGTTGGAAGTAATAGGGATACGTAATCCTCTAAAGACACTGCACTGTTGTGCATATGCATCAAGACTCCTCACCTCCCACCAGGATCTAATATATTTTTTATATGTTTTGGATAAGCTTCTAAAGGCTTGTTGTATATTTAGTTGGTTATAGGCCTAGGTATAAAAAGATCACTAGAAAGATCTCTGTAATGTCCATTCATATATTTGTACATTGTGATCAGATCAACCCTAAGATGTATTTTCTCTAAACTAAATACCCCCAAGCTTGATAACCTGTCCTAATACTGTAAACCTGCCATACTATTAATGATCTTTGTAATGATCTCTGCACAGGCAGAGCTTAGTGATGTCACCGCTGCTGCTCTCTGCTGGGTCCTGCTGCTAGCAAACAGCAGCAGTGACATCACTAGAGCAGGAGAGGTTTGCTATGAAGATTTGCTCCTACTCTGGACAATTCCTAAAATGGACAGAGGTGTCAGCAGAGAGCACTGTGGTCAGACAGAAAGGAAATTCAAAAAGAAAAGAACTTCCTCTGTAATATACATCAGCTGATGAGTACTGGAAGGATTAAGATTTTTAAATAGAAGTAATTTAGAAATCCGTTTAACTTTCTAACACCACTTACCAAATTTTTCTGGTCTTTGTACCATTTTGATTTTCCAAAAAAACTATGTTATTAAAGTAAATGTATGGCCTAGATTTCTATTTTTATTGATCAGAGAAGGATACTGAAAAAAGCTTTATCTGTTCTGTTTCTACTTTCGGATTTCAGATTTTTTAAATTTTTTTGTATATTATTATGGGAGGGGGGGGGGGACTTATTTGCCCGAGTTTAATGCATAAGATATTGAGATATTATTTATCAAAATGGACAAAGAAAACAATTTTCTAAAGCTGGCACATTGAATTCTGTGTGGGACTTTTCTAGGCACGCCCGGTGATGTGTGCCGAGGTCCTTATGCAGAGAGGAGCGCCGTCTGACCATTGCCTATTATCTGAGCTCTGACCATTACCTATTATGAATGACATGATCCTATGTTATCTACATACTGGTGTCACCTATCATTGTAATCCTGCCGGTGATGATGAAAAGGAAACTGCAAGGTTTTATCTACAGAAAATATATAAAGAACACATGCATACTCTTAAATATTAAATCCACTATTGTTATTGTATACACACAAGCCATATTATCTGTAAGGATAATTACAAAAGAAAAAAAAATCATCAGTTCCCAAATCTGCTTATATTTACATTATGGCTGTATTGGGGTAAGGCCCTCTAATGTCAATACCATGGATCCCTGGGGAAATCTTGTGCACCAAAAATTACTGATATTGCTCACAATAAAAAAAACTTGAATTTATATGCCAGAATGGAAAAAAGAAGGAGGGCTAAGTTATTGGGAGGCTGTACAGGCAAGTTTCTAGAACTACAGGACAATGTGCTAGGAAAATACTGAATGGTATTGTTGTTAGTACTACATTTGTAATAATGTATAGTTCTGATTGCTGTAAAAATTTTATTATGTAATTATATATGCATGCACTTTTTCACCACCCCATTAAAGTATATGGTAACAGCTTTTCTACCGTGAAATTGTGGTACAATAAAAATACTACTACTGTTTTGAAGATGGAATCTAGAGCTTTGGTGTTTTATTATTCTCTGCATGCCTGATGAAGGGCATATGAGGAAGGACCAACATGTGTTTTAGAAATAAAGCACCTTTGAAGTTTCTCCCTGGTACAAAGGAAAGGTACAATAAAATGTGCTATGTATTCCAATGTATATAAAGTTGAAATGCAGTTGCAGGGACAAATATGTGCCCATCTTATCACACCCCTGACATTTGAGAGATGTAAGAAGGCAGTTTTTTTTCAGTATTTGTCCTGACTAGAGTTTGGATATGTGAATATTGGAGATGGAATCTGGTGCCACAGATGCTAAATGGGGCTTTTTGAGTCCAGCAATAACCCTTTTTTGTACAGTACCTGAGTTTGTTACTCATTGCCATCACCTCTGGATCATGGGCATCCCTTCTTCAATTTGTGGCAGTGTGGCAAGGAAAGGGTGTAATCCTCCACCTGTGGCCTGATTAATGAGGTATCAGGAAGGGGAAGTGTGTTTAAAAGAAAGGAAACAGAATAGTTGGGGCTCTCCCTGGGAAACAGCATGTCGCTGTAGGGGGAGACACTTGGGCCCTGTTGAGGAAGCACACAGCTGGAATCTGTGAGTGGCCCTAAGTGACAGTGTAAACTGTGAGTAAACAGGTTGCAGGGGCACATGTTTTATGCTGGCTGAGGGTAGCTCACCAGTTAGTAGTCAGGGCATGCTTACATGTGTAGTCAGTGACCAGACGGTCTAGGACTTTGGTTTGTTCCTGAGTTATGTTTTGTTTTACCTGCAACCTGTGTAAATAAAGCTGGTGAGGTGCCAGACTTGTATGCAGAAAGGTTGTCTGGCGAGTTATTGCGAGGAAACGTGTCCTGTGGCAAGTGACCAGGACGATCCCAGAGCTAATCCCCGAGATGGAATGTCACAATTTCCACAGGTATTGATTCTAGGTATACTATAAGAGATGGCATGATGACCACCATTCGCTGTGGTCATCATGTACAACAGGTCTACAAAAATCACGTTTATCAACATTTATTAGGGGCCAGGAAACTCTCAATAATGTAGAACTAGAGAAGGCTGCAAATGGTAATAACATTTAACATCTATCTTAATGACAGTTACATAAGTTTTTTTTTTTATGAATTGACATTATATTGGTCCTATACATTTTATCAACATGACCCCTAATGCAAAACATAAAGAACGGGACAGACATTTCACATATGATGCAGAAGTGGTATATCAAGTCTTAAGTCTTGCTTTCGGGAAGTGTCTCTGTAAATTGTCCAGAAAAACTAAACATTACAAAACCTACTAGCCATCTGAATTATGTTTAATTTCCGCTGATGTATTATCCTTCACCTCTTCTATAAAAGGTTAGTCCATGAATCCACCACCCATCGCAATGTTTGTGTACAGTCCTTAAAAGCCTAGTATTAGTATCATATCCAGGCCTTTCGGTGGGGTCTTCTAATCAATCCCACTACTGTTGGTGTTTCCAAATATGTGGTCATCCAAAGTCATTTCTTGTGTATCTGAAGTCAGTTTTGCATCTATCAGGTGGTTGCCACAAGCTATTCGAATATCTTGAGGCCTGGCTGGCACAGGGAGTAGGACAGTTCCAGGTAAACCAATGTGTTGTCGGGCAGCCAAAACAGCATCTTTTATGGCAAAGAACACAGAGGAACCTAAAAAGGCTGACACCTCTTCCATGGCCTAGAATACAAAAAATAAGTTGAGTACTATCAAATTTACATATTATGCACAAATTGTTTTCACACTTTTTTCTTGCAGTCACACTATATCTATTTTGTTGACAGACAAATAGTATCAGGACCGAGTGGAGGAGACAGGGAGAGTGAGCCCTATACTGACTCTAAAAACACTCTCCCTGCATACTTGCCCATCCATCCTAACCAATGGATCGACAACTGGGCACCGGTCCCTCCCTGCGCGTAAGTGCAGTGGCGTAAACACACATAAAAATACACAGTCGGTCATAAACATTACAGGAACATAGAACACTATAAATACTGGACTCAGGTAACTAACATAAACAGATAAAGTTCAGAGGACACAGATCAGTGAGTAAGCAGAGGACACTATAGACCAGTGGTAAAGCACAGAGGAAACACTAATTCAGTGATCATGAACTCTATGATCAGTGCATGTACCAACAAACTCTAAAGATCAGATCAACCAAACAGGATATAAATATAGAACACTGTTCACACTGGACACAGATAACTAACAAACAGATTAGATCCAGAACACAAGACTGGGAAACAGATGAGTCAGCATTGTCTCCAGGAACAAACAGGAATAAAACTCAACCCACAGAAAACCTCCAGTAACACGGAAATGTCTTGATACTAGAACTCAATCTCCCAGAGTCCATCATGGAGCACGGAGATATCTTTTACTAATTCTCAATTCCCCAGAGTCCCATGAAAAGGTAACATGGATGTCTTGTTACAAAAACAGATACAAGAAAAAACACAGTGTGAACAGCTACTTAGCAGAAAGCACATACTAATCCTAAAAACTGACTAATCAAACACAGATTAACATCTAATATGAGCATGCTATATAACCATGGCTAAAAACCCAGAACATCTAAAAGATAAATACAAAGTGCATGCTAAGGCAGAAATAGTAGCACAAACAGACTAGGAGTGTTGCACAAACAACTTCATAGCAACATGTCAATCACCAGCTCAGAACCTAGACTGGAGCTGGAGATATCTAGACACACCCACACAGCCATTGGGTGAAAGGATAAAAGCATTAACTATTCCTTAACCAAGAAACATCAAACTGTTCAGACACAACCTAAATCCAATGGCCGTGTCTGAACATAACCAAGACAGACATTACAAATAGAGTACAAGATAAGTCCTCCTTTTTGTTGTGTCAAGATATCCCAGGATGACTGGCACAAGTTGGCAGATATGACTCCCAACAGAAATTCAAATTAATTTGTTTTACTGCTGTCATCTTAGGCCACTCATCCCAAGATATCCCAAGAGCGGGAAATGATGACTTACACATATAAAAATAAAATGTATTTTGCCTGTGTTGCTCTGCCTAATAGAAAATATAATGTGACCTACAATGTGAACAATTCTATTGAAAAACAAACTGAAATCTTTGAGAGGGAAAGAAAAAAAATATATGACACATAATACTCTCATTGCATAAGTGTGCGATGTGGCTTTCTTCAGAATTAAAAAAACAATCACATTCAAACTAATGTTAAAATTCATTACACACCTGCCATCATTTAAAGTGACTCTAAATAATCACAAATAAAGTTCAGCAGTTCTAGTAGGATTTTCCTGACATTTGCTTAGTTGCATCTCAGTGCAAAAGCCATGGCCCACAGAGAACTTACAAATTATTAGGGGGAATCTTATTGTTATAAGATATCAGACAAAAGACTGCTACAAAATAATTTCTAAAGTAACAGATATACCGTATATACTCGAGTATAAGCCGACCCGAATATAAGCCGAGGCCCCTAATTTCACCCCAAAATCACAGGAAAAGTTATTGACTCGAGTATAAGCCTAGGGTGAGAAATACATCATCCCCCCCTGTCATCATCCAGACCCCCGTCATTAACACCCTCATCATCATCACCCTGTCATCGCCCCCCCTTCATCATCACCCTGTCATCATCCCCCCCTTCATCATTACCCTGTCATCATCACCCTGTCATCATCCCCCCTTCATCATCACCGCCTTTCATCATCACCCTGTCATCATCCCCCCCTGTCATCATCCCCCCTTCATCATCACCCTGTCATCATCCCCCCTTCATCATCCCCTTGTCATCATCCCCACCCCCCTTCATCATCTCCTTGTCATCATCCCACACCCCCCCTTCATCATCCCCTTGTCATCATCCCACACCCCCCTTCATCATCCCCTTGTCATCATCCCACACCCTCCTTCATCATCCCCTTGTCATCATCCCACCCCCCCCCTTCATCATCCCCTTGTCCTCATCCCCACCCCCTTCATCATCCCCTTGTCATCATCCCCACCCCCTTCATCATCCCCTTGTCATCATCCTCTTGTCATCATCCCACACCCCCCCTTCATCATCCCCTTGTCATCATCCCACCCCCCCCCCTTCATCATCCCCCTGTCATCATCCCACACCCCCCCTTCATCATCCCCTTGTCATCATCACCACATGTCATCATCATCACCGCTTGTCAATGTCTGATACAGTGGTCTTCAACCTGCGGACCTCCAGATGTTTCAAAACTACAACTCCCAGCAAGCTCCCAGCCCCCCTCACCCCCTTTAGTTCTGTACTCACCTCCGCACGGCGCTGGTCCGGTGCTGCAGGACTGTCCGGTGGGGAGGTCGTCCGGTGGGATAGTGGTTCCGGGCTGCCATCTTCACCGGGGGGCCTCTTCTCCGCGCTTCGGGCCCGGAATAGAGACGATGCCTTGACGATGACGCAGAGGGACGTTGGTAATGAACGTACCTCTGCGTCGTCGTCAAGGCAACGTGACTATTCCGGGGCCGGACCCGAAGCGCGGAGAAGAGGCCCCCCCGGTGAAGATGGCAGCCCAGAACTACTATCCCACCGGACGACCTCCCCACCGGACAGTCCTGCGGCACCGGACCAGCGCCGAGCGGAGGTGAGTACAGAACTAAAGGGGGTGAGAGGGGGCTGGATGATGTCGAAGGCCGCAGTGGTCTTCAACCTGCGGACCTCCAGAGGTTTCAAAACTACAACTCCCAGCAAGCCCGGACAGCCGATGGCTGCCCGGGCTTGCAGGGAGTTGTAGTTTTGAAACCTCTGGAGGTCCACAGGTTGAAGACCACTGAGGGCGGAGAGTTCACTCGAGTATAAGCCGAGGGGGGTGTTTTCAGCACGAAAAATCGTGCTGAAAAACTCGGCTTATACTCGAGTATATACGGTACCATGAAACACAGAGAAAATTGAGGAAAAGACGAGAGAAAACTGTTCAGGGAGGCTTCCTAGAGGCCCAGCATAAAAGGATTATAATAGGCTATAGGGTAGGGTGAAAAGAGGGAAGCTTCTCTTACCATGAAAAACATCCAATCCCAGCTAAAGCTTGCAAAAACAAACATCAAGTCCCCCAAAAGCACATGGGAAAATGTGTTATGGTCTGATGAAACCAAGGCTAAACTTTTTGGCCATAATTTTAAAATATATATTTGACTCAAACACAACACTGCACATCAACCATAGAACACCATACCCACAGTGAAGTATGTTTTTCTTCAGGTGGAACCAGGATGGAGTGAATTACGAAAAGTTCCAAATATCAGGCAATTTTCACACAAAACCTTAAAAGGGTGCTCCACTGGAAAACATTTTTTTTTTTTTTTTTTTTTTTAAATCAACTAGTGCCAGAAAGTTAAACAGATTTATAAATTAGTCCAAAAAACTAAATCATATACAGTCCTACTAGGTTGAAGGATATGACAGAAAAAAGGTGGATAAAACTATAAGAAAAGATGAAAAGAATATAGAAATATAAAAATAATCACTATTTATTAATTAATAATTATGTTATGGTGTCCTCTGCATAGACTAATATAGATAGAACAATGTAAAATAATAGAATAATACCATATACTCATAAAATCATATAGAAGTATGAAAATAATACAAAGTCCCCAACGGACAAGCTGGATGTAGATGGAAAAATACTAATTATGACTGGCAATGTCTCACTTTTAAAACTGGCAATGTCTCATTTGTAAAACATATGCAGTGCAGCAGGTACACACTTCAGTACTACTCCAAGATGTAGTCCTGCGGCACATTGGAGTGGTACTGAAGTGTGTACCTGCAGCAGTGGAGTAAATCTGACACATTTTGACACTTAGGGTAGTGTGTATCACAGTATCCTCGGTAGGGATTTTTTCATGATCTATGTAGAGCTCCCATAACTATTTTGCTTTCAGATTTACAAATGACTTCTGTTTAAAAATCCTAATCCTTCCAGTACGTATCAGCTGCTATATGCGCCACAGGAAGTTCTTTTCTTTTTAAATTTCCTTTCTGTCTGACCACAGTGCTCTCTGCTGACACCTCTGTCTATTTTAGGAACTATCAAGAGTAGGAGCAAATCCACATAGCAAACCTATACTGCTCTAGACAGTTCCTGACATGGACAGAGGTTTCTGCAGAGAGCACTGTGGTCAGACAGAAAGGAAATTCAGAAAGATAAGAATTTCCTGTGGACCGTACAGCAGATGATAAGTACTGGAAGGATTAAGATTTTTTAATAGAAGTAAATTATAAATCTGTTTAACTTTCTGGCACCAGTTGATTAAAAAAAAGTGTTTTCCAGTGGAGTACCCCTTTAATGCGTCTGTTAGAAAGCAGAAGATGAAGAGGAGGTTCCCCTTTCAGCATGACAACAACCTAACATACACATTCAAATCCACAAATGCAAGACTTCACCAGAAGATTTACATTTTGGAATATCCAAGCCAGAGCCCAGACCTTCAATTTAACTTCTGTGGAGTGCAGAGGGCTGGGAACAGGAGATGTCCTTACAATCTGACAGATTTGGATTGTTAGGAAGATTGGACAAATATTGCCACATCATGATGTGCCATACTAATAGAATTGTACCCAGAGTGTAATAAAATCAAAAGGTGCTTAAAAAAGTATTTGTTTAAGGGCATGAACACTTATCCAACCAAGTTATAGTGTGTTATTTAGTTTTTTCATTCAGTTTGCTCTGCAATTGAATTGTTCAAGTCACATTAAAGGTAGAGAAAGTTCTGACATTATTTATTTTTGTCTCAAAAACCTGGCATTTTAAAAAGATGTGTAGACTTTTTATATTTACTATAGGTCCTTCAGCTTACCTCAGGAGAACATCCGATATATGGATTTGAAGATGATGGGAGCAGAGTTACATTGATCTCTTCTGGCTCCTTTCCATTGGTCACAGTGTCGACTTTGTTGGGGTGGGCACCATTCATGGTTGGTTGAGGACTGTATTTAAAATCATCATTTGTGTACAATTCAAGGCCTTGATTAAATGCATTTTTAATCTGTACCAGACAAAATAAAAATATTTTGTAATGAAAGCAGTGATTTTTGAAGAGCAGCAGAGGTATATCACAGCAAGCATAGGTATATAGCACCCCTGATGATGTATTTATTGTTTTCTTTTTTATTTACATTACATTTACAAATAGATATGTCCTAACATATATTAGAGATATTGGCCCAGATTTATTAATGTGCCTGAGACTAAAACTGTCTGGTTTTGCCCATAGCAACCAATCACAGCTCAGCTTTCATTTCAGCTTTCAAGCTCATTTCAGCTTTCAAGCTCTTTAAAATATGAAAGCTGTACTGTGATTGGTTGTTATGGGCAAACCAGACAGTTTTGGTTTAAGGTACAATAATAATTCGGGCCCAGTGGTGTAACTACAGGGGTCACTAAATCGCAACTGCCACTGGGCCCCATAGCCCAGTGGCACGCTGTATCCCTAGCCGCTAAATCATTAGATTTTTTTGTTTGTTGGGGGAAGCATTTCAGCGATGCACTCAAAAAGCATGGGAAGAGAGCGTGTAATATTACTGTGATGTCCGAACTGTCCCGGATCCAGCAGGACATTCCTGATTTTGGGGTGATGTCACACTGTTCCGAGATGATGTCAATGTGTCCCACTTGTTACAGAACATTCAAGCTTGGGGTTGTAAAGTACACTGCTCAAAAAAAAATAAAAGGAACACTAAGATAACACAGTCTAGATCTGAATGAATGAACTATAGTTGAATGGGCTGACAACAAAATCACACATAAATTATCAATGGAAATCAAATTTATCAACCCATGGAGGTCTGGATATGGAGTCACACTCAAAATCAAAGTGGAAAACCACACTACAGGCTGATCCAACTTTGATGTAATATCCTTAAAACAAGTCAAAATGAGGCTCAGTAGTGTGAGTGGCCTCCACGTGCCCGTATGACCTCCCTACAATGCCTGGGCATGCTCCTGATAAGGTGGCGGATGGTATCCTGAGGGATGTCCTCCCAGACCTGGACTAAAGCATCCTCCTGAACAGTCTGTGGTGCAACGTGGCATTGGTGGAGGAGGCGAGAGATGATGTCCCAGATGTGCTCAATCGGAGGCAGGCCAGTCCATAGCATCAATGCCTTACTCTTGCAGGAACTGCTGACACACTCCAGCCACATGAGGTCTAGCATTGTTTTGCATTAGGAGGAACCCAGGGACAACCGCACCAGCATATGGTCTCACAAGGGGTCTGAGGATCTCATCTTGGTTCCGGCTGTGCGGCCCCCCAAAGAAATGTCACCCCACACCATTACTGATCCACCGCCAAACCGGTCATGCTGGAGGATGTTGCAGGCAGCAGAACGATATCCACGGCATCTCCAGACTCTGTCAAGTCTGTCACATGTGCTCAGTGTGAACCTGCTTTCATCTGTGAAGAGCACAGGGCACCAGTGGCGAATTTGCCAATCTTGGTGTTCTCTGGCAAATGCCAAACATCTTGCACGGTGTTGGGCTGTAAGAACAACCCCCACTTGTGGATGTTGGGCCCTCATACCACCATCATGCAGTCTGTTTCTGACCGTTTGAGTGGACACATGCACATTTGTGGCCTTCTGGAGGTCATTTTGCAGGGCTCTGGCAGTGCTCCTCCTTCTCCTCCTTGCACAAAGGCGAAGGTAGTGGTCCTGCTGCTGGGTTGTTGCCCTCCTACGGCCTCCTCCTTGTCTCCTGATGAACTGGCCTGTCTCCTGGTAGCGCCTCCATGCTCTGAACACTACACTGACAGACACAGCAAACCTTCTTGCCACAGCTCGCATTGATGTGCCATCCTGTTATCTGCACTACCTGAGTGACTTGTGTGGGTTGTAGACTCCGTCTCATACTACAACTAGAGTGAAAGCACCGCCCGCATTCAAAAGTGACCAAAACATTAGCCAGGAAGTATAGGAACTGAGAAGTGGTCTGTGGTCACCACCTGCAGAACCACTCCTTTATTGATGGTGTCTTGCTAACTGCCTATAATTTCTGCCTGTTGTCTGTTCCATTTGCACAACAGCATGTGAAATTGATTGTCAATCAGTGTTGCTTCCTGAGTGGACAGTGGGATTTCACAGAAGTGTGATTGACTTGGAGTTACATTGTGTTGTTTTACCCTGCCTTTGTTATTGCTGCGCTGAGTCAGGATGTTCACTACATTTAGTTGTCACCTGATTCGGCACAGTGTGGGGGGATGCCGGAGAGGCCCCTGGAGCTGAGAGCAGCAGATGGAGGATGCAGCAGGAGCATTATTCTGTGCAGCCTCTTCCTTCTAAGCCCCTCCCCCTGTCCCATGCATGACTTTGTTTCTCTCCTGTTTTGTGCAGCAGTCAGGTCACTGAGGAGAGGGAAAAGGAGGACTGACAGCATATGGAGAGAAAACTGAGATGTGTCCTCCGCCTGCTCTTTATGACCTACAACTGCTATCTGTGCTGCTAACCATCTTCACCCCCAACTGCTGCCCTGGTGGATTGTGATGGCATCTGAGGAAACCTACCTACCTGTGTGAGTGTGTTCATATACTGTATGTGCATATGATGTAAGTATGCATATACTGTGTGTGCATATGTTGTGAGTGTGCATATATACTGTGAGTGTGCGTATACTGTGAATGTGTATATACTGTGTGTTGTGTGCATATCGTGTGAGTGTATAACTCATCATATGTGCGCAGCGTTGGTCAACCGCCCGTACTGCAAAGATTGGTGCAGAGAGACGCAGCTCACACTGGGCAGTTGTTGGGGCAACCGTACGACATCCCATGAGTTTTATGCAAGAGATCTTTTCTGATGAACTGGACTTGAGCACTGAACAATCTGGTGTTGTACAGCGTATTCACAGATACTATGATGAAGAGTAAACTACCTAAATTTCAGCCATTTTACCTACCATCTCATTGTTTACATCCTGGCTGCTACTGGAGCCAATATGAAGTACAACATCTGTTCTTATAGCCTGTGGAAAAATATTTAAAAAATGTGGTAAATAATCCAATTGATAACTAAAAAAAAATTATAAACTGCTAAAAAGTATAAAAGAGCTAACATTTTTCTACAATATTTTTTTTCTTGACTTCCTGCATCATATTTCTCTGAGCTTTCTGAGCTTTCTCTCCCTTTAACCAAAACACTAGTTAGAAAGCATGCTAACCAAAATGTATGACATTGGGAAATGCAAAAGCGTCCTGCAACAGCCTTAGGCTGGGTTCACACTACATTTTGTCCATACGGGGACCGGATCCGGCTGGGGCATGGGAAAACCGTGCACTCCCATATCCCAGCCGGACCCGGACCCCATCTCATTCATTTGAATGAGCCGACCGGAGTCAGAAAGTGACTCCAGTCAGCTCACTTTTGCCCCGTATCCGGTTTTCTGGCCGGACTGAAAACCGCAGCATACCGTGGTTTTCATTCCGGTCACAAAACTCAGGCACATTGATAAATCTGGCCTAATATCTCTCGGTTTGCACATTTCCCAGCCGGATCCGGTCCCCGTATGACATAAACGTAGTGTGAATGTGGGCTTATTCTTGTCCATGGGTTATGTGTTGTAGTACAGCTCAGCCCAACACATTGGCCCTGAGTGGAGTGGAGTTTTCTTTGTGGGTTTTAATTCCCTACAAGTATTTTTCCACTGTAATTACTAAGGTTCCCCTATGTTTTGCACTTTTCCCTACATTTTGCTTTTTTTTTTTTTTACACATGCCCTGATCTGTAGGGTTTTCCTCAGCTCAAATCCACCACATTTTCTGTGGAAAACTGAGTAAATGTGTTGGGATTTTTTTTAAGGGACACGCCCCTTTTCTACGACCACACCCCTTTCCCCGACAGCCATGCCCCTTTTTGGGTTTTCTCAGTAAAATGGGGAGTTTGTCGTTTTTTTTTTCCCATTCTGGCGCAAATTCTGGCGCAGGCAGAATTTCTGGCACACAACCTGACAAAACATGTTGGGTTTATAATAGTAAATCAGGGCCATTATGTGTTTTTACATTGTCACGAACCGACACAAGCGGGTGATAGGGTTATCTATAAAATCACCTTTTTGTCTGCACTAGAACGGAAATAATAATTTAAAAAATCCCTCTTACACCACCCAATTTAAAGGTATTGCTTCCAACACCTGTCAATTTCAAGCCAATAGGAAGCTACCAATCCAATCTGGATATCCTACAATTCCCAAATATAATCTACTATCCCCAGTATTTTAGTAAACAGGAAAAAGACTAATCCAAATCTATAATGTAGCCGAACAGGTAAGTATATTTAAGACTATACCCAGCTCTCTTCAAGGACAACATGTTTTCCAGAAATAAGGAGGGACTTAATAAATGAATGATTTATTATGAAAGAAAAAATATTCACAGTACATATAAAAACAGATTTTAACAAGACAATGTTTCACTACACAGAAGAAAATAAATGGGAAAAAATAATAGCCCTTTATTTTCAGAATACAGAGTTCTATTCTATGGGGTAGAAAATGGCTTCTGCCATCCAAAATTAGATCTTGTCCCTAATGCAAGCGCACCCTAGCTCCCCTAGGTCTGAAGTTTTATACCTTCCTGTGGACAGGTGACACCCCTAGGTTAAGCCCCTGGGCTGAACTAGGTCCACTCCCTTTTCAAGTCATACCTTTATGTCCAAGCGATAGAAAAAATACCTCCATCTTCCATCATGGTCCAGGCACCCACATATTTTTCTTATATTTGGATTTTCCATCAAATCCTATTCCTAGGGGTACCAGACAATACCTGCTTATTGTGTAAGATTTACCCAGCGGTTACAGTTCGGGCAGGGATCCATACATAAGGGTCATGTGAGGATTCATTTTAAAGGTATTATGATGAAGAATCCAACCGTATAACATATGGGTTGCGAACAAACCTCCCTGACCCCATATTTAATAATTTGAAGATATGGCATTTTCACGGGGGGCTACTTCCCATACCTCTCTTTCATCTATTGCCACCAGATACTGAAGATTGTGTGTCTGGTGAAGGTGTCACATTTACCATCCATTGCTGCTACACGCCGGGTATGGACGCAGAGTGTGCAGCCAGGATACCATACTTAAACTCCTGTGACTCCACTGAGCTGTACTAAGGGGAGAACCGTGAGTACTGGGCTCTGGCATTGACCAGCCAGAACCCAGTGGGGCATTGTGTTTTCAGCTGAATATCTGTGCAATAATCATAGAGTGCAATACAATATAAGTGCAATACCTAAACTGGTGCAATGTAATTGCGGATTATGTGCAATATTTGAAATGTGCAATACTTAATGGTGTAACACCTAATTGTTTACTTTGGGTTTGTGCAATAGCTGAGAACTGTGTGTTGTGTTTACATTCCCCTTCCCCTTAGGTATCTATTCAGATCACCTAAACTTGGTGTTCTGTTCCAATGAGCCTACTATAATTCTTGTGGGCAACCTAAACTCTCCTGAGGATGCTGGTTACAACTCACCAGCAGAAACGCGTTATTATCATTTTAGGAGCACACTTTTCAATTTTTGGAGAAGGGATCACCCTTGATTTATGTTATTGGTGGATTTTAACCTGACCCCAATAAAAATTACTGATTTTAGGCACTTCTAATTCTTTTTTTCTGTATATTTATTTGCCGAGAAGTCTGTGGATCTGGGCATTCCGCTTGATATTGCCTATGCATATTTTCACATTTACCATCCAGGCAGACAGTGTCCATTGATTGGCACAGTTATGTTAATTGCCCCCAACTGGCCTCTGTATGCAATAGCTCAGACTGTCGTCTCCTGGTATTTTGATCAACAGGGATGGATTCTTTTCAAATGCTAAACTCAAACATATAAGGGTAATGTAATTTACAATTACATTTACAGGACAGAAATCACAAGTAATGACAAACAATCACAATGCAACATGGATAGATATTTTAGCCATTGTATGTGACAAACATCATTGCTGTTCAAGTCAAAGTGTAAAAAGATCCGTTTTTCTTGGTACCTTGTAGTTTCCTGTTCGACAGTCTAGCTCCACTTCAGTGCATGCTGCTCCAAATATAAAATCTGGTGTTTCTACACCCTGTTCTGGGCCCCAGCTGGAGACTGGATCGGGAATCCTATACCAAAAGACAGTAACAATTTGAGTAACTACTTCTATTGAGTGGTTTATTATTTCTCACAAAGATCTGTTCAATCCTAATGAATAGAAGTTGTGTGTCAGGCATGTATCAAACTATATAAACTCATAAAAAAATATACAAGAACTTTGTTTTATTATTCTGTCCTCACATTGTTTCAGCAATGTTCATATTAATGGTAATATTTTTTATTTACAGTATATAGCACTATTATATTTTACAACACATGACACCAAAAGGGTACATGTTTCTTTCCATTTTAAACCACTAGCATAATATATTTTAAGGTGCCCATAAACTTTAGACTAAAGTCTGCTGAACCCGCCACCATCAGCAGGTTCGGCTTATTGTGTAAGATTGCCTTAGATGGGTTGGGCGTGTTGGATTTTCACCATTGACCCTATTGTCAGAGGTGTAAGTTGTAACTTTTGGGCCCCGATGCAAAATCTGCAATTGGGCCCCATGGGCCATTTATTACACTGGACTTTTATGGGCCACATATGCTTTGAGGCCCCCTTCGGCACCAGGGCCCCGATGTAACTGCTACTTCTGCTTCTTCTATAGCTACGCCCCTGCCTATCGTTTTGAGAGAGATAACCTGGCACCAGAGCTACCTGACTCTGACTTATCCCTCCACATAGAGGAAACATAAATCATGTGTATGGGGAGGTCAGGAGAGAGAATTGTCATCTAAACCAACAGTTGAAAGTGTACAGTCACCTTCACTTCTTAGCTGTTGCCTGTGATCTTTTGGTTTGAAAAGTGAAGCTTTATCAAAAAGATAAGCTCTACAAGCATGACACCGATATCCAACACATAGTATGCTAAACAAGGCAAATCAAATCACAGGGAACAATATAAGAAAAATAAAAGGCACAATCCTAGAAATATCCAGATGAGAAGAAACTACAGACTTCAAATGAGACAGCACTTGCTGAGCACAAAAGGTTTGGGTTGGAGGAAGAGTAGCAGTAGTGTGAAAGTACTCCATAGTAGGGAGACCATTACACACTAAAGAATCTCAGAGTTTAGTAAAATGATAAGTTCGCCAAAGAAAAGGAAACAGGTCCAGGCCAGTTTTTGAAAGCAGGTTAGTGAAAAATAAGTATTAGGAGGGAAGCAAAAGACTGAAGATAAAACTTAAAGCAAAGCAGGAAGGTAACAAAGAGTGACTTGAGCAGAGGGGCAACCAGATCAGAGACCGGAGAAAAAGCTCACATTAAAGGGGTACTCCACTGGCCAGCGTTAGGAAGTAAATGTTCCGAATGCTGTTTTTGCGTTGCGGGGTCGCCCCTCGTAATGTAATGACCATGTCCCCTCAATGCAAGTCTATGGGAGGGGGCGTGACGGCCACCACACCCCCTCCTATAGGCTTGTGTTGAGGGGGCATGGCCGTGACGACCCCCGCAGCTCGAAAACAGAGTTCGGAACATTTACTTCCCAACGCTGGCCAGTGGAGTATCCCTTTAACGTATGAGGAGCATAGGGAGCTACCTGGCTGGACTCAACAGTAATCTAGAGAGGAGCCAAAGCACTCGCATTCACAAGAAGAAGCTGGGCAATATGCGCCACATAAAAGTACCAAGTGAGGTACAGAAAGTGCCCCTAGAAGCTTGTGATAATGCATAATGGATTTAGTAATAAGAGGGCGCTTACCACACCAAACAAACACAAAAATATATTTCTGCAAAGAATGGAGGTCTCTCATAATAAGAGGGATTGGTAAGGTATTGAATAAATATATCAAACACGGAAAAACTACCATTTTATTACATTAATTCTACCAACCCAAGAAATATGTCACAAATCTCAAAGATACGACCTGTTGGCTCGATAAAGAGGGGGAAAATTAGTTTTATAGAGAGATTTCTCCACAAATAAATGAAGTTTATCAAGGACAAAATAAAGGAGATGAAGGACGTTCTCAAAGGAGCCAGAGAATCGCATATGCAATAGTAATTTAGAGATATAGGACAGACACACAATCAAAGGCCTCTTCAATATCTTGGGCCAAGGCCAGCATAGGAATAGAGAAAGTTTTGGACCACTGAATGAGATTAAGGACAATGAATATTATCAGGCACTTGACTACCAGGGTTAAAACCCCCTTTGTCAGAATGGACCAAGAAGGGAGAAAATATTTTTTTTTAAAATGAGTCAGAATAAAAGTGGGAAGCTTAGTATGTAAAATAATAAGGGATATGGGCCTGTAGCAGTTTGGAGAGGATCCCTTAAATGGTCTCTCTCATTAAAAAATGTTTTGCTATTGCACTCCTTATGGTAAATAAAAAATATTTCTAATATACTTTTTTTTTAAATAATTAAGTTATCTATGTTTTATTTGTGCTTAAAAAAGCTCAAACGTTTTTCGCCATCTCATACACAAACTTTGGACCAAAGCCCAAACACAGGAAGTGCAGCCTAGAGTGCTGAGGGGTGTGTGTCCAGCCTCATCCAATCATAGCTCCTCTCACACTAAACTGTCATATGCTGTTGGTTGGACCCCCCCCCCCCCCTCAGCACTCCAGGCTGCACTTCCTATGTTTGGGCTTCGGTCCAAAGTCTGTGTATGAGCACAATAAAAACATAGTTTTCCTCATCACCTTCTAAAAATCATAAAGCTTTAAATTTTGCACATACAATTCATATGATGGCTTATTTTTTTGTGCCACCAGTTCTACTTTTCAGTGACATTAGTCATTTTACCAAAAAATCGACAAAGCGAAATGTAAAAAAAATTCATTGTGTGACAAAATTTTTAAAAAAATGCAATTTTGTAACTTTTGGGGGCTTCCGTTTCTACGCAGTATATTTTTAAACCTTATCTTTATTCCTTATTTATTAATCTGCTCTAGTGGGCCCAAGAAGCATTGGTCTGGTTTAGTGTTTTTATTTCTTAGCTCTGTATGGTGTTTGCTATTTTGAATTGTGCCCTAATGCTTTGCATGTGTTCCATTGTGACCTTGACAGTTTCTGTATTTATTCCTTTACTAAGTTCATTTGCCATTTTATCTCTTGGCTATGTTTGTTGTTATTGTGATGCTGTTACAATAGCAAGGTCACAATGGCCTTCAAGAGCTTCCAAAGGATTCTCTGTTGTGTCCAGCCTCTGAGGCAAGAATTATCCTCAATGGTTCAACAAATTATACCCCCATTATTCCTGATACTCCTACATCTGATTTTATATGGCTTCTGACCTTACCAATGCTAACCTGCTCACTGCTATTTTTTACTATTCCTTGACCCGATCTTGATCTCCAGTCTGGTTTCTACCTATAATATGCCTATTATATTTTGTGGTGTTCACACCTGTTCCTGTAATGCTGCTGTGGTAAAGAATAATAGTTTGAAAGTCTGGGGGCCAGGGTAGTACCACGAAACTTATAGTTTTATGGGAAACGGGTGGGGTCTAATATGGTCATTATACCTGATCAACCAGTCTGTCCGGGAAGAACATAATATATGTTTCAAAAAGTGTGCAGGTGTCTACACATACTAATTATTTGTATATAAGAATTTAGTACTAACCACTACCCGCCAAACAATGAATGAAAGTCTTACCTGTAATGACCAGCTGCTGAAAGACAGATCCTTAACTTGAAAGCTTCTTCTATCTAAATAAAACAAGTAGAAGCTCAGAAGGTTGATTGTAAATTTTCTAATAACGAAAATAAATGTTAAACATTTATTATAATTTATTTTAAAGCTCCATTTAAAGGGCGTTGAAAGGGAATCTGTTGGATAGTTTCACATGGTGTGACCAATCATAGAACCAGGTAGGGGTAAAAAGCAATATCAGATGTGTAATTAATAAAGGCCAATTAAAAGCCTGATATGGACCCCACAAACAACTTAGAACATAAATGTAGAAAATATATAAAGGAGTGTCTTTAAAATATAACATTTATTCATACAGGAATATAAAAGCCACCAGATGGAACAGTGCAGTTACCCAAAGGTGCTATAGAGACAGAGAAAAAGGAGATCCTCAATACTCCAATATTCCGGAGTTGGCATAATGAGGATATTGAAAGAATAAAGAACTATTACTATATACTCCTGACAGATATATGGTGTTCATTTATTCTGGAGGGCACTATAGAATTTTTTTTACAAAATCAATTGCACGTGTACCCGACGCGTTTCTGCCCACATGATATAATGCAAGGCGCATGGGGATATCCTCAGGGAAACCTGGCACAGCCAAAATAATAGTTCAATAATAGTACTTGAAACAGGGGTGCATTTATATAGTTTAAAATGTGCACTCCTTAAATGTGGATACAATAACATCGCACTGATCATCCACGCAGGAACATCCCAATGCCAGTAAGAATAACCCATAGTTTGCATGGGGAACCAATTTACAGCACTTGAGCAAGGTATGTGATGCAATCCCGCAGTGACAGGATGCACATCTAGTGCAGGCATATCTGTCAGGAGTGTATAGTTATAGTTCTTTATTCTTACAATATCCTCATTGCCCCAACTCCGGAATATTGGAGTATTGAGGATCTCCTTTTTCTCTGTCTCTATAGCACCTTTAGGTAACTATACTGTTCCATCTGGTGGCTTTTATATTCCTGTATGAATAAATGCTATATTTTAACAACATCCCTTTATATAGTTTCTACATTTATGTTCTAAGGGATTAAAAGCACCTTCATAGGCCTAGCTTAAGATCTGTGAACCGAGCTCAGGGAGGACAGAAACCTCACGTGGAACAGAAGGGGCCAACCAACTTAAAGGGGTACTCCAGTGAAAAACATTTTTTTTTCAAATCAGCTGGTGCCAGAAAGTTAAACAGATTTGTAAATTACTTCTATTAAAAAAAATCCTAATACTCCCAGCACTTATCAATTGCTGTATGCTTCAGAGGAAGTGAAGTAGTTTTTTCTAATCTGACCACAGTGCTCTCTGCTGTCTGAAGCAGGAGAGGTTTGCTATGGGGGATTTGCTCCTACTCTGGACAGTTCCTGACACAGACAGAGCTGTTAGCAGAGAGCACTGTGGTCAGACAGAAAATTACAAATCAACTTCCTCTGTAGTATACATCAGCTGATAAGTACTGGAAGGATTAAGATTTTTAACATAAGTAATTTCCAAATCTGTTTCTCTTTCTGGAGCCAGGAGATATAAAAAAAAAAAAATATATATATATATGTTTTCCACCGGAGTACCCCTTTAAGTGTCCAGCATTTCCACCTCTACAGCACACAGCCTGTCAATAAAAAGTAGATGGAGAAGAAGGCAAGAATGCTGGGCACTTGAGGTGATTGTCTCTACCGTTTGGGCACTTACTGCTTATATGAAAAAGAACACAAATTTCTCATGTCAAAACAGAAGTTCACAAAGCTAAGGTAAGACTGTGAAGGTGTTTTGACCTCTACCTGGGGCACTATGATCAGTTACACTATGTGAAACCATCTGACAGTTTTCTTTAAAGTACTGTGCATAGACTGTGAACACTATATAAAACCAATCAAATTCAATAGATGAGATGAGCTTACAGAGTAAGGCTAGGTTCCCACCATGTTTTTGCAATACAGTTCCCGTATACATTTTAAATTTGAAAACCGTACGGAACCGTATTGAAAACCGTATACTTGAATCTCGATTGAAAACCGTATGCCAAAGGATGCATCCAGTTGTGTCCGTTTTGCAACCTGTACGGTTTTGTCAGTTTTTTCCCGTACCCAAAACCGTAGCCTACCAGTTTTTGGTCCGGGTGAAAAACCGTATTGAAATGTATACTTTTTTTTTTTTAAACATGGGAGTCAATGGTAACCATACAGAACTGTATGTGTGCATGGTTCCAAACGGTTTTCACTGTAGGGGTTTTGGCTTTGCATAGTTTTTTTCTTGGAATTTCAATCAAACAAGTGAAACTTTATTCACAATGGAGTGGAAAGTTAAAAACATCAAAGTTTTTTCTAAAAAAAAACTAATGCAACCAGATATCATTTTTCAAACCGTATACGAATTAAAATTTGTACACATGTTTTGATACAGTTTAGTCAGGTTTTTAGGAATCCGTTTTTTTTATCAAAAACCTGATAAGGGAACTGTATTGCAAAAAGGTGGTGTGAACCCAGCCCAAAAGACTGGTACAGCGGGTGAGAAGGCCTCATCATCAGAGCTTAAAATCTAACTCAGTGATTGAAGGATACAGTAGGTAATTGTAATTTCTGCTTATATGGTGGTTGGATAGTAGAGACAGGGTTATAGCAAGTTGTAAACTTTTCTGGAGGTGAGTTTTTATATATTGTGTATATAATGACACAGTGTTTGAAAAAAAAACTTACATATTCAGTCCAAGTGGCTTCAGGATTCAGACTGATGAGTGTTTGTAGACGCTGGAGAAGTATGTGACATGCTTCCTATCAAAAGACATTATTAAGAGATAATATTTGTAAAAAACTCAAATTCGCATACAGGGCATGCTTTTTACCCTTCCTATGGCTATCCTATATTGGATCATGATATTTTTGTGTTTAAATACTTTGGAAATGCACTTATTCGAGATA
Source organism: Hyla sarda (assembly GCF_029499605.1). Lineage (NCBI taxonomy): Eukaryota > Metazoa > Chordata > Amphibia > Anura > Hylidae > Hyla > Hyla sarda. The sequence continues at coordinate 96,849,409 of NC_079196.1, forward strand.
ATTTATTGATCTATGATGTTAATCCGATTCAAATGGTGTTTCATACTTATTTTAAAGTTGTAAAAATTTTCTTTCTTCTATCTTCACAGTTCTTAGCTTTGTGTCAATTCATCCTGGAGCTGAATACCTGGTTGCTCTAGATGTACTTAGCTGCTTAGGTTTCCTATCCGTGCCCATCAGTGTGTCTCAAAACATGAATTACATTAATTTCTGGTAGAGATGAGCAAATTTTTGAAAAATTCGATTTGGCCGATTTTTCCCCCCAAAAATTGTTTCAGTCTGAATTTAATTGCGGCAAATTGTTATTAAAAACGGCTATTTCTGGCCTACAGAGAGCCTCAATAGGGGTCCTAACACGCATAGGGAGTGTGCTGTGTTAGTGAAATAATACTGTTACTCAGTATGACATGCAGATTACAGGTATCGCTATTAGAATCACTGCCGCAGAGCATCTGGATGTGGCAGCAGGGAGACCATATGGCGTCAAAATTGAAGAGAATAAAAAGATTTTATTATGTCATTTTTATTTAATCTAATTTGAATTTATAAATTTTTTTTGTGTACCCATTCTGGTGAGCATCGAGCTGGCAGTCCGCCGTGAGGCGAGCTACCACCTGTTCCAGCCCCTGCCTCTCAGCACCCCCCTGACTGTGAAAGTGGGAATGTTTCATTTAATCAGTTATGGTTGATTTTTATCGCTCTAACCTGTTTCATTGGATTCTTGTGGTAATTCCACAGGTAATATATGACGTCGACGGCCATAGGGCCTTAGTCTTGAAAAGATGACATTGATTTATTTAAATTTAAGATTTATATTAGATTCCAAAATTTAATGTCCCAGCATTTTCTTTGAACTAATACTGTATGACTACAAAACCCAATCTAACAAGGAGTCACATGGCGGCACAATGACAGAGCCTAGAGGTTGCCGCAGCCCGACGAGACCATAGGGCCTCACAATAGAAAAGATTAAAAGATACATTTTCAAATTTAAATTGAAGATTTATGGTATCTAGTGCTAACATAAACTTTTTTAGGTAATGTCCCAGCAGCATGATGAGACCATAGGTCCTTACAATTCCTCCGATTAAAAGATACATTTTCAAATTTTAATGAGGAGACCACATGGCGGCAAAATGACACAGCCTGGAGATGGCACCAGCATGAAAAGACCAAAATGTGACAGAATTACCAAGCTTGGAGGTGGCAGCAGCAAGAGTAGATCAGATGGTGACAGAATGACACAGCCTGGAGGTGGTGGCAGCCTTACCAGACCAAAGGGCCTCACAATTTAAAAGATATTTTTTTAATATTGCATGTGGCCATTTTAAAATCCCCTGGATACTTGATGAAAAACTGCCACACCACAGAGTAGCTGATTGTCATTATCTGCTATGGTACTGCTTGATAATGACTAGAGGAGTCTAGTCGAAACGTCGCAACTTGCTGTGAACTCACCCTGTTTTTTATGGAATAAACCACTAAGGATTTTTTCACCTAATCTCGTGTGCTGCAGTATATCTTTCTTTTTGCTAGATAGATAGATAGATATGAGATAGATAGATATTTAGATAGATATGGGATAGAAAGATAGATAGATAAACAGATAGATCAGTGTTTCCCAACCAGAGTGCCTCCAGCTGTTGCAAAACTACATCTCCCAGTATGCCCACAAGGCCAAACACATGCTGGGATGTCACGATTCGGCTGGCTGGAGGTGGATCCTCTGTGCCAGAGAGGGATTGGCGTGGACCGTGTTGGTGGACCGGTTCTAAGTTGCTACTGGTATTCACCAGAGCCCGCTGCAAAGCGGGATGGTCTTGCAGCGGCGGTAGCAACCAGGTCGTATCCACCAGCAACGGCTCAACCTCTCTGACTGCTGAAGATAAGCGCGGTACAAGGGAGTAGACAAGAGCAAGGTCGGACGTAGCAGAAGGTCAGGGCAGGCAGCAAGGATCGTAGTCAGGGGCAATAGCAGGAGGTCTGGAACACAGGCTAGGAACACACAAGGAAACGCTTTCACTGGCACAATGGCAACAAGATCCGGCGAGGGAGTGCAGGGGAAGTGAGGTATAAGTAGGGAGTGCACAGGTGAACATACTGATTAAGCCTGCTGCGCCAATCAGTGGCGCAGTGGCCCTTTAAATTGCAGAGACCCGGCGCACGCGCGCCCTAAGGAGCGGGGCCGCGCGTGCCGGGACAAGACAGACGGGGAACGGGTCAGGTACGGGAGCCGGGATGCGCATCGCGAGCGGGCGCCTCCCGCATCGCGAATCGCATCCCGGCTGGGAGTGATATTGCAGCGCACCCGGTCAGCAGGTCTGACCGGGGCGCTGCGAATGAGAGGATGCTGCGAGCGCTCCGGGGAGGAGCGGGGACCCGGAGCGCTCAGCGTAACATGGGAGTTGTAGTTTTGCATCGGTTGGAGGCCCTCTGGTTGGGAAAACACTGAGATAGTTCCCATTTACCTCCCACTGTCTCTCAAACAGCAACCTGCCCTACCCCCCCCCCCAAAAATAGTTACTTACTAAAAAGGGCAGCATCAGCGGTGAGCAGGGTAAGTCTTTCTATTAATGGCAGCATGGGTGGGTGTCCAGGTCTATGGTGGAGCAGGAAACACAGAACACGCCTGCTCCACCAATAGGTCAGCACAGAGGGGAGTGAGAAAGGGGGAAGAGTTTCCCTCTCTGCTGTTAAAAGTAGCTCAGGCAAGAGAGCTGCTTCATAATAATATACAAAAAATAATAATTAAATGAAATTTTTTTTTTACCAGAAAATAGAAACAGATTGCAAAAAAATAATATGTTTCATCTGTCTCTCATCAGGAAAAAGGGAAACATCCCCTAAATTGTTGTTTAATAAATAATGACACAGTGGAATCGGTTGTTGTTCATTTGAGGTTGTATTTAACTTTGTTTATAACCTTCTAAGGGGATATTTTTTAAATTATGTTCTGAAATGAAAAATCCTAGAATTTAAAAAGAGGGCATACTTTCTTTTTTTCTCATGACTGTATGTTGGTTTATTCCTGTGTATACATATTTTAATATATAATAACTTTGCATTATAATACATTAAAACCAGTCTGTTTTATATTTTGCGTTTTGTATGCTAGCCAAAAATATTATAATGTAACATAGTAACATAGTTCTGAAGGTTGAAAAAAGACCAGAGTCCATCAAGTTCAACCTGTAACCCTAATGAGTCCCTACTGAGTTGATCCAGAGGAAGGCAAAAACCCTCATACTAGAGGTAAAAATTCCTTCCCGAGATAAATCCCTGGATCAACGTTCTGTCCCTATAAATCTAGCATACATAACTGGTGATGTTATTATTCTCCAAAAATGCATCCAGCCCCTTTTAAACTCTTTTACAGAGTTCACCATGACCACCTCCTTTGGCAGAGAGGTAATGTATTACCCTCTGAATTGTTGCGCAGAGAAAAACTGTGGGGCAGTTTACCAATGTCTGTGCTCCATGACATGGTACAAAATGCAACACAATTTGATTGATCTTTGTGCATTTTCATTTAAGACACTGTCGTGACAATGGTGGCTTTAAATGCAGTAAAATGTGTCAAGATGTACCAAAATGTAAGCACAAATTTTTAAACCAACCTTTAGTTTGCCAAGTTTACAAATGTGCCAAATTTAGCAAACCAGTTCAGCTGATGTTGAAAATCTGGCATATCCTTAGGCTGCCTACTTGCTAATCTTGTGACTGCATAGAGACAAATACAACAGGTTACCTTTACTGCCATTGTGTACACTATTGATCCTGTAGATGGCATTTTACCATCGTCTGTAAGTGACGTGCTAATTTCACTAACATAGACATCTGGCACTGGTATCCGCAACTCTCGGCTGGCAACCTGTACCAAACAAAAGTATAGCACTAGTCAGCAGCTGTGAATGTTAAAAGCAGATCTTTAGCTCACATCATGGAAGATTTCAGATAAAAAATATGACTTCAGTTGTTGTTTTTATACTATATGCTACATATCATATAACTTTGCAGACCCTAGTCACTCGTTAGGCACAGACTAGTTCCCATATTCGATACTATACATGAAATGGCACGTAGCTATTGATAATCCAACATAATTATTCTAAAAATCCAGTGAAGACTATAATGATGATGCCATAATCCTAAACCTTACTGCTTTATTGAGGGATTACACACAGATTTAAGTATACTTGGGTTTTCCATAATGAAGGGGCAGAGATGTGTTTTACTGTAAGTCCTCAATAAAACTTCACTTGTATATTTTAAATGAGTAACCCTATTTCCGTTTATTAAAGGTACCACCTAAGTTATGGAAATGTTAAAGCAAGCCATTGAAGATGTAATGAAGTGTATACACTGATTAGTTTCGTTGGTTAGCCATGACTTCTCTGCTGAAATTTCCACCAAGATGTCTTCGGCTCACTAACTTATTTCCAACCTTTTACACAAATTTCCTAGCCTGCTGCCTACATCCTTCTGCTTCTGCATAGGGCCATCATAACTATAGTTACCTCCCAAAAACAGTCCCCTAGATGGTAATAGTGTCCTACATACTAAGGGCCAACTACGGACATTATTCCAAAAATTTTCCTAGCCGAATTCCGTTTGAATAAGCTTTGAGCATTAAGCACCTTTCCTTTCACTAAAATGGAGTTACAGGAGGATTTTGGCGAAAGTATGAGCATGATTTGCTACTGAGCTTCCAAAGTGTGCATAGGGCAGCAGAATCCCCATTGAAAACAAGGAGAGGCTGCTGCAAACGGAATTCTGTTCGGAATGGGCCCTAACAGAGCCTCCTTTGTGCCTCACTCAGTAATAGTTTTATTATTGCTCCCTCAGTGGTATCAACACAGTTACAGTGCCCCCTTTGTGCCCCCAACACAAAAACATCCCCCCTTTGTGTACATCACACTGAAAAAAAGCTTGCTCTTGATGCAGTACATGTGCCCTCTATAACAGTCTTCACAGTAATAGCAGTATGATTCTCACAGTAATGATGTCCTTAGTGTCACTTAGTGCCCCATACATGGATAATGTGCCTCCTAGGTTTCTTCACACATTCATAAAGTGGCCAGAAAAAAAAAAACATACCTAGCCCTGCTCTAATAACAGATCAGCTTAGGCTACAGGCCTCTACTGGCTTACGGCTTGTGCTTTTCACAACACAATGCAGACTGTTGACACAATGACGCCACTGCATCATGCCAGTCTGCATCAAATTCCTGGTGCCAATGACTCTCTGCTCCATCCAATTATTTTTAAGTGTGTGTCGTTGAAATTGGTACATTGGTTTTAACTGTGTAATCCCCACCTTACATATGCCCCTAAATGTGTAGATGCTTAAAAACTATCCAGACATGTGAAATATGTAAGCAATGACTCAATGGTACAAGGTATTATTTAAAGGCAGTCTTACCTGCATCATTGTGGTTAGAGTCTCTGCATCCATGTAATTCCCAGCAGGTGTCACTAGCACCCATCCATCTTTATTTATATGAACAAGCACAGAAGCCTACAGTAAGATAATATCACTTGTTAAATAAACCCTTTTATTGGTCAACAAGTATTGGCTTACATAAGGACCTAAGCTACATACTGTATTGTCATGTAGCTACATTAATTATATATGTTAAATAAACCATCCACCATTCCTACCATTATCTTACTTGTTGCCCCCAGATCACAGGGCACATGCCCATCAGTCCCCATCACTCTCCAGCTGCTTCCCTAGAATAAATCAAGAGGTCTACAAACCTGATTGATAAAGTCTCCAATAAATCCAATAGGGAACATGACAGGGATGACAGAGAAGCCTCTCTTCTTCCAGGAGAACTGTTTGTTGCTTTCCCTTCCTGCAATTCTCCTCTGATGGTAAGAAGACGTCTCCAGACACTCATCCCAGCACTCCAATAAGTTAGATGCATTAAAGTCCTGCTTAAATGATGTCTCACTGTTTTCTCGGTGTAGATTCAAGTGCCGTACCTAGAAATTGTTTTTTTTATAATGTATCATTTAAAAACCTACAAATTTCATTACAATTTTATGTTAATAGTTATACATGGATGACGGTAAAATCATGGTACATGAAACATATCAGCTGCTACTTGATAAGGCTGAACCATTACTTACAGGTAAATAAGTATAAACTTTCTAACAATATTGAGTACTTTCACGGACACTGGAGTAAACCACAATACTGACTGCTGAAATAATCATATTCCTAGTCTAAAATATAATAAGATCACATAACAAGACGTTGTCTAACGCAGATCATCCATTGAAGAACAAAGGGGGCAGTTTAAAGCTGATACAGCAAGCCTAACATTTCATTTTATTGAGAGATTTGTAGCTCATTGAAACACACTCCTTGTTGGTAAAGAAGAAATATATTTTACTAATAAATTTTAAAAAATTGTCTGCCTATACACTGGAAAACTATTTAAAAACTGAACCTAGCAATAAAACAGTATGTAGTAGGCACCCTCTATTGTGCTTGCACGGAGACACAATTTTAATATTTAAAGAGAATGTGTCTTCAGAAAATTACCTATTGTTTAAATTAAGCGTTCATGTTAAACCTATTTTTAAAGAATTTGTGCCAATTTTTCTTCCAATTGTTCCATTTTGTAATCTATATTTTACAACAATCCTGATATGCTGCAGTTTTCTGTTTGGCCATTAGGTCTTATAATAGGCTGTCCTGTAGAGAACACAAAGAATCTCTCTAAATAGTGTTAACAGAACAGAAGCTCAGGCAATATTTCTGCTGCTGCAAGTGTCGAGGAAGGAAGTTGTGTCCAATGAAAAATGAAGCAAATATTAAATACATGGAAATCCACAGTTTGTATCCTGTGCTAGAACATGCCATGAGAAAGTATTTTATAGATTTCAGTGTGCTATATAGAACCCATGTTACCTTTTCTGGTGATATACCGCATCTGTCAGCAACTGCATCTATCCAAATCTCTGCAAGCATAGCTGCCTGTGCAAATCCATATCCAGCACAGAACAACTTAGCTGGCATGTTTGTCCTGCATGCTGCAACACTGCATCGGGTGTTGGGGATGTTGTATGCATTCTGTGCACTCAGTAGGGACATAGTAAGAACCTGCAGTTAACAAATCCATAAAACAAACAGTCACAAAATAAACAAATAAATGAAAATATCATTTGACTTTCTTTTGAAATTGAAATAGCTCCTCGCTCTGTCAAAACAGCTTAGCATCACATTTAACTACAGGCGCGTCATTAAAGGGGTATTCCAGGCAAAAACATTTTATCCCCTGCGATCTCCTTGCAGCACCCGCATTCTATGCGGGTGCTGAGTCTCCAGTTTCGGAAACCTCCGGGTTTCCGGGACTGGGGACCTGATGTCACGCCACGTCCCCTCCATTCATGTCTCAAGAGGTAGGGCAATTCAACACATTTGAAAGCTTTTAGGGCCTACTTTTAGAGGAGTCCGGAGGGATTTGTAGACTCAGAAATAGATGACGGATATTTATAGACGTGGACCACGTGGGAATAAGTCCTGTCTGATCTGTGTGAATAACAGATGTTATAACATTATTTAGACAGGAGGCTAATACCTTCGCCAGCAATTTAACATCGCGACATAGCAGCGAAATAGGTCCATACAAATAAAATAGATGGGGGTCCTTCCTTGTTTTAGGTATCCCTACTATGATTGCTTCTTGCATAGAGGGAGGAAGCATCTCATCCTCTAAATCGCTAGTAAACAAATCAAGTAGTTGGGGTAAAAGTACATCTCCAAATCTCTTAAAAATTTCTGATGGTAGTCCATCTGCCCCTGGCACTTTATTCTTTGGTATACTGGAAACAGCGTTTTCCAGTTACTCTACAGTCAAGGGTCTCTCTTAATAATCACAATCCTCTTTAGATAATATTGATAAATTAGTACCTTGTAAAAAATCATTAATTTCCCCCAGCATTGATGTACCCCTTGTTTAACTGTATATAGAGAAACATATAATTGTTCTAACATATTTAGAATTTCCAAGTTAGATTCAACCATCCTCCCATCCTCCTCTATCAATGAAGATATCACATTTGAGCCTTTCTGCACCTTGGAGGTGTTAGATAACATATGTCCTGCTGATTGGCCTTCTGCGAAAAAAGCTTGTCTACTGGACATCACCCTATTATTTGAGGCATCCAAAAGATACCGTCTGAGGATAACATATGTCCTGCTGATTCGCCTTCTGCGAAAAAAGCTTGTCTACTCGACATCACCCTATTATTTGAGGCATCCAAAAGATACCGTCTGAGGGCAGTTTTTGCCCGCTCATAGGGTTCATTTACAAATGCTTCAGACCAGCTATACTCTATATGGGGAACAAGTCATGTAATGGGATAGACCCGACTGCTGAGTCCAGAACTCTTAAAGAAAGAAAGTCATTATCCAAGTCAAGTCTCTTCTGTCTGTCAGTGACACTTTAATGGCAACCTCTCCTCTGCATGCACTAGAAACCCTTGCAGCGTTTAAAGTCTGGGAGTTGTTGCTGTTTGACATCTGAAGTTTTCTAAGTAAAATTACGTTGCACCCTCTCCTCGATTCCTTGTGTCTGGTTATCTGCACCTACAAACAACAAGGGCATCCAAACCACCTTCACCAGCACACAGTACACTGGGACATGCACCGAGGGTTCCCACCATTGTACCAACACGTGCAAGCACTCCATTGACAAAAGCTGTGAGCACTTACAAGGGTTACATCGGATTGTCAAAATATTTGCAGCACTACAGGTCCCAGTGTACACCTTCCTGGGTCGCATATCGAGTGGATAACCTTCCCCACCAAAAAAAGAGCTTTTACTCTGATTAAATAAGTTTGGCTGCCCTGATTACACACTTTTTGAAAATATTAGTGACAGTAAAATGTTGGCCCATTCTCTTTGGGCCAAAAACTCTGCTGCCAGATGTTAGCTGGGAGTCAATAGAAAATATTAAATGCTATACCCACATGGTGTTTTGTTTTGGGGTATTTTGCTGTCTTTTTCACCCATTTTTAGGCTATGGGGTACTTTACAAAAATTGCAACATGCTCTGGGTATGGCATTTCTTTTAAGAAACTGTGGCGTTTTTCCTCCTATAAACCTCTATGGGTTGAAAAAGAAAAAAGCCATGTGTACATGTGTATTGGTGTTGTTTCTGGTGTTTCCCCCCAATCCTTCAATAGAAATCCTTAAGTCACATGATTAAAGAATCACATGACTTTTAAGAAAAAAAAAGTGTAATAAAAAGGCAAATAAAAAGTGCCTAAACTAACACACTATTTTTGAGGAAAAAAAACTGCAAAAGATAACAAAAACTGCATTACAGAGAAGGGACAAATACAGGGACAGTTTTTGCAGCATTTTTTTTCAAGCCAAACAAAGGTCAAACAAAAATGTCAGTTCGTAGCCTATGACTGGGTTCATACTACGGAATTTCCGACTGGGATTCTGCTTCTGAATTTTGGTCGTAAATTCCGCTGCCTTAGGGTAAAATGCCAGTGGAAGTGTTAACCCATTCACACTGCAGAATTTTCTGGTGGAATTTCTGTCCGAGAATTCTGATCTAAAAATTCCATCAGAAAGCTGAACTTGGTCAATGTTTTGGCAGAATTCGTGTCCCAGACATTGCTGTCTATTGGTAATATCTTTGCGGTCCCAGCACCGACTGATTCAGTCAACACTGGTCGCACTCGAAATCTCAAAAGAGAAGCAGCTCTCTTAGTCCTGTAACAATATATAATGTAATAACAACAAATAAAACAACAAAACAATCCATATATCCATTCTGTTTAACAACACGTTTATATAGTAATATACATCATGTTAGGTATACCTTGAAAGATTCATCTGGCCTGTGACCTGCATTGCAGTAGTAGGTGACATCCAATGCTATAATTCTTCCATCATCCATATATCCCACCTACAATAAAAGGATATATTCAACACACAAATAGTAATAATTTTTTATGTACATTATAAAAAATATTAATTCATTGCAGAAGAATAAAGCTATTGAATCACATTAAAATGTACTAATACATGATAAAGGGGTTTGCCAGATTTTACATTGATGGCACAAAAGCATTCATGCATGTCAGTGTGTGCTCGGTGCTGCGGCTCAGCACATTGACTAAATCACGTTGATATAGACATCACTGCTGGGTACTCCATGGCTCCAGCACACTCAATTTCTTTGAGTGATCATTCAGGCTCCTGGGGACAGAACCCCACATATTATATAGGGTAATATCTTTGAAAACTCCTTTAGAAGGAACCTGACACAATAAAGATTCAATGTAATCAGCTAATTTGCAACGAGTTGTCTCGAGCCGCACAGTAATGACAGTAATGCTTATTGCAGAAGAATGCAGTTCAGGGGGCATTAAAATACAAAAAACACAATCCACCCCTGACAGGTAATACAAGTAAAATGTTGTATGATTTCCTTGTGTTACTGCTAATAAGTCCAACTATTCTGCTCCTGAGGATATCTGAGTTCCAGGTGTTATTCCTTGTTCTGCAATTTAGTGACCTGTCAGTCTTATTATAAATCCTGACAGCTGTCTTGCTGTCCCTTTTCCTGCCCAATTGACTCTCAAAGTTCTCAACATATTGGTGAAACATACAGAACAATAAATGTATAACAACATACATTTCTCTTCCTGATGACTGCACACCAGGTGGGTAAGATGTCACAGAAAATAGTGCCACTTCAGTCACACAATACAAGTGAGTGCATTTCTGTCATTCCACAGAACCAACCTTGTATTTGCCAAAGAATGGAGGCTGAGGTCTTAAAACTGGCAATTTAACTCTTCGCTCAATGACTGAAGTAACTGCTTGACCCGTTCTGAAATGTAAAAAAAATCTAAGTAAACTTTTTGGCTGCTTAATTCATCAGGATCAAAGTACATATAAGACACTCAAACTATGTTCTATTTCAGCTGACAACAGTGCTATAACTATAAATATGTTTGGTCTAGCTCTAGACATCTTCAACAGTCTAGTTTTATAAACTACAATGATTGTAATAAAATACAAGCTATTTAAGTCTAAGTATCAATGCTATACATAGAATATTATAACAGTGCTTGCAGCATTTACGTGTAACCGTCAATTTTTAACATGAACTGTTCTGTCTGCATACATGAGTAGATGCACAATTTCTTGCCATTATATCCTGTATATCTTTTTCAACCTTACAAACTAAGCACAGGCTTGCAGATAAAAATGGCACTCCAGGGCAAGTGCCCAGAATTCCTGGTGCTAGTGTTCGGTAGCAATTGTGCTCCCCAGACCAGTTAGGTGGTGGCGCTCTTAGTGGGTGCCTACCCTGCCAACCCTTTGTCCCAGCTCTGATTATATTTAATCAGAGAGAGCTTTAATTACACAACCCTTACTGCTGGTCACAAGGGGATTTGAGTCTTCAGGAAAGATCACCCAAAAAATAATAGTACTGCCTACTGTTTACTATTAAAAATCCGCTCAAGGGTCTGACATATGTATGAGATGCTCAATAAAAGGGATATAGCTCTCAGTAACCTAGCTCTGTAGTAACAAAGTTCATAAGGTTGAACAAAGACCAGAGTCCATCAAGTTCAACCAATATTAATAATGAGTCCCTACTGAGTTGATCCAGAGGAAGGCAAAAAACCCTCATACTAGAGGTAAAAATTTCTTCCCGACTCCAAATATGACAATTAGAATAATAAATCCCTGGATCGACGTTCTGTCCCTATAAGTCTATTATCCATAACCTATAATGTTATAATTCTCCAAAAATGCACCCAGGCCCCTTTTGAACTCTTTTACTGAGTTCACCATGACCACCTCCTCCTGGAGAGAGTTCCATTGTCTCACTCCTCTTACAGTAAAGAACCCCCATGTGTGTTAGTGTAGAAACCTTCTTTCCTCTAAACGAAAAGGATGCCCCCTTGCTATGCTTAGTGTGTTCCCCACATGAAGGGTAGGTCAGTAGAACCTTGAGCACTGAAGTACCTCATGCAATATGTATTTGAGCTGCAACAGGGTCAGCATTAGGGCGGGGAAAACCAGGCAATTGCCTAGGGCCCCCATCCCCCAGGGGGCCCCCTGCCGGCTTCTCAGTAGCGGATCAGCAGCCGGCGGGTCCAGACACTTCTCCTGCTTTTTCAATTTTTTCATAGTTCCTTACCTGGCCACGCTCGGCAGGCTCAGGTATTGTGGCGGGTCATGTGGGCTGTTTGGATAATATGACGAGTGACGTCATCTGCCGGCTTCTCTGCGTAGCGTCAGTGACATCACTCCTCATTCCCTGCAGTGCCGGCTGCTTGAGTTTAGCAGTCCAGCCAAGGCTGCAGGAAATGATGAGTGAAGCCCCTGATGCCCCGCAGAGGAGCCGGCAGAGGACATCACGCGTCATATTATCCACACAGCCCACAAGACCCGCCGCATTACCTGAGCCTGCCGAGCACGGCCAGGTAAGGAAATATGAAAAAATAGAAAAAGCAGGGGGAGAGGGGGGACCTAATGTGGGGGAACTATACTGCCAACCTAATGTGGGGGAACTATACTGCCAACCTAATGTGGGGAACTATACTGCACCTAATTTGGGGAACTATACTGCACCTTATGTGGGGAGCTATACTGCACCTAATGTGGGGAAACTATACTGCACCTAATGTTGGGGAACTATACTGCATCTAATGTTGGGGAACTATACTGCACCTAATGTGGAGAGCTATACTGCACCTAATGTGGGGGAACTATACTGCACCTAATGTGGGGGAACTATACTGCACCTAATGTGGGGGAATTATACTGCACCTAATTGGGGGAACTACACTGCACCTAATGTTGGGGAACTATACTGAAAACCTAATGTGGGGGAACTATACTGCCAACCTAATGTGTGGGGGACTATACAGCCAAACTAATGTGGGATAACTATACTGCCTACCTAATGTGGGGGAACTACAACCTAATGTGTGGGGGAATTATATTGCCTACCTAATGTGGGGGGACTATACAGCCAACCTAATGTGGGGAAACTATACTGCCTAACTTATGTGAGGGAGCTACAACCTAATGTGGGGGAACTATACTGCCTACCTAATGTGGGGGAACATACTGCCTACCTAATGTGGGGGAACTACAACCTAATGTGGGGGGAACTATACTGCCAACCTAATGTGGGGGAACTATGCTGCCAACCTAATGTGGGGGAACTACAACCTAATGTGGGGGGAACTATACTGCCAACCTAATGTGGGGGAACTACAACCTAATGTGGGGGAACAATACTGCTAACCTAACCTTGGGAAGCTATACTGGCAACCTAATGTGGGGGAACTATACTGCCTACCTAATGTGGGGGATACTATACTGCCTACCTAATGTGGGGGAACTACAATCTAATGTGGGGGAACTATACTGCCAACCTAATGTGGTGGAACTATACAAAAATATAAAATTGTACTATTCTGATCCCTATAACTCTTTTATTTTTCTGTATATGGGGATGTATGAGGGTCATTTTTTGTGCTTTGGTTTGTAATTTTTATTGGTACCATTTTTGTTTTGATGGGACTTTTCAATTGCTTTTTAGATATTTTTTATGGTATTTGAAGTGACCAAAACCTGGTTAGTGCACTATTACGACTTTTGGGGCCCCTCATTTGATTTTGCCTAGGGCCACACTAAGCCCAAAACCGGCCCTGAACTGCAATACCAGACAAAGGCACCCTTACACCACTAATTAAACAGTGACAAGCCAAAGAGTGTCCATAATTATCTGTTTATAGCAAATGCCAGTGGCCTCGACCACTAATAGTGCGGCTGTTTCTGTTTCCTTTTTTTCCTATTCTCATACAATCTTTGTTTAAGTTTACAATGTTTATGCTTATGTAATGTCCCAGTACAGGACATGGTCCTGCACTACCCTTAGGCCCTGTCAGGTTGAGACCCTTAGTGACTTGGGCGCTCCCCTGCAAGGTCTCCCCCTGTTGTTCCCTGAATGGAGTGTATATCACTTTAATGCCTAGACAGCATCCTTATGTATAGGTAGTACAAAGAACCTGTGGGAGGTCTCAAGGAACTGTAAGTCTGTCACATGTTATGTTATGCAGTCACATGATTTGTTGTCACATGTTCTCCCAGAGAGCACCAGCTTAACCTATGACTCGCAGCTTGACCAATGGGCTTTAGTCCAGGCCCCACTATATAAAGGAGCAGCCATTACAATTCAGTCTCTTAGCTCTTATGCTACCTTACTGAGCACAGCAACCACCAGAGATCTCAGTGCAAGTGATCAGCATCTGGAAGGCCACAAAAGCAACAGTCATTCCAGTAAGTCTATGTCTGCTGTCACTGAAACTAGTCAAGTCCTGCATATAGTCAAGTCCAATCTCGAGTCAAGTTAATTACAAGTATATTGGTCCAGCAAGCTGCAAGGTCCTTCTGGGTCCTGGCCACCTCTCTGGGAAATCTGGCCTTAGCTGTGAAGATAATTCCATCTGTCTTATACTCAGTAAAGCCTCCGTTTGACCATAACTGGTTGTGGACTCTCATTTAACTACTAGCAACTGGGATATCAGAGGAACCGGATGTGTTGTGTTCCGGAACCCTAAAACCATACTGGCGTCACGAACACTAGGGTTGATAACATCTTGCCTCCGGGATTAATACCATCTGATCCCACCACTCACACCGCTCCACCTGTGGTCCTGCCATACACCCGTGGGTCACCATACTTAAGTAAAAGGCTATATATGTATATCATTATATATTGTGTAGCTCTATCCACTATATTGTGTATTATGTAATATATGCATTTATTTTAATTACTTTTTTAACTACTGAAAATAATTACAAAGGTTATGAACTGTGTGAGAATCTAAGCTCTACACATTTTATTGCCACTTACAAAATTATATGTACACAGATGGTAATATCCATAATTAGCAGTGTCTTCCCAGCCCACCAGGCCCTAACTTCCAACTATAAGAGGTGAACGAGCCAAACCCACAATAAAATGCTCCTACTGACTATGTTTGTGCAAGTACTACTTTTGTTAGCTCTTCTTACGCTAATGCAGTGTCTCCTCCCTAGAACTAATTAACTTAACCGTGGACATGTATTCAGTATTGTAGCCGGTTTACATCATGGTGGGAATAGGTTTTTAACCTATCCCTGTACCAGTAACCAGTGACTATGGCCTTTTTTCTGTGAATTTAAGTGTTTATTTTCACAAAAAAATGCAGCTTTATGGGCAGTGCAAGTGTCAAGGAGGTGTGTCCTAGGGTCAGTTTTGCCCTTGGCCCACAACACCTCTGTGCACCAAATCTACATCGTCTTGCATATTTATTGGCAGGGCCCACCTTTTAGCTGAGAGTCCCGGTACAATCCCACGCATGTGGCAAAGGCGTAGTGAGCGACTGAAATCTCAGCCTCACTTATCACACTTAAAGGGGTACTCTGGGGGAAAACATTTTTTTTAAATCAACTGGTGCCAAAAAGTTAAACAGATTTGTAAATTACTTCTTTTAAAACATATTTGTCCTTCCAGTACTTATTAGCAGCTATATGCTACAGAGGAAATTCTTTTCTTTTTGAATTTCTTTTTTGTCTTGTCCACAGTGCTCTCTGCTGACACCTGATGCCCGTATCAGAAACTGTCCAGAGCAGGAGAAAATCCCCATAGCAAACCTATGCTGCTCTGGACAGTTCCTGACACGGACAGAGGTGTCAGCAGAGAGCACTGCACTGTGGACAAGACAAAAAATGAATTCAAAAAGAAAAGAATTTCCTCTGTAGCATACAGCTGCTAATAAGTACTGGAAGGATTAAGATTTTTAAATAGAAGTAATGAAGTAATTTACAATTCTGTTTAACTTTCTGGCACCAATTCATAAAAAAAAAATAAAAGTCT
The DNA here is from genome assembly GCF_029499605.1 of Hyla sarda. NCBI lineage: Eukaryota > Metazoa > Chordata > Amphibia > Anura > Hylidae > Hyla > Hyla sarda. Next base: position 96,865,336 of record NC_079196.1, read on the forward strand.
TCCACCGGAGTACCCCTTTAACATGCCTGTGTTGGCAGAGAGGCAGCAGCACATCCCTCTCTGTCATTTTGGCAGCACATGTGTGGTGAGAGAGAAAATCCAAGGCTTCAATCGGTCATTGCACCTGCGCCACAATCAAATGCAATGGTACACACTTACATATTTGTAAGTTAGCATTCATAATATCGTTTGGCTGATCTGTGGATGGCTACTCTAATGCAGTTTACGCACAAATCAATGAATACAGATTGTCCCTTACTTAATACTCACTTGTGTGCAGCCACTGCTGTAATAGCAGCTTGAGATGCAGCATGCGAGTGCACTAAGCCTTGACTTTTCTCCACACAGCACAAGACGTGATCAGAGGGAACATTCAGGGCTGATGCCACCGCAGCCTGCCAATAGAACCAACAAAATGAGATGTGCTGCTCCAGTGTAAAGTGTTAAAAAGATAAGAAGTTTAAAAGCCCAGCATGTCTATAACAACCACTCAGTTTACTGAAAATGTTTAAGATTTTGTGGACCAAAATAGAAATGACTTTTACAGGAATGTAAAAATTAACCATAGGTGCTCATAGCAAAAATTGCCATGAAACCCCATGAGCACAGAAAATGGTTAGACTTTTCGGGCTTCCACTGTCCTCCCAGCTCTCTTCTTTATACTGCCTGTCCTCCTGAACACTTCTCCTCCTTCCTTCACACCATGGAATGTGCACATGGAATTCTGCCAAAAAATTCCGCACAGACATTCCGCTAATTTTATTGCACATTTATTTCAAAGGGGATTTTACTGTCCTATTCACACAGTGGAAATTCCTCTTTCCGGATTCCACAAAATTATAAGACATGTCTGATTGGGTGACTGTTACTAGTGGGGTACCACAGGGGTGAGTTTTGCATCCTATTCTATTTAATATATTTATTAATTACCTTGTTGAGGGGTTGTATAGTAAAGTAACAATCTTTGCAGATGATACTAAACTCTGTAAAGTGGTTAACACAGTAGAGGACAGTGCACTGTTACAAATGGATCTGGATAGGCTTGAGGTTTGGGCTGAGAAGTGGCAGATGAGGTTCAACACTGATAAATGTAAGGTAATGCACATGGGGAGAAAAATACAGGCTGGGAATATATATTGAATGGGAGAACACTTGGGATGACTGACCTGGAAAAGGACTTGGGAGTCTTAGTTAACAGTAAATTTAGCTGTAGTGACCAGTGTCGGGCAGCTGCTGCCAAGGCAAATAAAATCAAGGGGTGCATCAAAAGGGGCATAGATGCCCCCGACAAGGTATTAATTCTACCGCTGTACAAAAGAAAAGAAAAAAGAAGGCTTAGGGACGACCTAATAACTATGTATAAATATATGAGGGCAGTACAGAGATCTCTCCCATGACCTATTTATACCTAGAACTGTATCTATAACAAGGGGGCATCCTCTACGTTTAGAGGAAAGAAGGATTCTACACCAGCATAGATGGGGATTCTTTACTGTAAGAGCAGTGAGACTGTGTAACTCTCTCCTGGAGGGGTGGTCATGATGAACTCAGTAAGTTCAAAAGGGGCCTGGATGCATTTCTGGAGAGTAATAACATTACAGGTTATGGTTAGAAAATGAAATAGAAGTCCAGCGCGGTATTCCAGAGCAATTCGTGCAATTTATTGCAAAAAGCATACACAGGTATGAGTAAGGCCAGGTACTACTGGCCAAAACGCATCACCACCATGCATTCTTGTTGTACTGCAAGCTTTATGTAATCAATTGCATGAATTGCTCTGGAATACCGTGCTGGATTTCTATTTATTTTTCTAACCATATTTCTGGTGATGTCCACACCTGTCCGTGCTGCGGTGGGTTGTACTGAGTGAGCTGAAAACAACGCTCTTTCTACTATTACAGGTTATGTATACTAGATTTATAGGGACAGAAGGTTGATCCAGGGATCTATTCTGATGCCATATTTAGAGTTGGGAAGACATTTTTACCTCTAATATGAGGGTTTTTTGGCTTCCTCTGGATCAACTCAGCAGGAACTCATTAAGGATATAAGTTGAACTTGATGGACTCTGGTCTTTTCAACCTTATCAAATATGTTACTTTACCTGTATGGATGCTGGATCCTTTGTAGATATAAACACCTCCGTTTCATTTTCTTCTAATCTGGGTATGACACGTACAGTCTGTGATTCCAGGTAAAGATTGTCCAGTCCTCCTATATAGTCTTCACCTGTTCTTTGAAAAGTATAACAAATTCAGCACTCCAGACACATACTTATCCCTTATAATGTGGTGACCATCATTTTTATTATATTATCAATTTCAAGGTATAGTTACCTTCTAATATATGATCCACACTTTCAAAAGCTTCTTCTACATTCCCATACTCTATTGTTCTCACTGGCTCAAAAAATGAATTGTGCTTTATAGAATCCTAAAAACCACAGATACAAAAGTGTATATCCAAATAATTGTTGAGCATAAGCTTAGTGGTATAGCAGTGGCAAGTTACTTGGCAGCTAAGAAAATAAGGACTGTAACAAACAATTTTTTTTGTATATCTATAATGTAGAGGCATATGGAGTTTTTCTATCCCTTGTATGGGAGGCTATCTTCAAACATTCACCGCAGAGTCGGCACAGAAGCAAATGAAGGCGGTGCGGCTCCGTACTGTGGAACCATGGGTCTACCTATATAACTCTCTTGAGTCATACTGCCGGTCTCTGCTGTGGGCAGGTTCTAAAGTGTCCTATGTGATAGAGCCTGGCCCTGCTCTCCTGCCATGTAAGAGCTCTAGCAACAAGGAGAAAGGGAGACTGAAGCTCTACCTCATGTGATACTCTAGACCAGAGTATAAATGGGAGGATGTCTGATCTATCAATTTCTCCACTTCTCCACTTTGACTCTGTATTTGGAAAAGACATCAACCCTTATATTATCAGCTTCTAATAATAGCATATTCTACACTATATAAGCAAAAACTCAATATTTATGGACTGCTTCTTTACTATAAAAGGTTTTCTTTTCAACATATTTTAGTAGGAGATTACTTTGTAATTTGTCTCCAACATTTACTTTATTAAATTACACTTTATTATGATATATAATGTTAAACATAATGGAAAAACATTTTAGAAGCGGATGCTAAAGACACACTACGAATGAATCTCCAAATTTCTGCCTACTGTCAGTCAGGCCTTTGTGCATCACATCCTTTCTTGGAATACTAACATTTCTACCCAGGACACAGGCTGTGACTATAATGAGCATTACTTTTCTTTTTTGGCTTGCCCCAATTTAAATCAATGGAGCAACAGACATACAGAATTGTCAAATGGGAGTCATAGGAGCTATCTTCTCTTATTGGTTAGTCCCAGACAGAAAGCCCATACTTTTCATCATCCTATGCGTGTGTAATATTTCATGTTAAAATGCCTATTCTGATGTTTTAGAAAGCATGACACAGATATTGCACAATATTTTTACCTGAATGGATAGAATACCAGGCTCCAGGTCCTCATATTGTACTCTTACTCTTGATGCTGCCTGATTGGCATGGTTCTGGGTGTTTGCTACTACGGCACATATAGCTTGTCCAATGTATCTTACCTAAAGACAAGTGTGTGTTCATATTCATATAATAGAAAATTATGTACAATAAAATGGCTCAGTCATTTTTCAGCTATACCTCATGTTCTGCAAGCAACTCAGAGGTGCTTAGTCCTGGGACATCTTCCATGGTTATTATATCAATTACTCCAGGTACCTTAAGCGCATTTTCTGTATTTATGGATCTGACAACACAGTAATAAATAAATAGATCAAAATACAAATGTGGATGTGCGGCTATGTTTCTGTTTCACTATTTTTGTTTTACAGTAATAAATATACAGCATGCATAAAGTACTGGCAGTGATGTTAACACCAGAACAGAAACAGATCTTAAAGGGGATGTCTAGATTAGAAAGCCTATTCTATAAACTGTATTAGGAAATACTTCTGCGCAGAATCCTCATCTCTTGGGCAGAATGGAGATCAGGTACAATGAGGGTCTCTTGCTCTGGAGAACATGTCCAGTCCTATATTACAAATAAAGCTCATTGATTTGAATGTGCAATTTGTAAGGCTTCATTTTCCCTGTGGTGGCGCTGATAAGCATATAAAGATAATCCCTCCTGCTCAGGACCTTCAACCATGTATAACATGGTCATGTGATGGTCAGCAAGCTTGTTAAAGGGGTACTCCGGTGGAAAACTTTACATTTTTTTTTTTTTTTTTTTTATGAACTGGTGCCAGAAAGTTAAACAGATTGGTAAATTAATACTATTAAAAAATCTTTACGCTTCCTGTACTTTTTAGCAGCTGTATGCTACAGAGGAAATTCTGTTCTTTTTCAATTTCTTTTTTGTCTTGTCCACAGTGCTCTCTGTTGTCCAAAAAAAAAAAGAACAGAATTTCCACAGTAGCATACAGCCGCTAAAAAGTACAGGAAAGGGTAACGATTATTTAATAGAAGTAACAAATCTGTTTAACTTTCTGGCACCAGTTGACTTCTAAAGACCTATAAAAAAAATATGTTTTCCACTGGAGTACCCCTTTAAGCTGGAAACAATTTTTAAAACTAACCTTCGGAGATGTTTATACAAAGCATGAAAAATATGCCACTGGAAAATCTGTTAGCTTTAATAAAGGTGTGCATAAAGGAAATACAGAAAAATTTTGTTTTTTGAAGGCTTCCTGGTAATATGTTTGTGCTTTCTAAATATAAATATGATACGCACTGAAGACATTAGAAAATATCTGCATCACCGCAAAGTCAAGGGACTAGAAGCTCCTATCTGGAACAAACCGGAGGACCGGGACTGCAGTGAGTAGACACTCAGAAAGGACCACCAGTAATTTCACGCAAGGTGCGAAACAAGGCTGAATGAAGCGCACCTTGCACGAAAGTACCGGTGATCGCCTCTGAGCGTCTACTCATCACTGCAGTCCCAGTCCTCTGGATTGTTCCAGATAGGAGCTTCTCGTCCCTTGCCTTGCGGTGAGTGCAGGTATTCTCTATTGTCTTAAGTGCTTATCATGTTCTAAGGCTATCCTTTATCTACATTCTAGCACCCCCGGGGACAATATTGTGGTTTGTCTTTATCTGCTGTGTTGCTATTCCACTTCAGCTCAGAAGTTAATTCCCACCTAGCCAGAGACAAGCGGTGCCTTCCCCACCTCTTTGCACACACCTAAATACAAATATGACTAATAGAAAAAATTGCATTAAAATAGAACAATATTTACTTTTTTTTTTGAAGAAAAAAAATCATCAATTTGAATGTCCATAGCCTGTATACATTTTAATAACACAGAAACTTACATGATTTTAGCATAGTGTCTGCTGCTGGTTACTAATGCTAGAAAAAGTTCTCCATCTACAGCTGATGTGTCTTCATCATCAAACTCTTCCTCTACTATGGTCTGAAGGGCATGAGGTTTGTATGGTACTGACTGGCCATTTTCATGTCCATTTACAAGACTGGAATCTTCACTCTGGGATAACGACATAGAATAAGATGCCATCATTTGTTTCAGCTTCAGGATACTAAAGGATTATTGTACCATGATGATGAATCATGGGGCTGTGCTCGCACTTTGTGTACAAGTTAGACCTTGGGAGAGCTGGCGGGTCACTGGTCCCTGTCAGGGTCACTGAGAGCTTAAAAGTATGGTTTGCTGGAGGCCAGCTTGCAGGAGGAGTCTTACACTCATGGATTAGTTTGTGTTAAAGTACTCATAATTGGTAGGATGTAGCAGAATGGTCTATAAAAGCCAGGGTTTTGGTGTTAGTAAGGCAGATTTTAATGTCATGGGGTACATTAATAGAGTAAGTACAGAAAATAGAAATTAAGGATTGCGGACAAGTATGCATCCAAGCTTGGACACATCCAAAGATGTGAAGAAGATCAGCAGGTGCCTGAGAATATCGAGGACACACAAAGCTCCCTCTGATGCCTACTATATGGAGAAACACTGGGGTTCTTTAAATCTTCTGTAGCAGGTACAGTTGAGATACCCAACCACCTTCTCCTAAACATTGACTCTAAAATAGATATTCATTACCCATGCATAATCGGACTGACATCACACTGCCATTTAGAAAGGGGGTAAGAGAAAGGGGATAAGAGTCCATAAATTGCTTATTACAGAAGTTGCTGATAAAGACAAGAAATAAAATCAGATGAACAACGGGTCAGAACTACAGCATCCAGGTGCACACTCTCTTCAGATTACACACTTATATATTACACATTTATACATTACACATTTCAACACCCAGGACCAAGCATATGCTCACTTGCAGACACCCAGGGCCAGGTTCTCATGACTACACAACCATTGCCACATGCATCCTCACTCAGTCAATGCTAAGCTTATATGCACTGATACCAAGAATCAGATTTGCACATTAATCCATTCTGCTGCTAATGTTTGTGGTTGACAAACTCATCTTATATAATGTATAAATTATATAAGAAAAAATTAAAACCCATATACATACATGATCAACATGGAAGCCATTCGAACCATTCATTGTCCTCTGCTGGAAAGCTTTCAAAGAATTCTTGTTGTCCGAGGCATAAAAGGTGAATTGATTTTCCTGTGCAATGGAAAAATAGTCAAGGCTTATCGAAAAAACAGGAATAGATTTCACAACGTGAATGGAGATGGAATGTATTAATAAAAACTGCAAATACAGACAACTTTTATTAGTTCTTCATCAGATTATTTCATTGAATGACTAAAGTCATATCATGATAGAGCAAGTCTACAGTCAGGAGACGGGGATGACAAAACTTTAGTCACTGAAACAAAACAGAAACTTTATTACTCACATTGACACCATTATGTGAAAAGTGCTTTGTGTTCTCTAGTTCCCTGGACACTTGAAGGTAGAACTTGAATAAAGAGCTGATGACCAGCATTTTCTCATTCTCTGTCATCCCATGTAGGGCTAATTCCTGAACTGGTACCTCCTCCAGGAATAATTTACAGGCTTCATCGAGCATTGCTTCGTTCCAGCGCCTGTGGTAGAAAAGGGGTTCATCAACTGGAACATATCAGTACTGCTGCAGGTGCTATTACATACTATTACACCTGAATAACCTGGTGTTATGTAGCCAAGCTGTTTCCTGTATGTAAGGTATGTATGGTAGAAAATACTTTTCTTTTTTTATGAACCCACCCCATCAGCATGCCTCCATTTTCCAAAGCATTAAAACAAGCTTAATATGATTCACTTCAATACTTTTGTTAAAAAAAATTGAGATATTAGAGTGAGGAAAAAAATAATCAAAATGTTACCCTTAGATAAGCACATGCAGTTTGCTATTCTCACTGGATAGGGAATAGTTAATGCTCTGACCCTATGAGAATTCAGGTGGGGTTATTTAAAAGCTCTCCTGCTTTCTATGCTGGTAATTTCTGCTATGCACTTCCATGTCTGCTTGAGCATGCACCTTGTATTTATCTTGTGATATTATCTGAGTTTTAGCCATGGTTTAATAGTTTTGTTTATTGTAGATTTTAGTCTATTTTACATTTGTCAATTTTTAGGATTATGTATGTCCGTTCTGCTTAGTCTGTGTTCGCATTTTGTTAGTCTTGCTTGTTACCTCTGTATGTTATAATTCCTGTTTGGTATCCTGGAGTCTATTCAGACTCATCCAGTTCTAGTCTTGTGTTCTATGTTTTATATATTTGTTTCCTACTAGGTCAGCATCCTGATTTCCTGATCACATGGTGGAGTGTGCCCATTGGCTAGCAGTCAATTTGGCTTTATTGTGCTGTCTACTCCTTTTGTGGAGTGGGGTATCCAGTTTGTTTCTGTTCTGTGTCCCAGTGTGAACAGTGTCCAATTTTCCTGATCAGTTGAATGTTTTTCATTCAGTTCTTCCGTCAGTCCTACCTGTTCCATACCTAGTCTTAGTACACTATATTCTTCCCTGTTTGTATAATAATATTATGTCTGGTTTTTGGTAGTTATTCCATTTCTGTTTCTGGCCTGTGATCGACTATGTACTATTTGTTTTTACGCCCACTGCACTTTAGAGCAGGGAGAGACCGGCTCCAATTTCCTGATCCACCATTGGGGTGGATGGACAAGTAGGCAGGTAGAGTGTATATAGTGACAGCTTAGGGCTAACTCTCCCTGTCCTCCCCCGGTCCTACACTGACAGTAAGAAGCAACAGTCAATAGCAGACAGATTGCAATATATTCTAAAATTTGCAGAGGACATGCCTAGATTTATTAATTTTAACCAGATGCTGTGGATCCAATCTGAACAATGCTAGTCCAATACTATGGATTTTTGGGTCATTATGATACTGTAAGTCCTAAACAGTGTGGAGATACATACCTACCAACAAGTAAGTCACTGACACGTTTTGCAAAAATACAGGCTGATTCTGTTCCTCCATAATAAATATTCATGGATATTATTAAGTCTGTTCCTTCTTTTAATATGACCTTTATGGCTGCAATGTCAACCGGAGCTGAACTTCCCCACTTCTGTACCTGCCTGAATGCAGACACAAATTCCCCCTGCAAACACACAAATACAATAGTTAAAATAAAAGATGTTTGAGGTCTCTATTAGTATTGCATTCATTGTCAACAATAAGAAAAGAAATCTTACAAATGACAAAGGGATGAAACACAAAGTATAATTTGCGCCGCATTAAATTTTCCCACCCCAATAAGCAAATAAACCAGTTGCCAATCCAGCTTAGCTCTGCTTTATACCATAGTACAGCAAGAAATTACATCTCCTAGTATGACCTGAACAATGGAAAGAGTATGCAGCGAGAGAACTGTTGTTTCACAAACCAGAATGAACCTATCATTACTGCAGACAAAACAGGAGACTAAAATACTGATCGACACCCTTTGCATAAGAAATATTTTCTGTATGGTTGTGCACAGTGGACTTTAGTAAAGTTAACGCCTGTTTTGCAAGTTATTCATGTATCTGGGGGGAAAGGAGGCATGTAGTATTTGTGGTCATGGCTTCCCATTGGGACATGTAGTGAGTAACCTACCACCATCCTACAGCAGTCTGAGTTGTGCCATAACGGCTTGAGATGAGGGCACGCCTATAGAGGGCATACCCTGTGTATGATGAAAAGAAAGAGGGAGGGCTGGGTGGGGATAACGCCGCACCCGCCCTGAGTGAGTGATGGCCGATGCTTAAATAGTGTCCAGCCCCTTCCACAAATACAGCCCTGCGGGCTTTAAACTTGTGGTCATGGCTTCCCACTGGGACATGTAGTGAGTAACCTACCACCATCCTACAGCAGTCTGAGTTGTGCCATAACCGCTTGAGGTGAGGGCACGCCTATAAAGGGCAAAAGACAAGCCACTTAGTTTGAGCAAAATGTACTTTATTGATCACAAGTCTAATAACTTAAGCACGTCAGCCATTTCGTTATCCGGTTTCGGGATATAACGTGCATAACAAGAAGATTGCCATCTACCCAGCCTTTTGATAATATGTGCGGGTAACTTGTGTTTTGAGGCCGCCGATGCCGCCCCTATTCGGAAAGAGTGGCCAGAAAAATTCATAGCATCTAGACCTAGTATGTTAAGCAGTGAGCGAATGGACTAGTAAAGAGAGTAGTCAACAGAGGTGAAGACCCTGCCAACAACAACTGCATGCCAGGACCCGACCCACACGTGTTAGCCATGAAGTGATCCAACACCGCAACTGAACACCATTTATGACCTGTGGGAAAATACGTGACCAGCACCTGCGTTTTGGACATCTTGATACCCAGGAGAGACAGCACGTATATATCTCCGACACGAGACAACTGCTGTCTCAGTACCGGTTTAGCTTTACCGGATGAGTAACTGACTTCCCCTGGCCTGAGAAAACCGTAAAAAAACAAATACATAGTCGCTTTTATCAATTGGTTACGCTGAAAACCCAACGGCGCTGTGTCTAACAGGTCAGATAAGCTTCTGAATATGTCACCCGAAATGGGCCATCGGACCCTACTACTAACCGTGGGGGTGCTACGGATCCCGCGTAGCACAGAATTGACCGCATGGCCCGAAATGAGTGAAGGCCAACTAGGACATTCCATGGACTGGAAGTGTTGTATACCAGCCAAGTAAAGCTTGATGGTATTATATGACAATATTTTGGTGTGATGACAGAATGTGATAAAACAAACTACATTTGATACGTTATTTTCAGAAGGACTGAAAAAGTCAGCTAAAAATGTATTGTACACCCCCCATGCTAACTTATACGAATGAGCAGTACTGGGAGCTAATGCCTTCATTATCAGCTCACGTGCCAGTTGTTTGTACTGTACTAGTCCATGTTGAGTACATGGAACTGTGGCACTGGATTACCGTGCGTATCCGCCCCCGGCATTACCTGAAAGAAAAGGTCAAATTTTAGCCTGGATAAGGCATCAGCTGGTACATTCTTGACCCCTTCAATATGTTGAGCCATGAAATGAAAATTACACTGTAAGGCCACCCAAACTAACTTACCCAAAAATTTCCCAAAAATTTCATGATTTGTACGGATTTAGACCTTCCTTTGTTTAGGATATCCACCGTGGCAGAATTATCGCACATGAACACCACTGACCTATTGCGCCAGCAATCCCCCCATACTACTGCAGAAGCGACTATGGGGATGATCTCAAAGGTTGCGGAGCTGTCCCACAAACCTGGTATGTCGTGGACCACCATGCCCCGTAAATAGCTGCAAAGCCAATGCTGGACGAGGCATCTGTATATATGCGGGGAGATTCGGTGGAGACAATTGGCACGAATAAGGAGACCCCGTTCCAACTATCCAGAAATCGCTGCCACATGAGCAGATCTGCCATTGCCAATTGTCCCAACCGGACCGTGCTGTCCTGGAGAGGAGCTGATGCTAGCAACTCCAGTAGCCTCGAGATGAAGGCCCTACCCTGAGGGATAACCCTCATCGCAAATGCCAACATCCCTAAAAGGCTTTGCAGTTCGGCTTTGTTGGTAACCCGGGACCTAGCAAACTTATGCTAGATTCCTTGGATGCGTTCCAGCTTCTCAGCAGGTAACCGGGCCTCCATCTTTTGAGCATCTAAGACTATGCCAAGAAACGTTAAAGACTTTGGTCGTCCCCTCTACCTTATAGGGGGATACCGGTACTCCCAATAGTCTGAACGTTTCTAATGCTCGCTGCAACTGCCAAGGTGCTTGCTGGGGGAGCTCTACTAACAGAAAATCATCCAGGTAATGGATCACATTCTGGCACCCTACTGAGTGCTGTAGTATCCACTACAACGCACAAGCGAGTTGATCAAACAACCAGGGACTGGACTTGGAGCTGAAGGTTAACTTAACCACAAAATAATATTGCTGCTGCCACCTGACCCTGTACCATTGCCATAGTTCCTTTTTTACTGGAAGAAGCTTGAAGGCGTCCATGATACCGATTTTGGACAACCAGGCACCTGCCCCCAAGCCTAGGAACATCTGGACTGCTTGGTCTACTGAGGAGTACTTCATGGAGAATTCACAAGACGGAATTAAAGGGGTCCTCCGCCCCTAGACATCTAATCCCCGCTACGGCACCTCACTATCATTACAGCACAGAGCGAGTTCGCTCTGCACGTAATGACGGGCAATACAGGGGCCGGAACATCGTTACGTCACGGCTCCGCCCCTCGTGACGTCACAGCCCACCCCTTTCAATACAAGTCTATGGGAGGGGGCGTGGCGGTCGTCACGCCCCCTGCCATAGACTTGCATTAAGGGGACGGGCCGTGATGTCACGAAGGGCGGAGCCATGACATCACGCTGCTCCGTCCCCTGTATCGCCTTTCATTACGCACAGAGCGAACTCACTCTGTGCTGTAATGATAGCGGGGTGCCTCAGCAGGGATACCGGGGGTCCCCAGCAGTGGGACCGCGGCGATCTGACATCTTATCCCCTATCCTTTGGATAGGGGATAAGATGTCTAGGGGCAGAGTACCCCTTTAATGAATTAATGCTCGGTATGGCCGACCCATGGGGTGCCGATAAGTCAAAAATCAACTGTTTCTTGTTGCTAAATTTGCCTAAGACAATGCCGACATGGCTCACCCTCCACGCCTGGAAAGGAGGTACTGTGAAAGACCCAATCATGTAAACCTTGTCAACCTCCATCACTGTCATGGGGTCTTTGGCTGCAGATAGTAAGTTCCTACATTCATACGTGGACTGTGGCAAAGCCACTAACCCAGTGTGGAATCCACTGCTGAAACCATCCAGCAGCCAACGCACCCATTCCACCTCGGGGTGAGACTCAAGAAGTGCCTTCAAAACATGCATCTGCATGACACCTAGATAGGACGTACCAGTTTTTATCGTACACAGAGATCGGGGATGAGCCCGGAAACATTTGAAACAAACGTGTAATAGCCTACACTGGTTATAATTGCAAGTGGCTAGGTTGTAGTTGTTACAAATTTGGGTCTTGCCTAAAAATTTCACTGGTCTACCCAACTTGTCTACTCCGTCTACACCCTTGCAACCCGTCTGTGCAGCACTAGGTTTGCCTGCTGAAGACTCATCCTGTGCCAAGTTGCACCAAGCTGTGATGTGCGAAATTGACTGACAAGAGGCACATGACAGGGCCCTGAGACCCGCGAAATGCCTGCAGAACAACTCGGTGTCGAGTTTGGACCAGTCATAACAATAGCCATGTTGTTCGAACGCTGCTGCCGCCTTTGCGGAAATCGACTTGTGGTAGTCGTAAAAGTAAGTACTGCCATGCTTATTGCACAGCTCCGCTATGTTGAACAATTATGTGTCCAAATCCCCCCTCCTGTATGGTTTAGCTGAATAGATGATGTCTCTGAGCATACTAAACGTGACTACAAATTCGGACAGGGATAACTTCCTACCCAGTCTGGTGTCCTTGCTTGTCAGCCCCACTGATAATTGCCCGCATGCCACGGTTCTGGCGTCTACCATGTCGTGGGTGACAATCAGCAAGTAAACCAAATTAACATCCCTGCTACTGTCTAAAGGGGGCCCCTGCTGCTGTCTAAAGGGTGGCCCCTGCTGCTGCCTAAAGGGGGGCCCTGCTGCTGTCTAAACGGGGGGGGGGGGGTCTTTGCACACACTGGTAGGGACAAAATAGGCTGGAGCAACCCTCGATGGCAGGGACCCCCTACCTGAGTCTGAGCAAGCTCCTGGAACTGGTGCCGTAGGTTGCATGCCAGTAGCAGGTAGAGCAGACATCACCGAGGGTATGAGAGCAGTTGATGCTGACCCTTGAGAGGCACTGCCCTCCAGACTATCCACTCTAGCCTGTATACTAGAAAGTGAGTCCATCATGGTAGCCATCATGGCGTGTAATTGCCCCAGAGAAGCTGCTACAGGGTCCTGCTGCTGGCTTGTCCCAGGCATTGGTTCAGCCATCAACAATTTATACAGTTCATGTTTGCGTGCCATAGCAGCAAACGGGACCCCGCGCTTCCTGAGCTCTTCCATCAACTTGGGGATGGCCATGTCTGGTACGCGACACCACCGCTTCTCTCAGATGCCCTGGCTGGGGTACCTAATAAGGACAATGAATCCTCTATGTCCGAACCCTGTGACATGCTTGAGGAGGTATCTGTCCAGGCCAATAAGGTACCGGTGGAAAAGGAAACAAGTAAATAAAACCCACTCCAGCATGTGTCATGGACTATATTATTTTTTATTTTGTTTTTCATTACCCACCCAGGGTGTACCGGTATACAATTGACACAACGACCAACTCCGGACCTGCAACAACTAGCGGCAAAAATGATTGTAAAATACATGCTCCCAAACGTGAAAGTGACCATACAACGTTGAGATTGGGAGAGAGCTGACGAGCTCTTCTAACTACGTACCCACGTGCAATCAGTTGCTCTGAAGAAGAGTTAGCAACAACCGAAGATCAACCCCAGAGCCTGAAGGAATGAGTCAGGTGACCAGGTATTGAATAGAATCTACACCGCTAATGACGAACACTAGGGATGTCCTGATACCGATACTGGTATCGGTATCGGGGCCGATACTTGCCATTTGCATGGTATTGGGGACTCGTTTAACCCCTTAAGGACTCAGGGTTTTTCCGTTTTTGCACTTTCGTTTTTTCCTCCTTACCTTTTAAAAATCATAACCCTTTCAATTTTCCACCTAAAAATCCATATTATGGCTTATTTTTTGCGTCGCCAATTCTACTTTGCAGTGACATTAGTCATTTTACCCAAAAATGCACGGCGAAATGGAAAAAAAAATCATTGTGCGACAAAATCGAAAAAAAACGCAATTTTTTAAATTTGGGGGCTTCCGTTTCTACGCAGTGCATATTTCGGTAAAAATTACACCTTATCATTATTCTGTAGGTCCATACGGTTAAAATGATACCCTACTTATATAGGTTTGATTTTGTCGCAAAAAAAAAATCATAAAAATCATAAAAAATCATAACTACATGCAGGAAAATTTATACGTTTAAAAATGTCATTTTCTGACCCCTATAACTTTTTTATTTTTCCACTTACAGGGCGGTATGAGGACTCATTTTTTGCACCGTGATCTGAAGTTTTTATCGGTATGATTTTTGTTTTTATCAGACTTTTTGATCACTTTTTATTCATTTTTTAATGGTATAAAAAGTGACCAAAATACGCTTTTTTGGACTTTGGAATTTTTTTGCGCGAACGCCATTGACCATACGGTTTAATTAATGATATATTTTTATAGTTCGGACATTTACGCACGCGGCGATACCACATATGTTTATTTATTTATTTTTTTACACTGTTTTATTTTTTTATGGGAAAAGGGGGTGATTCAAACTTTTATTAGGGAAGGGGTTAAATGACCTTTATTAACACTTTTTTTTAAAAAATTTTTTGCAGTGTTATAGGTCCCATAGGGACCTTTAACACTGCACACACTGATCTTTTACACAGATCACAGGCGTGTTTTAACACGCCTGTGATCAGTGTTATCGGCGCTTGACTGCTCCTGCCTGGATCTCAGGCACGGAGCAGTCATTCGCCGATCGGACACCGAGGAGGCAGGCAAGGGCCCTCCCGGTGTCCGGTCAGCTGTTCGGGATGCCGCGGCGATCCCGAACAGCCCGACTGAGCAGCCGGGTCACTTTCACTTTCACTTTAGAAGCGGCGGTCAGCTTTGACCGCCGCTTCTAAAGGGTTAATACCGCACATCGCTGCGATCGGCGATGTGTGGTATTAGCTGCGGGTCCCGGCCATTGATGAGCGCCAGGACCGACGCGATATGATGCGGGATCGCGGTGCGATCCCGCTTCATATCGTGGGAGCCGCCGCAGGACGTAAATATACGTCCTGCGTCATTAAGGGGTTAATGTTCCCGATACCATGCCCAATACCTGCTGCCGCTCCACTGCCCCGTTCTCCCGTCCTCCGGGCCGCATCATGTCGTCCTGTGGAGGAGCATGTAACATATACCTCACTCCGCCTCCTCCCCTGCGCCCAGCGTAACGCTACGGAGGAAGCAGAGTGACGTATATGTCACATGCTCCTCCATAGGACGACATGATGCGGACCGGAGGACGGGAGAACAGGGCAGTGGAGTGGCAGCACCCAACAGAGGAGGTGAGCTGCCTGCAAGGAGGGGGCTGCTACTAATGTCTACCGGCGGGCCCTGCGGCTGTTTAAAGGGGGGCCTGCTGCTGTTTAAATGGAAGGGCCCCTGCTACTGTCTAAAGGGGGCCCCTGCTGCTGTCTAAAGGGTGGGCCCTGTTGCTGTCTAAAGGGGGAGCCCTGCTGCTGTCTAAAGGGGGGGCCCTGCTGTAGTTTAAAGGAGGGGGGGGCCTGCTACTGTCTTAAGGGGGGGTGCTGCTGTCTAGGGGGGGGGGGCTGCTGCTGTATAAAGGGGGGCCCTGCTGCTGTCTAAAGGGGGGCCCTGCAGCTGTTTAAATGGGGGCCCACTGTCTAAAGGGGGGCTGTTGTCTACAGGGGGCTGCTACTTATATCTACAGGGGGGCTGCTGTCTACAAGGGGGCTGCTGCTAATGTCTGCAAGGGGATACTACCTACTATTAAAGACAATCTTACAGCAGAGTCACCTGCACTAACTGGAATTTATAGGTAGATAGTGCAGGTGACCCGGTTTCTGCCGCTGCTCACCATGTGGTCATTGTTCTCTCCACCAATGCAAATTCCCTGTTCTGTCCAATGAAGAAGAGAGAAATCTTTGCGTATACTACAGCAGCCGCCTCCATTGTACACAACAAGGACCCACATATCATACGGTAAGCAGCGCCAGAAACCGGGTCACCATGCTGTCAGATTCCCTTTAAAATAGAAGTACTCGTACTTGGTATCAGCGAATACTAGAATTAAAGTATCAGTACTCGTACTCGGTCTTAAAAAAATGGTATCGGGACATCCCTAGCGAACACCCATTGAACATGCACCCGTGCCGCGTGCAGAGTAGTGGGATGTGTATACTGCTGCTAACTGGTACCTTGATCGTGCAATACAACAGAGGAGGTTGTATATGACCTGAAACATGTCAGGACAAGAACAATGATGAATGGAATTGCTCTGAAAAT
This sequence comes from Hyla sarda, assembly GCF_029499605.1. Taxonomy (NCBI): domain Eukaryota; kingdom Metazoa; phylum Chordata; class Amphibia; order Anura; family Hylidae; genus Hyla; species Hyla sarda. Next base: position 96,881,951 of record NC_079196.1, read on the forward strand.
TAGCCAGGAGCAACAGACATTGACCCCTTAACCTGAAGAGTCAGGCAATTGGGTAGCATCCTAGCAACCTGTGTAAATCTGGTTTGCTACTCTGAACCGTGAGAGTAACAAGAGGATACCACAAGCAGTAAACATACCCCAACTTGAGCGATGTTGACCCATCAACAACATTTTCCACTCTAATGAAGTGCCAGTAAGCAGGAGACCAACGTAACTGTATGTGGGTGTACGTAATGAAAAATAATCAACTTACATGCTTGACAAGCAAATAAGCGTGTGCTCTGAAGAATGTGTCAGTACCAGACCATGAGCAAGGTAGGCTTTCCTGTGCTTAGTGAGACAAACTACCCCGTGTATGGGAACGCCCCCCTACAGCTCTGAAGAAGAGACAGTAGCAAGCTCTAACTGGAGAGTCAGAGAACCGTGAGACATCCTAACCAAACTGTGTGCAGCAAGCGTGTTGGTTAACGTGTCAGTAACAACAGTGGATATGAGAACTCATACACATACCCCAATTTGCTGTAGCCTGCTCAATCAACGATGACTTCACTTTGATAAATCGGCAGTAACCCGGAGACCAACGCAACTGTATGTACATATAATGAGTTAAACAACAGACCTATACACACTACAATGCCAATAAAGCGATTGAACTGAAGAACGTGTCAGTCACAACCGCGAGCCAGGTAGGCCTCACCTAGTAAAGTGAGCTGGTGTGATGTTCTAACCCTGTGGCGTAAGTACGAGAAATTGCTCTGAAGACGAGTCAGTAGCAACCGTGATTACCCCTTAACCTGAGGAGGAGTCAGGCAACTGGTAACAAGCTAAGAAATTGTATGAAACTGGAGTGTAGCTCTGAAAATGTGTCAGTAACAAGAGTGGACAGCATAACTAATAAACCTACCCTGTTAGCTGTTGCTTGAGCGACCAGTGATGATAAAAAATTATTTACGAAGCAGGAGCCCACGTAACTACCTGTAGGTACACATATGAGTTAGATAATATAAACATGCAATGAAGAATAGTGCTGAAATGATGTGTCAGTAACAATCTTGCGCAAGGTAAGGGACACCCCCTCAGAGCTATGGTGTGATAATTGCCCCTATGAAATCACATGACTAAAATGATCTGAAAAAGAGACAGTAGCACCCGAGAACCTCATTAACCTGAAGCAGAGTCAGGCAACTGGGTAACACTGTGAGCACCGCTAACCCATATAAGCCTAGTGTGAAGCTGCGAAGCATGCGGGTAACAAGCAGAGCCCTTTATAAAACCACACAAAAGAACCTACCCCAGGTAACCATTGCTGACCAATCAACTTAGAATCCAACCTCAGCGTGTCAGCAATGCCCTGGCCGGGAAGCTGTGTACGTACACATGACAAGCTAATGGTTAACTTATACATATACAACGACATGTGAGCTTGCCTAGAGGAACGTGCCAGTAACAAGCAACACACCTCTTGCCCCATTTTTTTTTCTTCAACATAGCAGACACCTGCTGAAACTGCAGAATCAATGCTAGGAACTGCCCAAATATATGACGACTTTCCAAAAGAACACCTAATTTCCGACTTCTGCAGTAAATACCCAAAACATAAAAGCAATCACCCCACTCTTTTTTTTAATTATTAACCTCCCTGCTGCCACATGAACGAATTGACAGTGGCACTGAAGCCAGGGTCATGCCTGTCGTCCCTGAACACCAACCTATACCTACAACACTATATCCCTCATGTTTCTATGCCAGCCGCTCACGTTGGAGCTGAACCCAGCGCAGACACATCGTACCTGTACTGGCTCTCCCAGGATCGTACGGGCCTCTGTAACTACCCTACCCTCCCTCTCCTAAACCCTACTGAACCCCCCCCCCCCCTTTTGTAATTTGTGAGGCTAAGCCATTATTGCCACCTCTACTGTGTTGGAGAGCCGTGTATGTCCGCTGCCGGAAACACTGATTGCTGCTGACCGCTGCAGAGTGTGGCGCAGCGACGAGGCAGCCCGGGACCACAGAGTGGGGGCGGGCGGCGGGCCCCGGCCCCGAATCTCCAGTAAATGAAAACTGAAACAAAGACGCCGGTAAGCCGGCACTTACCTACCGCACTCCTGTGCCTCTGAACGAGTAAGCAGACATGCTCTGTGCGACAGGACCAAAACAGGAGTCAGGATGAGTGAGCTCACTTGCAGCCAGGAAACTAACTGTAATAACGCCGCACCTGCCCTGAGTGAGTGACGGGCCAAGGCTTAAATAGTGTCCAGCCCCTCCAACAAATACAGCCCTGCGGGCTTTATACATATCTGGGCCACCAGGGACTTACACAAACCTGACAGGAATTTTCAGAACGGTCATCGTATGCCACATTTATCTAGCCCCAACCCAAGCCAGTCCCAACATTATCAAAAGCCTTTTCTCTGTCAAACACGAGTGACAGCTGTGACTCAAACCAGAATGGTAGAACCTATCATCACTGTAGACCAGTGTGTGGTGTCCTGGTACCGTATTGCATCCAGTACCTAGTGTAGAGGTTCCCAAAGTCAGAGTAACTACGTTCAGGTAGGGTTCCTCAGGTGGGACAGCCCCTTGTCGCCTCTCCTTAAGTTTAACTTGTATATTAATAAATGTATATATTAGTAATTCTATCTGTATTTTATAGGAATGTATAGTATTTACCTTGTTCAGCGTCGCAGGACCTTCGGTCATGTGACCAAGTTAGTAACCTCTATGGTATGTTGCAGGACCTTAGGAGGTCCTTGGGTCACGTGTTACCCAGCATTCTCTGTAATGGTGATTGACATCCGTATGGACCAATTAGCTTTAGTCCAGCCCCTGCCCATATAAGGGAGCTGCGTCCAATTATCGCTCTCTTGGGTTGCTGCTCTCGTGGATGCCGGACTAACAGGACAGTGTGCTACGGAACTTTCAATGACACGCTAGGCCTCAAAACCTACGGCCTCAGCAGAACCAAAAGAGTCTTATACTAATTCCTGCTAATACTAGCCTGACTACTGGACCGCAACTAATTCTCTAAATCCAGTGGAGCAGCGCAATAGTCTAGAGACTCTTAAAGCTAAAGTCCCAACCATTGTCAATCTCCAAAAGGAAGCTGTATTGATGAGAGACTGTTATGTTGATGAAGTGTACAGAAAATCTTCAGTAAAGTTAACGCTGTTTACAGAAGCTTTCCGGTTGTGGACAATCCATTATTACTACCGTATTTATCGGCGTATAACACGCACTTTTTAGGCTAAAATTTTTAGCCTAAAGTCTGTGTGCGTGTTATACGCCGATACACCCCCAGGAAAGGCAGGGGGAGAGAGGCCGTCGCTGCCCGCTTCTCTCCCCCTGCCTTTCCTGGGGTCTAGAGTGCTGCTGTCGGCCCTTTTCACCCCCTGGTTATCGGCGCCGCTGCCAGTTCTGTCCCCCTGACTATCGGTGCCGGCACCGATAGCCAGGGAGAGAGAAGCGGCGCCGACAGCCAGGGGGAGAGAAGGGGCAGCGGCACCCATTGCCGGCGCCGCTGCCCCGTTGTCTCCCCCCCATCCCCGGTGGCATAATTACCTGAGTCGGGTCCGCGCTGCTCCAGGCCTCCGTCGTGCGTCCCCGGCGTCATTGCTATGCGCTGAACGGCGCGGCGCATGACGTCAGAGCGCCGCGCCGTGCATAGCAACGACGCTGGGGATGCACGACGGAGGCCTGGAGCAGCGCGGACCCGACTCAGGTAATTATGCCACCGGGGATGGGGGGAGGCAACAGGGCAGCGGCATCGGCAATGGGTGCCGCTGCCCCTTCTCTCCCCCTGGCTGTCCGCGCCGCTTCTCTCCCCCTGGCTATCGGCGCCGGCAATGGGGCACGGGCACCGATAGTCAGGGAGACAGAACGGGCAGCGGCGCCGATAACCAGGGGGTGAGAAGGGCCGACAGCAGCGCTCTAGACCCCAGGAAAGGCAGGGGGAGAGAAGCGGGCAGCGACGGCTTCTCTCCCCCTGCCTTTCCTGGGGGTATATCGGGGTATACACGCGCACACACGCACCCTGATTTTATCATGGATATTTGGGCAAAAAACTTTTTTTACCCAAATATCCTTGGTAAAATGAGGGTGCGTGTTATAGGCCGGTGCGTGGTATACCCCGATAAATACGGTATCTACTTAAACTCAGTATCATCTACCTCCCTATTGATACTGGGAAGGGCGGCGGTAGGAAAAGCTATGTTGAGGAGCCCCTCACCCTGGCGTCACAAATAGCAAGGGTTAACAAACACCCTTTATTACCTGCACAGCTACACTCCCCATACCCTACACCCCCCAAGCTACCACAAGTGTTTCTCAAGAGCAGTTTTCAAACCCCAACAGGTCATGTTTTCATGATTTCCTTAGTCTTTAACAGATGATATAACTGTGCTGATGCCTGATTCACTGACCATAATAATATCATCTGTGAAAGACTAAGGAAATCCAGAAAATATGACCTGTTAGGCAGTCTTGAGGACCGTGCTTGAGAAATACAGCTGTAGACAATACAAGAGACTAATGTACTGATCATAAGCAGTCACAGTCAAAATAAACATTTATATTCAGTGACTCACAGGTGACATCTTTCCTGACGGTAGTTTTCTTTTTCCTGCTTTTTTCATTCAGTCCAAACTAGCCCAGAATTTTTCCAGCTACATCTTGCCTCTGCAAATTGTTGTCGAGATTTCTTTGGATCCTTTCCTATGCATCAGATATTCACTCTCTATATTAAGATAAACTCCTCGTATTTCCACATACTGCACTCTTGAATTTATTACTGCCATACCCTGTTTCCAATACAACCCCCTCTATAAGACAAAGGAAGACAAAGGAAGGCAAAGGAAGGCTCCTTCAACAAGGGAAGATTCTCACACTATTAACATATTGCATGGCAAGACATTTATTTCAATGGCTGACATGCAATACCACATTTCTTGTAATTTCCTCTGTATGCAGGGGGCTTCAGATGCCAAGGTGATCAGAACAATCAGTTGAATAAGGAGTTTTCATAAAGAGCCATATTTACACAAGTGCAGTGACCTGTTATCCATGCCATGGCTGCTTTAGTGTAAGGTTGTCATGTGGTAAAATAATCTATTTCCAAACAACTAAATCTGACTGGGTATCAGAAATCTAACCTGTCATATTGTCTGTCAGCGGCGCTCTCCTCTAGGTGCTCAGGGGCTATTTGGCAAATAACCGGCAGAAGACGGACTTGGTAAATAAAAATAACAAAATATTTATTTTCTAGATGCATGCAAATGAACAGCGCGTTTCGAGGGGCAGGATCCCCTCTTCGTCAGGTTTTCAAGAGGGGGTCCCGCCACTCGAAACTCATTGTTAGTTTGCATGCATCTAGGAAATAAATATTTTGTTATTTTTATTTACCAAGTCTGTCAAATAGCCCCTGAGCACCTAGAGGAGAGCGCCGCTGACAGCACTACCTTCTTGGGGGGGATTCATCCCTTCCTTTCTCTACATTGTACAGACTGTCTTCCACCAGCTGGATGCGGGCAGGCTGCACACCTCTGACATACCACTTTCTGTGGAATCAAGCCATTCACGGTGTTGTGCTCATAGTACAACACCCCAAGGTGAGCAAACCTTCATTTCTACTCACATTGTATTTTTCCTAAGAGGATAATTGCACTTAGATGCACATTGGTCTATTCTGCTCTTTTTCTTTTCACAAAGTGCTGTCATATTGTCTGTCACACTGCTATTTCAGCATACACTGTAGTATTAGGAGTTGCAAGGGTAAATATTGCTTTGTACTGCCACCTATGGTCAATCATATGTAAAAGATGCATGGCACTTTGGTCACATAACCTTCCCTCAGACTAACTTCTGCTAGAAGCAGCTTAAAGGATCTGAAGAAGGAGCTTCTTAAGTCCAACTCTCTCTCCAGAGGGTTGGACCCAAACCAGTCAAGCTGTGTCTGTCTCCTGTTAGGTCATGTGAGGAGAGGAAGTTTAGCAAGAAAACTTAGCCTTGTGAATTTATATTTAGTTCCAGTTGATAAAGTTTAACCTGATTCAGCTCTGGGCTGATTGCGGTGATCATAGCACCATGTGTCGTTTCAAATGGTTTACCCAAGACTGTCAATGCTGAGAGGGCATTTATCTTTACTATCCTGTTCCTGGAGGGAGAATTGTATAGCCAGAAGAGAGGACTAATGAAGTGTGAAAAATTTTAAAACATTTAACCCCTGATAAATTAACCCCTTCCATATTAACCCCTTAAGGACCAGGGGTTTTTCCATTTTTGCACTTTCATATTTTCCTCCTTACCTTTAAAAAATCATAACTCTCTCACTTTTGCACCTAAAAATCCATATGATGGCTTATTTTTTGCGCCACCAATTCTACTTTGTAATGACATCAGTCATTTTACCCAAACATCTACGGCAAAATGGAAAAAAATCATTGTGAGACAAAATTGAAATAAAAAACGCCATTTTGTAACTTTTGGGGGCTTCTGGTTCTACGCAGTACATTTTTCGGTAGAAATGACACATTCTCTTTATTCTGTAGGTCCATACTAGAGATGAGCGAACTTACAGTAAATTTGATTCGTCACAAACTTCTCGGCTCGGCAGTTGATGACTTTTCCTGCATAAATTAGTTCAGCCTTCAGGTGCTCTGGTGGGCTGGAAAAGGTGGATACAGTCCTAGGAGACACTTTCCTAGGACTGTATCCACCTTTGATGATACCCTAGTTATATAGGTTTAATTTTATCGTACTTCTGAAAAAAAATCATAACTACATGCAGGAAAATGTATACGTTTAAAATTGTCATATTCTGACACCTATAACTTTTTTAATTTACCGCGTATGGGGCGGTATGAGGGCTTGTTGATCGCTTTTTCTTCATTTTTTCATGATATAAAAAGTGACCAAACATATACTATTTTGGACTTTGGAATTTTTTTGCGCGTACGCCATTGACTGTGCGGTTTAATTAATTATATATTTTTATAATTCGGACATTTCCGCATGCTGCGATAGCACATATGTTTATTTTTATTTACACTGGTTTTTTTTTTAAATGGGAAAAGGGGGGTGGTTCAAACTTTTATTAGGGGAGGGGTTGAATTATCTTTATTCACTTATTTTTTTTGCATTTTTTTTTGCAGTGTTATAGCTCCCATAGGGGGCTATAACACTGCATACACTGAACTTTTACATTGATCACTGGTTTCTCATAGGAAACCAGTGATCAATGATTCTGCCGCTTGACTGCTCATGCCTGGATCTCAGGCACTGAGCAGTCATTCGGCGATCGGACACCAGGAGGCAAGGTAGGAGACCCTCCCTTGTGACCCAGAGCTGTTCAGGATGCTGCGATTTCGCCGCCGACATCCCGAACAGCCCCCTGAGCTAACCGGCAGTGATTTACTTTCACTTTAGACGCGGCGTTCAACTTTGAACGCTGCGTCTAAAGGGTTAATAGCGTGCAGCACCGCGATCATTGCCGTGTGCTATTAGCCACGGGTCCCGGCCATTGTTAGAGGCTGGGCCCGACCCGCTATGGCCCCGCGTTATAGAAAGGACTCAGGACGTACCGGTACGTCCTTGGTCCTTAAGAGGTTAAAGGGGTATTCTCATCTGGCTGATTACCTCTCTGCTACTGCTGTCTGTTCACACTTCCAGGATTGCAGATCATTTTCTTCTGTGTCTGACAGCTTCCAGGCTATAGTACTATGTCTGCAGCTGTCAGCTGATGAATGGGCTGAAACAAGCCAGAGCAGGGAGCCTAATGTATGCTCAGGAGATCCTCAGGCCACTAAGGGAGTGTTGTCACCACTGACACAGAGCTGGTGGAAGGGATCCCAGGCAATAAGTTGTAAACATGAGGGAGAAATAAGAAGAGATATCTACAGAATCATGCAAGCTTACTAAATGAAGCCAATGACAAACTTGTTTATGCTGCAATTCTCTACACATAGCGATCTGATTAAGGAGATGGGAATACCCCTTTAAAAGTTTATATTAACCCTCTATTCCCATTTTCAAAATGAAAATAAACAGTGTGTGCAGAATTTTCCAAACTATTAAAATATTAATAATATTACTGAAACCACACGGTGAATGGCGTTAACAAAAAAAAAAACAATACAAAATGGCAAAATTGTGGTCATTTGGTCACATAACATCCCAGCAAAAATAGATCCCCAAAAAAGGTAATTTTATTTCGGCTTTTCATACAAAAGCCATTTCTTATTCACTATCTTGGGACAACAATCCTGTTGAAAATCCATTTTGTCTTCACTTGCCAGATTCAAAACCTGTTGCTACTCACAAAAAAGAGAGACATTTTGGAACGCTTCAAAAAAGCCATTGCATCTTCCGATACCTCCGTGTGCATTGGCATCTGACAACTAAAAGGTATTCTGTATGTACCTTTTTTTAAGTGTTAAAAAGCATAAAAAATCTATTCAGTGAGTTTTTACCCCCTTAAAGACAATAGACATAAATGTACGTCCAGATGCTCTGGTACTTCGCACACCAGGACGTACATTTACGTTCTGTACATGACGTGAGCACCAGAGAGGCAGGGACCCACCAGTAATGGTGGACATCAGCGATCATGCATTTTTTTTTGTCTGACTTTTGGGTCAGAAAGACCTGTGTAACTTTAGAAGAACTACACTCTAAGTTTTCAATAAGTAACAAAGACTTTTACAAATACCTTCAAGTCCGCCATGCCCTAGATTTAAAATCTCAACACATTGGTAATAGTTCTGAGCTAATAAATTGGCTTTTCCGATCTTCATCTCCGAGCAAAGGAATCACTTAGAGCTATGCATTCCGAATCAATTCTTCATCTCCTAATCCCGATCCAAATGTAACTAAATGGGAACTTGAACTTCAGACCCACTTTATGGACCACCAGTGTGAACATGCTCATTTAGTAGTAAGCACACTCCCCAAGTGCGCCAGCCATTTAGAGACTTCTTAAAAGCTCTTCTTCCATTGGTATCTCACCCCTTCTAGGTTAGCTCATTTCTCTGACTCACCTGACAAATGCTGGCATTGCCCTAATACTGGCACATTCCTCCATATTTGAGTGCCCTAAATTACTCTCTTTTTTTTATAAAATTGGGCCAATTTCTTTCACATTTATGTGGATTTCCAATAATCCTTAACCCTGCTCTAGCCCTATTAAACATAGATCTGCACATCTATTCCCACTTCCATAGAACCATTATTATGCACTCTTTGATAGCGGCCATACATAATATAACAAAAAATTGAAGATCTGAAAGGGTGCCTATGATTGCGGAGATTAGGAGGGAGGTTAATTCCAATTGTTGGCACGAATATAAGGTCTTGTGTGCCCTGAATACAGACCTGGATTTTCTCGCTAGATGGGATCTATGGCTTCACAGCCCTTTCAACACAGTCCAACTGTAATTGATGATGGTATCCAAAATAACCTACATTACTCAACATACCTGTAACGATGCTGGATTTGGATCCTCTGACCTGTGTGGCAGATGACATGGGCCGTATCGAGGAGCAGAGCCTAAGGTGCCGCTGGTCTTCACCAGAGCCAGCCGCAAGGCAGGATGGGCTTGTTGCGGCAGGCGACACCCAGGTCGCTACCCCCGATACGACCACACAAGTAGCTGGGCAAGACAAGGTACAGATTGATGAGGCAGAGACGTAGTCGGACTTAGCAGAAGGTCAAGGTAGGCGGCAAAGGTGCGTAGTCAAATAACGTAGCGGAAGGGCCAAATATATGGGTAAGGCAAACAGACAATAGGGAACACCTAATCTCAGGCTAGGGGCACTGAAGATCCGGCAGGGAAGAGGGGGAGGAGCTGGCTTAAATAACATATGGGAAGGACCAGGCACCAATTAGTGGTGCGCTAGCCCTTTAAATCTGGAGAAGCTGGGCAGCAGCAGGTAACAAACGGGCCGCGATTCGCATGCGGGTGCGTTCCACAATGCGAATCGTTGTCCCGCCATGGGAAGGAGGCGGCGAGCGCTCAAAGTCAGAGCGCCGGACCGGAGCGCTCGCCGAGACAATACCTATATGACTATTGACCCTTTTCCTCTCTTTTCTTGCTGAGACCTCATTTTCTTTTGATCTTTACCCACATACACTATTGTATCATACCACTTTTTTGCTTCTTTTGGATATTTTGAAAACAATAAAAACATTGTTATATAAATAAAAAAAACAGAACATTGCATCTGCGGCAATGCGGCACTTCTAAGTGGGGATCCACGGGAATCAGATCCGCCAAGATAGCCAAGCCTTTGCATAGCACTGAACAGTATTAGCAATCTAATGATTGCTATTAATATTCCCCTATGGGGACATAAAAAGTGTAACATTTTTCCACATTTTACAAAAAAAAAAAAAAAAAAAAAAGCGTAAAAAATTTATAAACACATCAAAATCTAATGTTAAAGGGATTATCCAGGAAAAAACTGTTTTTCTTATCAACTGGCTCCAGAAAGTTAAACAGATTTGTAAATTGCTTCTTGAGTTGTTCTTTTCTGTCTAAGTGCTCTCTGATGACAAGTGTCTCGGGAACCGCCCAGTTTAGAAGCAAATCTCCATAGCAAACTTCTTCTACTCTGTGCAGTTCCCGAGACAAGCAGAGATGTCAGCAGAGAGCACATTTTATGGTAAAATAAAAAGGAGTTATTACAAAGTACAATTGGTCACGCTAAAAACAAGCCCTCATATGGGTCTGTGGATGGAAAAAAAAAGTTATGAATTTTAGAAGGCGAGGAGAAAAAAAAAACGCAATATTGAAATTGGCTTTGTCCTTAAGGCCAAAAGGGTCTGTGTGTGTCCTTAAGGGATTAAACACTCTGTTAGTTACCATGGGTTACCGCATGTCACCATAAGTTTGACATTAACTTAGCCTTGAAACCACTTTAAGGCCGCGTTCACCCACCACAGATGGACCCCCTACATTTGCCTCCACCTGTGCTTGCTCATAACGGCAAACCGCTGCTACTAGAAGACACGCTGCGTTGTGCGAGCCACCGCACGCATGCGCAGCATACTCACACACATTGTGGGTGCTCTCGGCCTAGCTCAGGGAGCAGGGGGAGCGGCCGCGATGTGTGCGAGTATACTGAGCATGAGCGCGGCGACTCGCACATCGCAGCGTGTTTGCTCGTAGCGTCGGATTGCCACTATGAGCAGGCACAGATGGAGCGGTGGTGGCCCAGTATGGGAGGTGTTACCCTGTGCCCTTGCTGCCCTCTCTGGCAGCCTCCCTTCAGTGTCCCCTGGGCCCCTTGTACTTGTTTCCCCCCTGTATATAGTGTTGTTGCTTTAAGAAATATACCATGTGACCAGGTGATCCAATCTATCAGTCCCGGACCTCTTGATAAAGCCACGGACGTGCCGAAACTGTCGAGGGGGACCTGAGCTTTTCAAGTTTTAAATAGCAGGATAGCCAGGCATGTCCTAGCGTACTGCAGACGCTGGGTTTGCACATTTAAGAAACAAATATACCGCACAGATTGGCGGCTTGTACAACATATACTTGATACATACTTATGACAATGTAGGGCTATTCCTGTGTTTTTAAGTCACTTGGTGTGTGAGTTATCAATAAAGTATGCAATTTTTAGTGGTGTGGGAATCTAAAAGGGTATTTTTGGACCACCTTGTTAATTGGTCTATGAGCAAAATAAAATAAGAAATTAAATTAACCCTCCACACACTGGTCTCGCTGGTGTGTAAGGGGTGACCTATGGGCTCCCTGCTAGTCTCCCCCATATAAGCCCTGGGAGAAGCTAGCTCGCCCTCTTTGAGCCCTGCTCTTGTTGCTGAGGTCCAGTCCAGTGAAGTTGACTCCTAGTGTGTGTCTCCAGAGTCATTGGAGGCCTCAAAGTCAAGTCTGCAGCCACAGTCAATTTCAAGTAAGTTACAGGTCTCTGAGTCACTGGTCCCCTCCTTGGGCCCTGGCTGAACTGTATAGACTTTACAATCTGTCTATCCTCAGTAAAGCTACCTTTATCCATAACTTGGCATCAGAGTCATTATTGCCCCCGTGCCTAGCACAGGATCTAGTGGTATACCTTCGGGTGGTATCGATCGAGGATAAACCACGCCCTGGCGTCACGAATAAAAGGGGTTAATGCCATCTGCCCCTAGGGTAATAACATCTGCCCTCATCACACCCCGTTACCACAGAGGCATAATGTAGGGGACCATCATCAGCGGATCTGCAGAAAAATGTGCTGCGGATCCATCCGTGTGAACATGGACTAAGGGTGCTTTTTACACATGCATATTTTTGCTGCTGATTTTACTGCTCATTGAATAAAATGGGCAGCAAAAAATGCTGAAGGAGGGGGGGTTATTACTTACACAATCATTTTGCTACTGTGATATATATTTACATAATTCTCAGTGTTTATTGAGTAACTATATGGAAAAAAACACAAATATTTATAAATATACAATACACAAAATGTAAACACATATAGAAATATACCTTCTTGGAGAAGGGAATATTAATTGATATAAGAATCTCTTCTGTCGTGAGAGCTGCTGTTCCTGATTCATCGTACAACAATTGTTTCAAGGTTACTTGACGTCTCTTGTCTGCAGCAACAAAAAAAACAAGACCAATTTAAGCATTTAAAAATCTGTTAAAACAATTAGAGGGGTTATCCAACATAAGGTGACTCCTATTGGAGTTCTCTCCTCTAACTTCAAGTCTCAGAATCCCTTGTATGTAAGTGTGAGGTCACTTTTCTCCCTCCCATACATCACTCACCCCACCTACTGCAGTACAGCTGAGCTGCTTTGCATGCTGTACAGTGCTTGAAACTACAATTCCCTGCAGCCCTGTGGAGAATGATCTCCCTCTAACACAGCAGTCGCTCCACCCATTGAAGCACATACATGCTCCCTTTCAACGCCTGACTAGTGATGCAATGTCTCAAGCTGCACTGCAACTTGTGAAAAACCAGAGACAACATTTTATATGCTGCTAAAAATGAACAATTTAGCACCAAAGATCACATAAGAATTGCGATACCAGCCATTAAACACAGGTACAGACACTATATTAAGAACTACACTAACTTTACAGCCCCTGTAGCATAGTCAAATAAAAAAATCCTGGAATACCCCTTTAAAGAAGATCAATGTGATTTATTTTTCAGGAAGCTTTTTTTGTGTTTGTATTTATGATTATTCAAGAAAACAATATACATGAAACACAGTACAATTTATGTAAAATTGAAATCTGATCTTCATTTTGTTACTAGTCCTAATGTCATCCTCAAGGGGTACTCTGCCGGAATTTTTTTTTTTTTTAACCAACTGATGCCAGAAATGTAAACAGGTTTGTAAATCTTAATCCTTCCAGTACTTATCAGCTGCTGTATACTACAGAGGAAGTTGAGTTGTTATTTTCTGTCTGACGACAGTGCTCTCTGCTGACACCTATATCCATGTCAGGAACTGTCCAGAGCAGAAGCAAATCCCCATAGCAAACCTCTCCTACTCTGGACAGTTCCTAACATGGACAGAGGTGTCAGCAGAGAGCACTGGGGTCAGACAGAAAGGAAATTCAAAAAGAAAAGAACTTCCTCTGGAGCATACAGCAGCTGATAAGTACTAAAATTTTAAATAGAAGTAATTTATAAATCTGTTTAACTTTTGGCACCAGTTGATTTAAAAAAAATTCCACTGGAGTACCCCTTTAAAGGCTATAAAACGAATACTCGTGTTCTTACATGTGAATGGTGTGGAGCAGAATATGAAGTAGAAAAAAATAGTGAAAAACAGTCACATACAATGTAAGTAATGTAAGAGATAGAATAGAAAACTGCATCCTGCAGTATAGGATGGGTGATTCTCAAACAAATATGTCCAACAAATACCTCTCATGCCACTTATTGACATTTGTCATACATAGGCTCCAAAATGTTAAGAAATGTAATATTTTTTATACTGGATGTCTTACTGTAAAATAGTATATTCTGCACTATTCTTCATAGAAAATTGTAAACCGACTACTTGCCCATGCTGTCACACTGCTTTGTGTCCAGCTCTACAGCTCCTGCCCCCTCTGCCACAATCCTGTTGTCACTTCACTTCTTGATATTGTGATGTCCCAGTACGGGATATGGTCCCATACAGTTCTGGGTTGTCTGCTTTCCTGAAGGCCGGTCCGCAACCTCATGGGAAATCCGTTTAAATCCCAACATTGTACTTTCCAATGTCCAGATTTGTTGCAGTAGGTACAAAAGTTCCTTTGGGTCCCTGGGGGCTTATTAGGCGGATTATTGCGGGGATTACCATGATGGGGGACAGAAGTAGCTGTTACGTTATGTGCTCTTGCCGCACACTCTGGCCGTGAGCGCATGGTCCCTTTACCTGCTGCTGCTGGTGGGGCTGGGACTCGCAACGCGGGACGCGTCCGCATGCGAGCCCCAGTCCGTCACTCACATGGTGCTTCTCCTGCCCCCGCCTCTGCCTCTCTGCTCTGGCACGGGTGTCCCCGTCCCTTAGGGCGTGCACCGGATCTTTCCGATTTAATGGGCCAGTGCGCTCATTAGTGTAATTCACCTGTGGCTCATTGAGAGAATGAGCCACAGGTGCCTTGAGCCTGAGAGAAAGCATTCCTGTTATTGCCTTGCTGTGTTTCTGATCCTTTGGTTCCTGACCTGACCTTGCTCCTTGCCGCCTGCCTACTGACCATTTGCTACGTTCTTGACTATGCTACTGTGCCGCCTGCCCGGACCTGCTATCCTTACTATGAGCTGTCTTATCCCTCCTGTGCTTCGCATCTCCTCAGCCGCCTGTGTGGTCGAGCCGTGCCAGGAGTAACGACCTGAGTGCCTCCTGCCGCAGCAAGTCCATCCCGCTTTGCGGTGGGCTATGGTGAAAACCAGCGGCACCTTAGACTCCGCTCCCTGGTATGGTTCGAGTCATCTGCCACACACGTCCAGCGGATCCACATCCACCGGGGTTCCTGCCTTCTGAAACGTGAGTGTTACAGCAGCTACAGGTCTCCTAGGTAGGGGAGGCTCACGGTTGGCCGGAACTGCCCAAATGGCAAGATCCTTCACAGTCTGAGTCAATTGTTCAATGTTCTGTTTAACACTCTGAAACTCTGAGGCTGTGGAGGCTGGTAGGGTATTGGACACTGGGGCGGGAGCCGGTGATGGTGGCAATGGGTCAGCTGCCACACCCAGGGGCTCTAGCATGGGGGCACAACTTTCTTCAGACTCAGTCCCGGGCTCTATGACCTGAACAGCCAGTCTCTTAAAAGCAGGGAAGGACAAATTGGGGTTTTGTTCTGCTAACATCCTCAACTGAGCTTTGTCCCATTTATTGTGAGCCCCATCAATAAACCTGTCCATCAATAACTTTGTTACACTGATCGGAAGTGATACCCTCTAGCTTTTGAACAGTCTCTAGGGCATTTTGTAAAGCTACTGCATAAGCTCTCAAGAGTCTCACCTGGCTTCTGCCTTCTCTCATACAACCAGAGGCGTACCTCTGACAGAGCTGTGTCAATTCCATGCCTGCATGAAACTCTGGACAACTGCTTATCACACTCAAGGGAACGGGCTCTGTGAGTGCATTAATCAAGTCTTCATCCACATGCTGCGAGCAGTGTCTGTGTCCAAATATGAAGAGTGGCCACTGTTCTACTGGATACACTTCATTCTACCTGGTGATGGGTCGACACAGCCAGCTGCCAAAGGACTGGACGTTTGGACTCCAAGCTCCTTTTAACAACTCTCCACAAGCTTCTATGGAGTGGGTCTTCAACCACCAAAGAAGGATCCAGGAAGCAAAAGAGATTGTCAACAAAAAGATGGGCAAGGCTCAACAAAGGCATCAGCAAGACTACAACCGTCATGCATCTGCCAAACCTCTCCAGATAGGCGACAAAGTCTGGCTGCGGAGGTTCCCGAGGACCCACAAACTGGACTCCATCTGGGAAACGGAGCCTTACACCGTGACGGCCCTACCCAGACTCAGATGTGTATGCAATCCAGAAGTCAGGGTACGAGCTGCAAGTCATCCATCGTAACAGAATCAAGCTATGTCACAAAGAAAACCTGCCTGTGCTCCCCGTACCTTCACCAAGGTATTCCTGTTACTTACAAAAGCACATAATAAAAGTCAAAGGTAACAGAATTTTATACAAAAAGTCTAGCATAAGAAAATGTCTAGCATAAAAATAACTAGTGTACGAGGGAGAAGTGTGTAATGCCAAGGGACCCCAGTAGCCAAGGCATTGGGCAGAGAGCCTCCGGCAACCCAATTCGCCAGTGTCATGTCTAGTCTTGTATAAAATATTGTTATGCATAGTCAAATGTCATTATATGCATAGTAAACTGTCATAGTATAGATAGTCATAGTCCATAAGTCGTGTTATACCATAGTCCTAGGTATATTATTATTATTCTACCATATATGGACATTTATACAGAGACTATATTGCATTATTAGTTTTCTCTAAACCACAGCCTGGAAATGGGTGTTGGGTTACAATGCCCCAGGACTGCATTCGGCCCCAAGGCCGCTTTGTGACTCCAAGCCCGACAGGACTGTTGTCGAGTGCGACTTCTGTTAAGTAGGGGGGTTTGTCATGTTCCAGTACGGGATATGGTCCCCTACAGTACTTGGGCCTTGTCGGGTTGAGTCCCTCTGTGTCCTAGGGGCTCTCCTGCAGTGTCTCCCCCAAAGTAATATATATATATATATATATATATATATATAGTGTATGGTGTTATGTGTGTTATGTATTAAGGACCTTTAAGTTAGTCGCATGATAATGTGTTCACATGATGTGTTTGTTACCCAGAGAGCACCAGCTAACCAGGTGACCTGCAGCTTGACCTATGGGCTTTGGCTCAGCCCCCCTTTATAAGAGGGGCAGCCATTACATGCTGTTATCAAGACATGATTGTGGCATGTAACAGAACTGAAGGGATCTTCTACCTGATCTGCAAGATCGCTGGGTGAAGACCGGTCTCCATGACAGATGCGGTCTTATGAAGGCCTGCCATGGATAAGCCTGTATACAGCTGTGCCAAAGTCATGGCTGTATAGATTGCCTATCCGCATAATGCATAGTACACTGCACTACAGTGCCCCCCAAATAAAAATGCATACATTCACCAAATAAAATACATCTTAATATAAATCATAAAATAATAGGAAAATGGCAGTATTTTGGCAATCTGCCTCCCCAAAAAATTATACAAAAAAGTGATAAGAAGCTGTATGTACCTGAAAATGATACAAATGAAAATGACAAGTTTTTCCACAAAAAACAAGCCCCCAACCAGCTCCATCAAGAAAAAGAAAAATCTATGGGTCTTGAAACGAGGCAATATTAATTTTTTCTCTTTTAAAGGGAAACTGACAGGTAGCTCAAAATACAGGTAGATGCTGATTCAAATGCATTTTACCGGGTGAAAATCGCTGCAGCTGTTCAGGACTCATCTTGTTACTAATATTATTTTTACTTCTAAACTGCACTAGTGGCGGCTGCTGCTGTATGTGCAAATCTTTCTCCTGCCCACTCGAGCCAATAATACTGCCCCTTCATAAATGTTCATCACTTTTCCTTAGCAAGTCTGTTAAGGAGCAGAGTTATCAAATAAAGGGGGCAGGGTTATCCCTGGAGTGTGTGGGAGAAACCTTTGCACATACAGCAGCAGCCACCTCAATCGCAGTTTAGAAGAATTGATCATATTAGCAACAAAATGAATATATCCTGAACGGCTGCACCGATTTTCAACTGGTAAAAGGCATCAGCAACAGGGTCATCCACACTATCTGCCAGTATATTCAGGTGTAGGTGATCCCACTGTCAGTTTCCCTTTAATAAAAATATTATAATAACATTTTATAAAGATTTACTCTTAAGAAATAAGATTTTATAAAATAATTCAAAAGTTACAGCTATGATGATGAAAAAAATGGTTTGAGCAGTAAGGCCCAAATTGACATAATCACTAAGGGGATAGAGGCCAAAATGACACTGATTTACTTTATACACCAGAACCACAGAAAATTTCCTTTGTTATTTGAGACCCAAAGTCCTGTTCCAGATTTATGTATAGGAGAATGTATAGTAACATATAAAATGCTAACATCACGATTTAGAGCAACAAATTAGAGCAAGGTAAATCAGAACCTTATGTAGACCTTATATACAAAATGTATTGTTTGCCTTTCTTGTAAACTTACCTTTTGATGCAAGATTTAAGGTGCAGTTTCCAACAACCAGGATAGGGTTCAGTTCCCAGGAAGAGCTTCCACTTAGAATGCTTCCCCCAAGGGACTATGACAAGAAAAATGTACTAAGCATGCATAGTTTGTAACTGTACAATATATATATATATATATATATATATATATATATATATATATATATATATATATATACACACTCTTAGAATTATAGTTTGTTGCAAATTAAATATTTATAGTACATTAGTTATATCTAATAAATGTCTTAAATAGTATATTAGTTATGTGGACCTATTGGCTTAGATAAATTATACAATATATCCAAAGCAGGCAATCTACAGTATTTATTGTGGCCTTGCCCAAAGCTACATTGGTTCTGGGAGGAGGCATTAAAGGGGTACTCCGGGGAACTAAACCCATAGCCCATCCTTTCCCTCTCACTAATTTATGAATTTGTCTAAATATAATTAATTAGCTATATAGAGCAGTTTCCCTCTTTCATCTGTCTTTTACATGCAGGGAGTGAGAGAAAGCCTTTATATTCAGATCCTGCTTGTCATTGTGTAAACCTCTCGCTGAGAGTAGCCCCCACCCTCCCCCAAGACAAACACCATGTGATTTCTGGCTTCACAGCCACACATCCCCTCCCTGTGTGAGGAGCCTGCCAGTAGGAGAAGCCCAGTGAAGATTTTCAGTCACAACTCAGCACACAAGCTGCTCTTTTCCTGCTGTAGATCTTATCACTGACTGCTGCCATTCAGAGCATAGCATGATTTATTGCTAGGGGGAAGTATAGTTTAAAAGAAAAGACTTATAAACAGTCAGCAGCACACACTGTACAAAAACACAGCATGCACACAGATAATAAAAGCAATTGGCTGGCAACCATTACACAGAGCTGCACTGACTGCTAGGAGTTGTAGTCTGGGCAGCAAGCAAAGAAAAATAAAATTTAGGAGACAACGGGGCTCGTAGGAGCTGGCAAAATCACAGGGATAACTAAGGGGACACAGAACAGGTATTGTGGTGTCTTTGGGGCTTCTTATTTTTCTTAACTTCCCCGGTGCACCCCTTTAAATGATTTGAACCCCATATTGTATATTATTCCCCCCCCCCCGACCATTTGCACTATATGCTTACATTTGAATAGATAATATTCTCGCAAAGTGTTGCCTAGTGAATAAGCAATAATAAGGATAATATCTCACTGTTGGATGTCAGATGGACACCCCAGGTCTATAATTGCAAAGCTCTAATGACTAAAATTGTTTGGTAATTTTCCTGTGGAGAATGTCTTCCTGGATCAAGAAAACTGTGATAGGTCACTTGTAATTTCGGAACATGAATCTGCCCTGTTTTGGTGGCATATCATGCCTCATTGTTTGAAAAGCATTATTCTAATCCAGTTCTTCTCAAAAAATGTGACATGGTTCTCACTAGTAAGGCTCCCCCTTGTTGTAGGGGAGGCTCAGCTGGGAAGGAAGTTTGCAAAAGTGACTTTAAGCTGCACAGTCCTTTCCGTGTATTTATTACATATTTAAACGAATCATAGTTTAGGTCACAAATGAAGGGTACACTGATCAAGATTTCCACCAAAGATGGTAAGGCCCAGGCATCAATATGGTCTTTGGGTGAGGCTTCAGAAGAAAAAAGTTTTAGAAGCTCTGCTCTAAAGAACTGTTTTAGGCTGTATTCATGGTACCGCTACAATTTCACCTCTATTTTCTGAAATCAGTCAAAATGTTGCAATGCTACCATAAGGCAAATTGCAGTAAAATTTTTATCGTTTTACAGCAATTTCACAAAATTGTGGTAACATTGTGGCAGTACTAATAATAGTTTGCTCAGGAGGATACCGAGTGAACTTTAAGACTGTGCTTTGTCTCATCTTACAACATGCATGTCTCCTAAAAACCTACCAGTGTGATGATACTAAATGACTAAACAACTTATGCAATGCTGAAATACACTAATAAAGATGAACAAACATTACTAAAGACATTTATAAAAACAGTAGCTTATTGCATTTAATCACCACTAAATACAGCATGAACCTTGAACACTGGATCCATTGTATCAATAATAATAATGTTACTTTTTCCAGTTATGGTTATTTAAATGGTGTATTGAAGTAGGATGAGCAGTCAGTCTAGGTTTAGTAACCAAAAACTAAGTGTGGGCAACAAGTATTTTTTTTAAGTATTTAAAAAGAAGCTCCATGCTAGAGACATCTGACATGAATGACCCGAGTTGCTTCAGGATGGAAAGAGATCTCATGTGTCATATGTAAATAATGTGATATGTCTCTACAATGGAGCGCCATTATATTATTCCAAACAAACATCTTACCGCTTCATATCTTATCTGCTTTCCTGACAGCTGCTGGAGAATGACCCGGAAGATCTTGTTCTTCTCCTCTGGTAATTGAGATACAGCCTCCGACAAAATAGATCGAACCATTGCCAGACTGCATGCTGCTCCGATGGTTATACCTGATGGATGCAGATGTTTTCCCTTTAATTTTTATTTAAAAAAAAAAGGTATAGCAAAATTGTGTATAACAATCTAAGAAATTACAAACAAGACATGTAAGGTTGGGGCTACACTGAATAATATTAGAAAGTTTTTTTTAAATGATTATATAACCTGTTATTCATGTGACCACCTATTGCCTTAAAGGGGTACTCTGGTGGAAAACGTTATTTTTTTTTTTTTTTTTAATCAACTGGTGCCAGAAAGTTAAACAGATTTGTAAATTACTTCCATTAAAAAATCTTAATCCTTCTAATACTTATTAGCTGCTGAATACTACAGAGCAAATTGTTTTCATTTTGGAACACAGTGTTCACTGCTGACATCATGACCACAGTGCTTTCTGCTGACATCTCTGTCCATTTTAAGAACTGTCCAGAGTAGGAGAAAATCCCCATAGCAAACATATGCTGCTCTGGACAGTTCCTAAAATGGACAGAGATGTCAGCAGAGAGCACTGTGGTCATGATGTCAGCAGAGAGCTCTATGTTCCAAAAAGAAAATAATTTCCTCTGTAGTATTCAGCAGCTAATAAGTACTGGAAGGATTAAGATTTTTTTAATAGAAGTAATTTACAAATCTGTCTAACTTACTGGCACCAGTTGATTAAAAAAAAAAGTTTTCCACTGGAGTACCCCTTTAAGTGCTACAAGAACTTTTGCTTCTTCAAGTTGTGTCAGTCAAAGATAAAGATATATATATATATATATATATATATATATAATGTTGCAGAATCATACAATGTTGCAGAATCTTATAATACCTTTTTTGAAAATTCTGTATGAATTTATAGCCAATTCATTTCAATGGAATTCCTGCAGCAGACATTCTCCTGTGTGAATGGGACAGCGGAATCCCATTGAAGTGTATCGGCAGTAAATGCATGGCAAATTTTCATGCAGAATTCCATGCACACATTCTGGCGTGTGAACATAGCCTTAGGCTGCTTTCACACGACCGAAATTTCGTGCGGAATTCCATGTGAATTTACTTCCCATTAACTTTAATTTACTTCCCATTAACTTCCCATTAACTGTCATTCACACAGAATTTCTGAATGTAGAATTCCACTGCTAAAATTCGGTTATTGGCAGTCTGGAAAAATATAAGTCTTGTCTGAAGTCTGGACTTCAGCTGCGGAATCCTATTGAGGTCAATGGGGCTGATTTTTCTGTCGAATTTGTGCGGAATTTGCTCGGTATGCATGCAGAATCCACACAAACTATCATTGCTTAGTTTACTAAAATCTATTTTTTTCCCACAGACCCCTGCAGCTGGGGGTAATGCTACTCCCATCATGGACCAGACTTGTTTCCATAATGGGAGTAGTAGTTCCCTGGCTGCGAGAGTCTGCGGGTGGCTGGAGAGACTACTGCAGCACTGTTACTCCCATCATGGGACAGAGTATTTTCCATGTTGGGGGTAGTAGTACAGGGGCTGAGGGATTGATCGCATCAGGTCTCAGTTATGCCAGCCGCACCACTCCCCAGCGATGTACATTTCATCTTCATAATTTGAAATTCAAATATCACCAAGTGGTTATTCAGGGCTCCTGGCAGGGTTTTTTAAATTCTATCCTGGGGATTCTATATTTTTATAGAGATGGCTGGCAGGGGATCACAGCACAATGTCGCTCGCATTCCCCAGCAGGAGCCGTCTCTCCTACTACAGCTCCCATCATGGAACAGACACTGTCCATGATGGGAGCTGTAGTAGGAGAGACGCTCCTGTCGGACCTGTCTTTTCTGTCTGACCACAGAGCTCTCTGCTGCCACCTGCCATCTGTCCATGTCAGGAACTGTCCAGAGTAGAGTAGGAGCCAATCCCTATAGCGAACATCTCCTGCTTCAGACAGTTCCTGACATGGACAGAAGTGTCAGCAGAGAGCACTGTGGTCAGACTGAAAAGAACTACACAACTTCTCTGTAGCATACAGTAGCCGATAAGTACTGGAAGTATTAAGATTTTTTAATAGAAGTAATTTACAAATCTGTTTAACTTTCTGGCACCAGTTAATTTGAAAAAAAATAATTCAACGGGAGGGTCACACATGGCATATTTTGCTGTGTATTTGCTGCCACATATTTTCCTACCCATTGAAGTCAATGGGTAGGAAAATCAGTTGCAGAAAATACACAGCAAATTATGCATAAAAATTCAGCATGTTAAATTCTTCCCACCAAACCACAGTAGAATACCTCTCTATATTATAAAACTGCCACCTATATAGTGGCAAATAGTTAGCCTTCTTTTTCTTTATTTGATGTCTGTTGCTTTACAATGTTTATTTTGTTCTGCAATAAAAAAGAATGTTATTTGTTCCAACTGACTTCATTTGCGACATCTCTATTATCACGTCATACTGCAAATTTGAGGTTCAAGACATATGATGGACTCTGACTACCATAAAGCTCTATCTAGAGTTTATTTACCACAATGTATATTCGTATTCCTTCTTCTATTTTATGATCCACTGTAATACTGTATTAGAGTTCTTTGTTATATGATATTAACCCCTTCATGACCCAGCCCATTTTCACCTTCATGACCTGGGCATTTTTTGAAAATCTGACCACTGTCACTTTAAACATTAATAACTTTGGAATGATTTTACTTATCATTCTGATTCCGAGACTGTTTTTTCGTGACATATTCTACTTTATGTTATTGGTAAAATTTCACTGATATTTGTATCTTTTCTTGGTAAAAAATCTAAAAATTTCATTAAAATTTTGAAAATTTAGCATTTTTCTAACTTTGAAAGTCTCTGCTTGAAAGGAAAATGGATATTCCAAATAAATTACATATTGATTCACATATACAATATGTCTACTTTGTGTTTGCATAAAAAAATTGACAAGTTTTTACTTTTGGAAGACACCAGAGGGCTTCAAAGTTCCGCAGCAATTTTCCAATTTTTCTCAAGATTTTCAAAATCTTAATTTTTCAGGGCCCAGTTCAGGTTGGAAGTGGATTTTAAGGGTCTTCATATTAGAAATACCCCATAAATGACCCCATTATAAAAACTGCACCCCCCAAAGTATTCAAAATGACATTCAGTAAGTGTTTTAACCCTTTAGGTGTTTCACAGGAATAGCAGCAAAGTGAAGGAGAAAATTCTAAATCTTCATTTTTTACACTCGCATTTTCTTGTAGACCCAATTTTTGAATTTTTACAAGTGGTAAAAGGAGAGAAATCACCCTAAAATTTGTAACCCAATTTCTCTCGAGTAAGGAAATACCTCATATGCGTATGTAAAGTGTTCGGCGGGCGCAGTAGAGGGCTCAGAAGGGAAGGAGCGACAATGGGATTTTGGAGAGTGAGTTTTTCTGAAAGGGTTTTTGGGGGGCATGTCCCATTTAGGAAGCCCCTATGGTGCCAGAACAGTGGATCCCCCACATGTGACCCCATTTTGGAAACTATACTCCTCATGGAATTTAATAAGGGGTGCAGTGAGCATTTACACCCCACTGGCGTTTGACAGATATTTGAAACAGTGGACTGTGCAAATCAAAAATTTTATTTTTCATTTTCACAGACCACTGTTCCAAAAATCTGTCATACACCAGTGGGGTGTAAATGCTCACTGCACCCCTTATTAAATTCCATGAGGGGTGTAGTTTCCAAAATGGGGTCACATATGGATAATTATTGTTTTGCGTTTGTCAGAACTGCTGTAACAATCAGCCACCCCTGTGCAAATCGCCTCAAATGTACATGGCGCACTCTCCCTTCTGGGCCTTGTTGTGCGCCCCCAGAGCACTTTGTGCCCACATATGGGGTATCTCCGTAGTCAGGAGAAATTGTGTTACAAATTTTGGGGGTCTTTTTTCCCTTTTACCTCTTGTGAAAATGAAAAGTATAGGGCAACACCAGCATGTCAGTGTAAAAAATAAATTTTTTCACACTAACATGCTGGTGTAGACCCCAAATTCACCTTTTCATAAGGGGTTAAAGAAGAAAAAGCCCCCCAAAATTTGTAAGGCAATTTCTCTCGAGTACGGCGATACCCCATATGTGTCCCAAAACTGTTGCCCTGAAATACGACAGGGCTCCAAAGTGAGAGAGCGCCATGCGCATTTGAGGCCTGAATTAGGGATTTGCATAGAGGTATTCTATGCCAATGATTCCCAAACAGGGTGCCTCCAGCTGTTGCAAAACTCCCAGCATGCCTGGACAGTCAATGGCTGTCCGGCAATACTGGGAGTTATTATTTTGCAACAGCTGGAGGCTCCGTTTTGGAAACAGTAGCGTACCAGACGTTTTTCAATTTTTGGGGGGAGGGGGGCTGTGTAGGGGTATGTGTATATGTAGTGTTTTTTACTTTTTATTTTAGGTTAGTGTTAGTGTAGTGTAGTGTTTTTAGGGTACAGTCACATGGGCAGAGGTTCACAGCAAGTTTGCCGCTGGAAGTTTGAGCTGCAGCGCAAAATTTGCGCCATCTCAAACTTGCAGCACTCACTGTAAACCTCCGCCCATGTGAGTGTACCCTGTACATTCACATTGGGGGGGGGGGGGCAAACATCCAGCTGTTGCAAACTCCGAGCATGCCCTTTGGCTGTCCGTGCATGCTGGGAGTTGTAGTTTTGCAACAGCTGGAGGAACGCTGGTTTGGAAACACTAAGTTAAGTAATAAACTTTCAAGTGTTTTGCAACCAAACTAAGGCTGGGTCCACACTACGTTTTGTCCCATACGGGAGCGCATACGGCAGGAGGGAGCTAAAACCCCGCGCTCCCGTATGTGACCGTATGCGCTCCCGTATGCCATTCACTTCAATGAGCCGACCGGAGTGAAACGTTCGGTCCGGTCGGCTCATTTTTGCGCCGTATGCGCTTTTACAACCGGACCTAAAACCGTGGTTGACCACAGTTTTAGGTCCGGTTGTAAAAGCGCATACGGCGCAAAAATGAGCCGACCGGACCGAACGTTTCACTCCGGTCGGCTCATTGAAGTGAATGGCATACGGGAGCGCATATGGTCACATACGGGAGCGCGAGGTTTTAGCTCCCTCCTGCCGTATGCGCTCCCGTATGGGACAAAACGTAGTGTGGACCCAGCCTTAGTGTTTCCAAACCAGTGTGCCTCCAGCTGTTGCAAAACTACAACTCCCAGCATGCATGGTCTGTCAGTGCATGCTGGGAGTTATAGTTTTGCAACAATTGCAACAGCTGGAGGCACTGAGGTAGGAAACGGACAATGTTTCCCAACTAGTGTGCCTCCAGTTGTTGCAAAACTACAAATCCCAGCATGCCCAGACTGCCCAGGCATGCTGGAAGTTGTAGTTCGGCAATATCTGAAGGATCAGATGTTGCCGAACTACAACTTCCAGCATGCTTGGGCAGTCTGGGCATGCTGGGAGTTGTAGTTTTGCAACATCTGGAGGTCCACAGTTTGGAGACCACTGTATAATGGTCTCCAATCTGTGCTCTTCCAGATGTTAGAGAACTACAACTCCCAGCATGCCTGGACAGACTGAGCATGCTGAGATTTGTAGTTTTGCAACATCTGGAAGAGCACAGATTGGAGACCATTATACAGTGGTCTCCAAACTGAAGACCTCCAGTTGTTGCAAAACTACAACTCCCAGCATGCCCAGAAAGCCAAAGGCTGTCTGGGCATTCTGGGAGTTGCAGTTTTGAAACTCTCAGAGGCAGCAGTGAGATCGCTTTACGGCGATCTCACTGCTGCCAATGAAGATGCCGCACTTCTGCCGGAAACTCACCTCCGGGACGCAGCGCAGCCAGGACCGCATGGAGGACGCCGGGACCGCTCGGGACACCGCTCGGACGGGTAAGTGACGCCGGGGGACGGGTCAGGGACACTTAGCAGAGCGGTGTGTGTCCCGATCCCCGTGATCGGGACTCACACACCGCGCTGCTAAGTATTCTGATAGCGAAACGCTGCTATCAGCTAGTCAGATTTGACCAGCTGATAGCAGCGATCGCTGGGGGGGTGGGGGATGAAACCCCCCGTGGTCGCACGGTAAGATGGCTGGCTATCAGTGATAGCCACCATCTTTCCGGGCGCTGCGGGGTGCCGCGAGTAGCGGCAGTAATGTTCATGACGTACCTGTATGTCATGGGTCGGGAACACCTTGCCACCCATGACGTACAGGTATGTCATAGGTCGGGAAGGGGTTAAATTGGGCTTGTTAATGTGCCTGTTGCTCTGTTTTGTTTTATTTGCTAAAATTAATAAAAATGCAACATGTGTGACCCTTATTTGCTTTTAGTCCAAAATTAACTATTTTGTGGCCAGTGACATACAGATGGGGTGCCTTGGGGGGGTGTATGGCAGTTGGGGTGTTGTGAGGTATATCACAGTTATAATTAACTCTTGTCAGTCGTGACGCCAGGGTGAGGGTTAAATGCTGTATGGCTTGGCCCTTCCCAAGAGCGATAGGTAGATGCAGAATAAAGTACTGTCCACAACCAGAGCTTTGCTGAAAACTTGCGTAAACTTTACTGAAGATTTTCTGTAACATGCGAATACAGAAACAGGAGTAGGAATAGGAGTCTATATACAGCTTAGCTGAGATTGACGTATGGTTGGGATTTTAGTAAGTTCTTTAGATTAGTAGGATTTAGTATGCGCAGATCCGCTGGATTTAGGGTTATGTTTAGGTCCAGGTTCCTTACTAGAAGTAGCGGGGAAGATTATAAGAGCTCACCGTTTCCTTTCAGGCCGAGGCTGGCAGGCTGTAGCCTAGTATTTGTCATTGTAAGTTGCGCAGATCTTGACTCTCCAATGATCCGGAACCCAAGAGAGTGTCTATTGGCTGCAGCTCCTTTATATGGGCAGGGGCTGGCCGTTTTAGGATTGGTCCACACCATCTGTCAATCAGCTTTATAAGGCATTGTGGGTAATCACCTGACCCATGAACCTCCAAAGGTCCTTTTACCTACCATAGGGACTAAACCACAGTCACATGACCCGCAGGCCCTGCGACGCTATGCAAGGTTTTTACATTTAATTTAGCGATATATTAACTATATTAGGGGTGACTAGGGGATGACTAAAGAAGCGGAACCCCACAGTTACTAGGAACTCTGAATTAGGGGACCCCTAACCAAGGTACGGTATGCAATACGGTACCGGGACACCACACAGACATGCTCCCTTTTTATTACACTATTAGTTAACTTATCTAACGAGGCCATCTGGGTATCTGTGTCTCATGATGCTGCCAAGTCCACTACCTACACTGGACCTGGATGAACAGGTCTCTTACTAGGCCTCAGGCCAACAGCTTACTCACTCTCTTGAACTTGTATTTACATGCCTCTGACTAGGCCTCAGGCCAGACAACCTCTTACTGTGCAATTAAATCTATACTCTAGGCAGGTGCATTCACACTCCACACTGACCCAGCAATGGCTCTTGCAGTCTCTCTGTGTATCAGTTCCACCAGCTTACATCTTAATGGTCTGTTCTGTTAACTTTGAAATATATATAGATCATATTTATGTGTATATTTTTTTATTTGTGGGAGTGGGGAAACAAACATATCTTTATTCCCTGGGGCTTGTATGAGTCAAGTTATACTCATGTAAAGGACCAATAATAACAATATACCATAGAGGACAACAAACCAAACACATGGGGGTGTAACACGGTGTACTGTCCCACTATGTGAAGGAATTAGTCTACAGTTAGCCAAGATTTAAGGGGCAGATTGGTCATTGGCTCTACCAGGAGATATCCTGGTAGGCCGGTCAGAATACAATTTCATGTCAGATACTGTCAACTGTACCTGACCATACCATAGTGAGTACTATGGTCGACTAGTGATGTTCTACCATTGACATTTATGTTGGCAGCTCAGCTCAACAAATGAGAGGAAAAGAAAGAAAGAGTCCAGACAGGGGAAAGCAAAGCCTGGAAGCCTGCAGTGTGTGACAGTGGCAAGAAGAGATGAGTAGGTGTTAGCCCCACCTGTTGCCAACTTGGAGCCATTTACAACATTAGACCACTTGTAGGGTGCTCCATAGATTTTGTTTCCAGGGCTATTTTAAGTTCATAATCCCCCTGCCCATTGGCATGTATAATGCCTGCCCCTCATATTTTCACCACCTGCTGCAATTTGATTATGGTGTCCCGGTACAGAACATGGTTCTGTACAGTCCTTAATTCCCCTCAGGTAGAGTCCCTCAGGACCAGAGGGCTCTCCTGAAGGGGTCCCCCCTAAATCATATGGTATTCTATTGTATAATAAGTATGTACCTGTAATGTAAGTATTGTACAGTGAATGTAAACTGTATATAAAGGTTGTTAGGATATTTACCCTGTATAGGACCTTCCTAAGGTCATGTGATATGTCATGTGCTGTGTAATCACATGATATACCCAGAGTTCCATGGCCACAGGTAACCACAGGAAACAAGCAACCAATGGGCTTTAGTCCAGCCCCCCTGATATATAAGGGGCTGTAGTCTCCACATTCACTCTCTTATCTCCTGGACCCAAAAGCAAGCACAAGTCCTGTACAAGTCAAGTCCAGCATATCTAGGCCAAAGCCTATAAACCTGCAGCCACATCAAATCTGTGAGTACAATTCAAATCCCTACTGTCCCTACAAAGTGATAACAGTTGTATAGTGGCCTCCATCAGCATTATAATAAGTCCAAGCAAGCCTGAGAGGTTCCCTGTGTCCCGGTCACCTCTGTGGAAGTTGGCTGTTTGTAAAGACTGTTATTCTGTCTTCTCAAAGTTCAAGTTGCATCAAATCTCTGCTTTGGACTCTCATTCATCACATGCCATTTTTGGGCTTGTTGTCGGCGGTGTCCTACACCAAACAACCACATACTGGCATCACGAACACTAGGGGTTAACAACATCTTGCACCAGGGGTTAATACCATCCGACCCCACCACTCACTGCAACACGAAGTGGTTACCACATGATCATCGTGGAACTCATTGTAAATCATGTGTCATGTGATTAAAGGGCACAAGGTTAGTTTGTTTAGTGCAACAGAAGGGCAGATGTTATCCAGTGAACATTTTCGATTGATATTTGCTATTTATCTCCTACATCTTTCTGTTTAACATTATCTACAAATCTCAGCACTAAAAACCCTATGCAAAAATGCTGCTGAGGTTCTTACCAAGCCTGAGGCTAAACTTGTGGGGAAAACTGTTTAATAAGAAAAATTTCAAGAAGCAAAGCTGTCAAACATAATAAATTTAGGACTTCACCAAGGTGTCATTTATTATGTAATTGTAAGATGACTGTGGAATAGAGAGCCTTCTGTCTATTGTAAAGACAACATACAGCATCACAATATATAGATTTATTTAGTACAATCCTATACTTTGGTAAATGAAAGATCCAAGGACAGGGCACATTGCGCTTGAATGGAAGATCAGAGTCACTGAAAAAAATCCAAGAATAAAGAACTACACAATTGTTTTTATTATACCAAACCTATTCATTTACCTTTCTCTGCTAAACTCACAATGCTCAGTTCTGGGACCCTCGCGGGGGAAATGATCACGGGATAAAATGATCCAATTAGATTGACCGGGGGACCTATAAGAAAATTATGATACATAAGAAAACAAAGACATAGAATTCATGAATTTGTCATTTAAGTCTTAGTTGTTGCAATACAGTTCTAATGCAGTTTCCCTATAGTTTCTGAATCAGCTTCTTATGTTTTCCAATTTTTATCCAAACCATACTTTTACTAAAATACAAACAATTTATTTTGTGCGGATTAGTAAATCAGTGAAAAGCATTATCCAGTCATGATAATAAAGATACTAGTGAGCCCTTCCCCCCCCCCCTTCCCCTCGAAAAGAAGGAGAACATCTGCAAAAAGGCTGTTATGTAAGACTACTGTAACTGCCACAACTGGTTTAAGGGGTACAGGAGCCAGAACCACAGCAGTCAGCTTATCAATGAGGAGCTGATTTAGTAATATACTTATTTACTTATATTTACTAAGTTCGCATACCAATAAATGTGTTCCCCACTACCAAAGGAGCCAGTGGATAGCGAGATTTCAATTGGAGGAGTTCAGTCAGACATGATGGAGTGATCCATGTGCTCTTATCACCTTGCAGAACCAGAGTCCTCCGTCTTTGGTCATCCATTATCTAGACAGAGACAGTAAGTGAATTAAAAAAAATTTAAAAACCAAATATAACAGAGAACTCCTTTAAGTAGCATGCCGTTCTACAATATTCTATTATCAGTAAATGTAGCTGTAGGAACTCTGCTTGATTTTTACATGCACCTGCAATCTGCAGACCATAAAGTACTTAGTGAATTATTACAAGTCTGGATTCCTACAACAATAACGTTCTTGATTTTACAGGTGCATTTTACAAGTAATGTGCGGTTTGATAATGGACCCAGTGGAACACAGAGCAGTCATCAAGTTCCTTTACTTGAAAGGCCGCACACCAAAGGAGACATCGATGAGATGAAAGAGGATTATGGTGATGATTCCCCATCATATGATGTAGCCAAGAACTGGCATCGTTAATTCAAATGTGGTCAGACTTCGGTGCAAACAGCTCCAATTCCAGGGCGACCACACTCTGCTATTGATAAACACACCATCCAGCAAGTGGAGGTCGCCATTTTAGAAAATAGCCGCGTAACCATTCGCTACCGAGCCCAAAAGGTCAAGGTCATATTCACATGCATAAGGTATCCGCTCGCTGGAATACCCGGCTGCTCCCACCTTTCCAGAAGCAGGAACGAGTCGAATGCTCTTAGGCTTTATTGACGATGTGCCATGGAAATCAGGAGGACTTTTTCAACAGACTGATCGCACAGCTGGGTCCATCACTATGATCCTGAGACTAAAGTCCAGTCGATGCAATGGAATTATCATGAGTCATCGCCTCCAAAGAAGGCATGTGCCCAACTCTCGGCAGGCAAGGTCATGCTCACAGTATTTTGGGACCAGCACGGAGTAGTATTGATGGCTTTCCCAGGGTCACTGAGGCATACTATGCTTCACTGCTGTGGAAATTGTGTGAAGCTATCAAAACCAAGAGATGTGACATGCTTACCAAATGTATATGCCTTCTGCAAGACAATGCATCAGTTCACAACTCACATGTTTCCCAAATGAAAGCATTCTACTGCATCCCCCTTATCCAAACCTCGCACCATCGGACTTTCACCTCTTTCCAACAAGGAAGTTATTTTTGAATGGAAAGCATTTTCCAGATGCTGAGACTCTGATTTCCGAAGTCACAACGTGGCTTTTGGAGCAACCTGTCGACTTCTACCAGCAAGGTGTTTACAGTTGCTTAAAGAGATGGGACACATGTATGTCACTAGGTGGCACCTATGTAGAAAAGGACTAATAACTGTGCCAAGTTACTTTGCTCTCAGTCCACAGAAAGTGGGTCAGGGGAAATCTTTAATGAACGCCCCTCATAAATGGTGGAACAATACACCCTTTATAGAAAGGATAAAGGGTGGTCTTTTCAAAGAGGTGGTGTTTTGGAAAGGTTTCATTCTATACAGTATATGGTTTAATACTTTAGTAGAAATCCTCTTATAGCAATTATTTTAAACAAGGTAATTCACCAGACCTTTGATTTTGCATAAATCAATAATGCAACACGTTTTACTGGTTTTGTGTATTTATGAAAAGCTGAAATGACATTTAGCTCAGACCTTTGTAGTGCTATTCGCTGTCATTATGTGTGGAATGATATATGACTCTATAACACTGTAGAATGCAAATTGTCCTTCAGGCCATCTCTTGTTGTGAGTGTGAATGCTCTGCATGTTTCCCATACAGAATATGAACATTTTTTTTTTCAGGGTTTCAAAATCAATATTTAAAGGGGTATTTCAGCCCCTAAAGCCATATCGGCACTCCCATAGACAATTTGCAGAGGTCTGACACCTATCCTTGATTATGTGGATAGGGAATACGTTTTTAGGTAGTGGAATACCCCTTTAATAATAATGCAGTACCCACATATAGTTCATAAGGTTGAAAAAAGACCAGAGTCCATCAAGTTCAACCTATATCCCTAATGAGTCCCTGCTGAGTTGATCAAAAGGAAGGCAAAAAACCCTCATACTAGAGGTAAAAATTCCTTCCCAACTCCAAATATGGCAGTCAGAATAAATCCTTGGATCATGGTTCTGTCCCTATAAATCTAGTATACATAACCAGTAATATTATTACTCTCCAAAAATGCATCCAGACCCCTTTTGAACCCTTTTACTGAGTTCACCATGATCACCTCCTCCAGGAGAGAGTTTGACAGTCTCACTGCTCTTACAGTAAAGAACCCCCGTCTGTGCTGGTGTAGAAACCTTCTTTCCTCTAGACGTAGAGGATGCCCCCTTGTTATAGATACAGTCCTGGGTATAAATAGATCATGGGAGAGATCTCTGTACTGCCCCCTGATATATTTATACATAGTTATTAGGTCTCCCCTAAGCCTTCTTTTTTCTAAACTAAATAACCCTAATTCTGATCATCTTTCTGGGTACTGTAGTCCTCCCATTCCCCTTATTAGTCTGGTTGCCCGTCTTTGAACCCTCTCCAGCTCCACTATATGTTTCTTGTACACTGGTGCCCAGTACTGTACACAGAATTCCATGTGTGGTCTGACTACTGATTTGTACAGTGGTAGAATTATTTCCTTGTCATGGGCATCTATGCCTCTATTGATGCCCCATGATTTTATTTGCCTTGGCAGCAGCTGCCCGACACTGGTCACTACAGCTTAATTTACTGTTAATTAAGTCCTTTTCCACATCAGTATTTTCACATTTAATACATAATCCCAGCACGGATTTTTCCTCCTCATGTGCATTACCTTACATTTATCAATGGTGAACCTCATCTGCCACTTCCAAGCCCAAACCTCCAGCCTGGATATTCAGATCCATCTGTGCACTGTCCTCTATTGTGACCTCTACTAGGTCATTAATAAATATATTAAATAGGACAGGACCCAAGACTGACCCCTGTGGTACCCCACTAGTAACAGTCACCCAATGAGAATAAGTACCATGAATAACCATCCTCTGTTTCCTATCAATGAGCCAGTTACTTACCCACTTGCACACATTCTCCCCTAGCCCAAGCATTCTCATTTTAAGTACCAATCTTTTATGTGGCACAGTATCAAATGCTTTGGAAAAATCCAGATATACGACATCCAGTGTTTGCCCCTGGTCCAGTCTGGAGCTCACCTCCTCATAAAAGCTGATCAGGTTAGTTTGACAGGACCGATCCCTCATAAAGCCATGCTGATATTGGGTCATTCATTTATTTTTATCAAGATATTCCAAAATAGCATCCCTTAGAAAGCCATACATACATTTTACATACAACGGAGGTTAAACTAGCAGGCTATAATTCCTGGGGTCACTTTTTGACCCCTTTTTAAATATTGGCACCACATTTGCTATGCGCCAGTCCTGGGGAACAGTCCCTGTTACTATAGAGTCTTTGAATATTAGAAATAAGGGTCTGCCTATTACTTTACTAAACTACATTAGAACATGAGGGTGTTTACCTGGCATTTCCATTTCCTCTGTGAATACAGTGGAGAAGGATGTGTTTAATATATTAGCTTTTTCCTAATCCCTGTCTATAATTTCTTCCTCATCACTTTTTAACCCCTTAACGATGCCGACGTAAATGTTCGTCCTGGTGAGCTGGTACTTAATGCACCAGGACGCACATTTACATCCTATGCATAACTGCGAGCATCGGAGCGATGCTCGGGTCATGCGCGGCAGGTCCCGGCTGCTGATAGCAGCCAGGGACCCGCTGGTAACGGCGGACATCCGCGATCGCGCGGATGTCCGTCATTAACCCTTCAGATGCTGTGATCATCCAGAACGGCAGACAGAGGTCTCCTCACCTGCCTCCGCTGCCTTCCATGGGTCTTCTGCTCTGCTCTGCGATCGAGCAGACCAGAGCAGAAGATAGCCGATAACACTGATCGGTGCTATGTCCTATGCATAGCCCTGAACAGTATTAGCAATCAAATTATTTCTATAAATAGTCTCCTATGGGGACTATTAAAGTGTAAAAATAAAAGGAAAAAAAGTATTTAAAAAACATTACATTTTTACTGTAAATTGTATGGCGTGAAAACGAAACCTTCCAAAATTTGCTAAATTGCGGTTTTCATTTTAATTTCCCCACACAAACAGTATTTTTTTGGTTGCACCATACATTTTATGGTAAAGTGAGTGATGGTATTACAACGGACAACTGGTCGAACAAAAAACAAGCCCACATACTAGTCTGTGGATGAAAATATAAAAGAGTTATGATTTTTTGAAGGCGAGGAGGAAAAAACAAAAGCGTAAAAATAAAATTGTCCTTAAGGCCCAAATGGGCTTAAGGGTTAAAGGACCAATATTTTCTTTTTTAAACTTTTTTCTTTTTATATAATTAAAGAACATTTTTGAGTTAGTTTTACTCTCCTTGGCAATGAGTCATTCTGTCTCCACTTTTCCAGCTCTTATCTGTTTTTACATATTCTACATATTTCTCTATAGCTTTTTAATGCTTCCTCACTGCCATCCTGTTTTAGTAGCTTAACTGCTTTATTTTTTGTCATTTATTGCCCTCTTAACATTTTTATTAATCCACATTGGTTTTCTCCTATTTCTGACCTATTTATTCCCATAAGGTATGTACGTCTTACAGTTGAAATTCTAAATATTTTTAAAAGTCTCCCATTTAGTGTCAGTATTCTTGTATTTGAGGACATTATCCCATTTTATATTGTTAAGGGCTTCTCTGAGTTGATCAAACTTTGCCTTCCTGAGGTTTATCGTTTTTGTGGCCCCTCGAGAGGTTCCCTTATTGAAGAACAAGTTATAACTTATTATATTATGATCACCATTTCCTAGGTGTCCTTCTACCTGCACATTAGATACTCAGTCAGGTTTGTTGGTTAATATTAACCTGTTCAGGACCCCGGGCGTACCAGTACGTTCTGACACCCTGGTCTTAAGGACCCAGGACGTACATGGACCAGGGTGACTACTGATATTGATCAGCAGGAACCCCGCGCAAATGCCCAGGGGGGTCATCAGACCCCCAATGTTGGCGATCGGCGCAAATCGCAAGTGAATTCACACTTGCGATTTGCGCCTATTCCGGGTCATATGGATCTATGGTGACCCGGTGACCCGGAATATAAGGGGGATCGCGGTTGTCCATGACACCTACGATCCCCCTGAAGGGATAGGAGTGGGGTGGCAGAGGTGCTACCCCTCTTATCCCTGCTATTGGTCATCAAAAGCGACGACCAATAGCAGATCGGGGGCGGCGGGGTTAACTTTTGTTTTCCCCGTTCTGCCCACCCACAATAGGTGAGGCAGGATGGGGAAATCGAAGGGGACCGGGCGCCAAAGATCACTTACCTATCGGTGGAGGCTGCGGGACGCGATCGGCTGCGGTAATCGGCGCGGGCGGCATGTCGTGTGGCAGATGAGGACGGCTCCCTGGATCCTACCCTGGATCCTACTATACAGTGGTCTCTGCACTGTAGACCTCCAGATGTTGCAAAACTACAACTCCCAGCATGCCCAGACAGCTGTTTGGGCATGCTGAGATTCGCAATTTTGCAACAGCTGGAGATCTACAGTTTAGAGACCACTGCACAGTGATCTCTATACTGTAGCACTCTAGATCTTGCAAAACTACAACTCCTAGCATGCCCACACAGCTGTTTGCTGTCTGGGGATGGTGGGATTTGTAGTTTTGCAACATCTGGAGGGCCACAGTTTGGAGATGTGCAGTGGTCTCTATCTGTAGCCCTCCAGATGTTGCAAAACTGAAAATCCCAGCATGCCAAACAG
This sequence comes from Hyla sarda, assembly GCF_029499605.1. Lineage (NCBI taxonomy): Eukaryota > Metazoa > Chordata > Amphibia > Anura > Hylidae > Hyla > Hyla sarda. Next base: position 96,918,527 of record NC_079196.1, read on the forward strand.
CAAACAGCTGTCTCGGCATACTGGGAGTTGTAGTTGCGTTCCTCCAGCTGTTGCATAACTACATCTCCCAGCATCAGTACATGCTGGGAGTTGTAGTTTTGCAACAGCTAGAGACACACTGGTTGGAAAATACTGAGTTAGGTAACAGAACCTAACTGAAGGTTTTCCAACCAGTGAGCCTCCAGCTGTTGCAAAAGTACAACTCCCAGCATGCACGTCAGTCTGTCAGTGCATGCTAGGAGTTGTAGTTTTGAAACAGCTAGTAGGTTTGCCCCCCTCCATGTGAATGTACAGGGTACATTCACACAGGCAGGTTTACAGTAAGTTTCCTGTTTCAAGTATGAGCTGCAGCAAATTTTTCGCCGCTGCGCAAATTTCTAGCGGGAAGCTCACTGTAAACCTCTACCAGTGCAAATGTAACCTAAAAACACTACACCACACTACACTAACACATAAAAGGGTAAAACACTGCAAATACACCCCCTTACACTGCCCCCCCCCCCCCCCAATAAAAATGAAAAATGTATTGTACGGCAGTGTTTCCAAAACGGAGACTCCAGCTGTTGCAAAACAACGACTCCCAGCATTTCCGGACAGCCACTGACTGTCCAGGCATGCTGGGAGTTAAGCAACAGCTGGAGGCACCCTGTTTGGGAATCACTGGCGTAGAATACCCCTATGTCCACCCCTATGCAATCCCTAATTTAGTCCTCAAATGCGCATGGCACTCTCACTTCAGAGCCCTGTCGTATTTCAAGGAAACAGTTTAGGGCCACATAGGGCCGCTAGTCCTGAACTGGCACACCCCAACAAGTTTGCCCGCTTGGCAGATGAGGGGGATGCCATTACAGAGCTAGCAGAACTGCAGCAGGATACCGCCTCTGACCGCCAGGGGGGTGTCTGCTCCAGTAAGGAGGGAGGGAGGAGTACAGGGCAGGCCAGACAGGTACTAGTGGTGGGGGACTCAATTATTAGGGGGACAGACAGGGCAATCTGTCACAAAGACCGGGATCGCCGAACAGTGTGTTGTCTGCCTGGCGCACGAGTTCGGCACATCGCGGATCGGGTTGACAGGTTGTTGGGCGGGGCTGGAGAGGACCCAGCAGTCATGGTACATATTGGCACCAATGACAAAGTAAGAGGTAGGTGGAGTGTCCTTAAAAATGATTTCAGGGACTTAGGCCGCAAGCTTAAGGCAAGGACCTCCAAGGTAGTCTTTTCTGAAATATTACCTGTACCACGAGCCGCACCAGAGAGGCAGCGGGAGATCAGGGAGGTAAACAAGTGGCTCAGAAGCTGGTGTAGGAAGGAAGGGTTTGGGTTCATGGAGAACTGGGCTGACTTCGCTGTCGGTTACCGGCTCTACCGTAGGGACGGGCTGCACCTCAATGGGGAGGGTGCAGCTTTGCTTGGGGAGAAGATGGCTAGAAGGGTGGAGGAGTGTTTAAACTAGGGACTTGGGGGGAGGGAACCTACAGCAAAGAGGGGGAAGATAGTGTAGATAGAGAGGTGGGAATTATAAATGTATCTGGGGGTGGAGCGGAGGGAGGGGTTAGAATAGTTAATAGGAATAAGCTTCATAGGAAAATAAAACTTACACCCTTGAATCCCATTAACCCCAATAACATAAAGGATGGAAATGTAAAGTGTATGTTCACAAATGCCAGAAGCCTAGCAAATAAAATGGGGGAGCTTGAGGCCTTGATACTGGAGGAACATATTGATATAGTTGGGGTCACTGAGACATGGCTGGACTCCTCACATGACTGGGCTGTCAATCTGCAGGGGTTTACATTGTTTCGCAAGGATAGAATGAACAGAAAAGGTGGTGGAGTCTGTCTGTATGTAAGAAGTGGTATGAAAGTCAGTGTGAACGATGCCATAGTGTGTGATGATTCTGAGGATGTGGAATCATTGTGGGTAGAATTACAAAAGGAGGGAAATACTGAAAAAATAGTATTTGGTGTAATCTACAGACCCCCTAATATCACTGAAGAGATAGGTCGGCTGCATAAACAAATAGAGAGGGCCGCCCGGGCAGGTACAGTGGTAATAATGGGAGATTTTAACTATCCAGATATAGATTGGGGTCCGGGGTTGGCTAAAACTACAAAGGGGCGACAATTTCTAAATTTATTGCAGGATCATTTTATGGGCCAGTTTGTGGAGGACCCAACAAGAAGTGATGCCTTGTTGGATCTGATCATTTCCAACAACGCAGAGCTGGTTGGTAATGTAACTGTGCGGGAAAACCTTGGTAATAGCGACCACAATATAGTTACTTTTGACTTAAAATGTAGAAAACAAAGACAGGCGGGGAAGGCAAAAACATATAACTTTAAAAAGGCAAATTTCCCTGGGCTGAGGGCTGCACTACAGGACATAGACTGGGGGGAGGTGTTGTCAAATACTGATACAGAAGGTAAATGGGACATCTTTAAATCAACTCTAAATAACTATACAGCTAAATATATACCAAAGGGGAACAAATATAAACGATTAAAACTAAATCCTACATGGCTGACACATGATGTTAAAAGAGCAATAAACAACAAAAAAATAGCCTTCAAAAAATACAAATCTGATGGGTCAGCTATAACATTTAAACAGTACAAGGAGCTTAATAAAATCTGTAAAAATGTAATAAAAACAGCAAAAATTCAAAATGAGAGACAGGTGGCCAAAGAAAGCAAAACTAATCCTAAATATTTTTTTAGATATATAAATGCAAAAAAACCTAGGACAGAGCATGTAGGACCCCTTAATAATGATAATTGGGAGGTTGTCACGGGCGATCAAGAGAAGGCGGAGCTACTGAATGGGTTCTTTAGTTCTGTATACACTATGGAAGAAGGAGCTGACATTGGCCAGGTCAGTGCTGGTAACACATCATGTAATGTACTGAACTGGCTTAATGTAGAGATGGTACAAGGTAAGTTAAGTGATATAAATGTAAGCAAATCTCCAGGGCCAGATGGACTACACCCAAGAGTTCTTAGAGAGGTAAGTTCAGTAATATCTGTACCCCTGTTCATGATATTTAGAGATTCTCTGGTGTCTGGTATTGTGCCAAGGGACTGGCGCAAGGCGAATGTGGTGCCAATCTTCAAAAAGGGCTCTAGGTCTTCCCCAGGAAACTATAGACCGGTAAGTTTAACGTGCATTGTGGGTAAATTGTTTGAAGGACTTATAAGGGATTACATACAGGAATACATAGGGGATAATTGTATTATAAGTGATAACCAGCATGGGTTTACTAAGGATAGAAGTTGTCAAACCAATCTAATTTGCTTTTATGAAGAGGTGAGTAGAAGCCTTGACAGAGGAATGGCTGTGGATATAGTGTTTGTGGATTTTGCTAAAGCGTTTGATACTGTCCCTCAAAGACGTCTGACAGGTAAGTTAAGGTCTTTGGGTTTGGAAATTTTAGTTTGTAACTGGATTGAACACTGGCTCATGGATCGTACCCAGAGAGTGGTGGTCAATGATTCGTACTCTGATTGGTCCCCGGTTATTAGTGGTGTACCCCAAGGTTCAGTACTGGGACCGCTGTTGTTTAATTTATTTATCAATGATATAGAGGATGGTATTAACAGCTCTGTTTCTATCTTTGCAGATGACACCAAGCTTTGTAGCACAGTACAGTCTATAGAGGATGTGCATAAGTTACAAGATGATGTGGATAGACTAAGTGTCTGGGCATCCACTTGGCAAATGAGGTTCAATGTGGATAAATGTAAAGTTATGCATCTGGGTACTAATAACCTGCATGCATCGTATGTCTTAGGGGGGATTAAACTGTCAGAGTCACTGGTAGAGAAGGATCTGGGTGTACTTGTAGATCACAGACTACAGAATAGCATGCAATGTCAGGCTGCTGCTTCCAAAGCCGGCAGGATATTGTCATGTATCAAAAGAGGCATGGACTCAAGGGACAGGGACATAATACTCCCCCTTTATAAAGCATTGGTACGGCCTCACCTGGAATATGCTGTTCAGTTTTGGGCACCTGTCCATAAAAGGGACACTGCGGAGTTGAAAAGGGTGCAGAGACGCGCGACTAAACTAATATGGGGCATGGAACATCTTAGCTATGAGGAGCGATTAAAGGAGTTACAATTGTTTAGTCTTGAGAAGAGACGTTTAAGGGGGGATATGATAAACGTATATAAGTATATTAATGGCCCATACAAAAAATATGGAGAAAAACTGTTCCAGGTTAAACCCCCCCAAAGGACGAGGGGGCACTCCCTCCGTCTGGAGAAGAAAAAGTTTAGTCTCAAGGGGCGACACACCTTCTTTACCGTGAGGACTGTGAATTTATGGAACGGTCTACCTCAGGAACTGGTCACAGCTGGAACAATTTACAGCTTTAAAACAGGATTAGATACATTCCTGGAACAAAATAACATTAATGCTTATGAAGAAATATAAAATCTCATCCCTTCCCAATATCGCGCCACACCCCTACCCCTTAATTCCCTGGTTGAACTTGATGGACGTATGTCTTTTTTCGACCGTACTAACTATGTAACTATGGGGTATTTCCGTACTCAGGAGAAATTGCACTACAAATTTTGGGGGGCTTTTCTCCTTTTACCCCTTATGAAAAGGAAAAGTTGGGGGCTACACCAGCATGTTAGTGTAAAAAAAAAATACCCCATATGTATGGAAATACCCCATATGTCAGCGTAAAATGCTCTGTGGGCGCACAACAAGGCTTAGGAGTGAGAGCGCACTATGTACATTTGAGGCCTAAATTGGTGATTTGCACAGCGGTGGCTGATTTTACAGCGGTTCTGACATTAACGTAAAAAAAGAAATACCCACATGTGACCCCATTTTGGAAACTACACCCCTCACGGAATGTATCAAGGGGTATAGTGAGCCTTAACACCCCACATGTGTTTAATGAAAATTCTTAAAATTTGGATGGAAAAATGAAAAAAAATATTTTTTTCACTAAAATGGTGTTACCCTAAATTTTTCATTTTCACAAGGGAAAATAGGAAAAAAAGCCCTCCAAAAGTTGTAACCCCATTTCTTCTGAGTAAGAGCATACCCCATATGTGGATGTAAAGTACTCTGCTGGCGCACTACAATGCTCAGAAGAGAAGGAGCGCCATTGGGCTTTTGAAGAGAAAATTTGTCCAGAATTGAAGGCAACGTGTGTTTACAAAGCCCCCATAGTGCCAGAACAATGGACCCCCGCCCCACATGCGACCCCAATTTGGAAACTACACCCCTCATGTAATGTAATAAGGGGTACAGTGAGCATTTACGCCCCACAGGTGTCTGACAGATTTTTGAAACAGTGGTCCGTGAAAATGAAAAATGTAATTTTTCATTTGCACAGCCCACTGTTCCAAAGATCTGTCAAATGCCAGTGGGGTGTAAATACTCACTGCACCCCTTATTAAATTCTGTGAGGAGTGTAGTTTCCAAAATGGGGTAACATGTGGGGGGGTCCACTGTTCTGGCACCACAGGGGGCTTTGTAAACGCACATGGCCCCCGACTTCTATTCCAACCAAATTCTGTCTCCAAAAGCTCAATGGCGCTCCTCCTCTTCTGAGCAGTGTAGTGCGCCCGCAGAGCACTTGACGTCCACACATTGGCTATTTCCATACTCAGAAGAAATGGGGTTATACATTTTGGGGGTCATTTTCTCCTATTACCCCTTGTAAAAATGTAAAATTTGGGGAAAAAACTGCATTTTAGTGAAAATTTTTTTTCATTTAAACATCCGATATTAACAAAAAGTCGTCAAACACCTGTGGGGTGTTAAGGCTCACTGTACCCCCGTTGCATTCCTTGAGGGGTGTAGTTTCCAAAATAGTATGCCATGTGGGGGGGGGGGGTTGCTTTTCTGGCAGCATAGGGGCTTCCTAAATGCGACATCCCCTCCAAAAACCATTTTAGCAAAATTTGCTTTTCAAAAGCCAAATGTGACTCCTCTTCTGTGCATTGTAGTTCGCCAGTAGAGCACTTGACGTCCACACATGGGGTATTTCCATACTCAGAAGAGATGGGGTTACAAATTTTGGGGGGCATTTTGTCCTATTCTCCCTTGTAAAAAATTTTTATTTGAGGGAAAACCAGCATTTTATTGGAAAAAAAAAAAATCATTTACACATCCAACTTTAACGAAAAGTCGGCACAAACACCTGTGGGGTGTTAAGGCTCAATGGTCCCCTTGTTACATGCCTTGAGGGATGTAGTTTCCAAAATAGTATGCCACGTGGGTTTTTTTTTTTTTTTTTTTTTTTTTTGCTGTTCTGGTACCATAGGAGCTTCCTAAATGGAACATGCCCCCCAAAAACCATTTCAGAAAAACTCACTCTCCAAAATCCCACTGTCGCTCCTTCCCTTCTGAGCCCTCTACTGTGCCCGCCGAACACTTGACATACACATATGAGGTATTTCCTTACTCTAGAGAAATTGGGTTACACATTTTAGGAAGATTTCTCTCCTTTTTTGTAAAGATTCAATAACTGGGTCTACAAGAACATGCCAGCGTAAAAAAACGAATATTTTGAATTTTCTCCTTCAATTTGCTGCTATTCCTGTGAAACACCTAAACAAACCTTTTGCATGTCATTTTGAGTACTTTGAAGGGTGCAGTTTTTATAATGGGGTCATTTATGGGGTATTTCTAATATAAAAGCCCTTCAAATCGACTTCAAAACTGAACTGAAAAATTTAGATTTTGAAAATTTTGTGAAAAATTGGAAAATTGATGCTGAACTTTGAAGCCCTCTGATGTCTTCCAAAAGTAAAAACACGTCAAGTTTATGATACAAACATATAGTAGACATATTGTATATGTGATATAATTTATTTGGAATATTCATTTTCATATCAGCAGAGAGCTTAAAAGTAAAAAAAAAAATTCATCAAATTTTTCAATTTTTCATAAGAAATTATGCAAGTATTGACAAAATGTTACCACTAACATAAAGTAGAATATGTCACAAAAATACTATTTCGGAATCAGAATGAAAGGTAAAAGCATCTCAGAGTTATTAAAGGGGTATTCCAGGCAAAAACTTTTTTATATATATCAACTGGCTCTGGAAAGTTAAACAGATTTGTAAATTACTTTAATTAAAAAAATCTTAATCCTTCCAATAGTTATTAGCTTCTGAAGTTGAGTTGTTGTTTTCTGTCTAACTGCTCAATGATGACTCACGTCCCGGGAGCTGTGCAGTTCCTATGGGGAAATTTTCCCATCATGCACAGCTCCCGGGACGTGACATCATCATAGAGCAGTTAGACAGAAAACTTCAGAAGCTAATAACTATTAGAAGGATTAAGATTTTTTAATAGAAGTAATTTACAAATCTGTTTAGCTTTCCGGAGCCAGTTGATATATATAAAAAAGCTTTTGCCTGGAATACCCATTTAAAGCTTAAAGTGACAGTGGTCAGATGTGCAAAAAATGGCAGAGTCCTACAGTGAAAATTGGCTGGGTCCTTAACCCCTTAAGGACCCGGACTTTTTCAATTTTTTCATTTTCAATTTTTCCTCCTTAACTTTAAAAAATCATAACTCTTTAAAATTTTCACCTAAAATTCTATATGATGGCTTATTTTTTGCGTCACTAATTCTACTTTGTAATGACATTAGTCATTTTACCCAAAAATCTACGATGAAACGGGAAAAAAAATCAATGTGCAACAAAATTGATGAAAAAACACTATTTTATAAGTTTTGGGGGGCTTCCGTTTTCACGCAGTACATTTTTCGGCAAAAATGATACCATATCTTTATTCTGTAGGTCAATACGGTTAAAATGATATTTGTATAGGTTTGATTTTGTATCACTTCAGAAAAAAATCATGAATAAATGCAGGAAAATGTATACGTTTAAAATGGTCATCTTCTGACCCCTATAACTTTTTTATTTTTCTGTGTTCAGGGCGCTATGAGGGCTCATTTTTTGCGCCGTGATCTGAAGTTTTTAGTGGTACCATTTTTGTTCTGATCAGACTTTTTGATCACTTTTTATGAACTTTTTTGTGGTATAAAAAGTGATCAAAAATGCGCTATTTTGGACTTTGGAATTTTTTTGCGCGTACGCCATTGAACGTGCGGTTTAAAAAGCAGTATATTTTTATAATTCGGACATTTCCGCATGTGGCTATACCACATATGGATCTCAGGCTTGAAGCATTCAATCGGCGATCGGACTGCAGGAAGGAAGGTAAGAGACCTTCCTCCTGAAGTACAGCTGTTCGGGATGCCGCGATTATACCGCGGCGATCCCGAACAGCTCCCTGAGCTAACCGGCACTTTTTACTTTCACTTTTAGCCACGTGGCTCAGCTATTAGAGGCGGGTCCCGGCTTCACTATGACGCTGGGCCCGCCGTGATATGATGCGGGGTCACCGTGTGACCCCGCGTTATATCGCAGGACCGGGACCCAGGAAGTACTCATATGTCCTGGGTCCTTAAGAGGTTAAGGGGTTAAAGGGGTACTCCACTAGAATTTTTTTTTTTTTTAAATCAGCTGGTGCCAGAAAGTTAAACAGATTTGTAAATTACTTCTATATAAAAATCTTAACCCTTCATGGAATTATCAGCTGCCTTATGTTCCACAGGAGGTTCTTTTCTTTTGGAATTTCCTTTCTGTCTGACCAAAGTGCTCTCTGCTTACACCTCTGTCCATTTTTGGAACTGTCCAGAGCAGGAGATGCTTGCTATGGGGATTTGCTCCTGCTTTGGAAAGTTCCTAAAATGGGCAGAGGTGTCAGCAGAGAGCACTGTAGTCAGACCGAAAGGAAATTAAAAATGGAGATATTTAAATAGAAGTAATTTACAAATCTGTTTAACTTTCCAGCACCAGTTGATTTAAAAGAAAATGTTTTCCAGGGGAGTACACCTTTAAGTCCAGTAGGGCGCCCCCTCTGCTCGGGCCCTGCACCATTTGGGACAGATAATTGTCTTTAGCTATAGTCAGAAACCTGTTTCCTTTATGAGATTCACAGATCTCAGTCTCCCAGTTTATATCAGGATAGTTAAAGTTCCCCATTATTATCACCTCATTCTGATTTGCTGCCTTGTTTATTTGCCTCAGTAATGGATCTTCTGCCTCTTCCATTATATTTAGCCACTTATAGCTAACCCCCATCAGTATGTAATAATTTTTATCTCCGTATATTTCTACCCATAATGACTCCACATTATCGTTTCCCTCCCATGTATCCTCCCGCAGTGCGGCCTTCAGACTAGACTTTACATAAAAGCAAACTCCTCCTCCTTTCCGTTTTGTCCGATCCTTCCTGAATAGACTACAACCCTGTATGTTAACAGCCCAGTCACAGCTATCGTCCAACCAAGTCTCTGTTATACCCACTATGTCATAATTTTTCTCAGACATTATATACTCCAGTTTGTCAGTTTTATTGGTCACCCTTCTGGCATTAGTGAACATGCAAATCAAAGGTGTATGTTTTTTTTTTTCCTTTGAAGTCTATCCCTATTAACTATTCTAACCCCTCCCTCTGCTTCATCCCCAGGTACAATAAAAAGTCCCAGCTGTCTATATACACTATCTTCCCCCTCTATGTTGTAGGTTCCTTCCCCCCAGTCCCTAGTTTAAACACTCCTCAAACCTTTTGGCCATCTTCTCCCCAAGCACAGCTGCAACCTCTCCATTGAGGTGCAGCCCGTCCCTACAGTACAGCCGGTATCTGACAGAGAAGTCGGCCCAGTTCTCAATGAACCCAAACCCCTCCTTCTTACACCAGCTTCTGAGCCACTTGTTTACTTCCCTAATCTCCCGCTGCCCCTCTGGTGTGGCTCGTGGTACAGGTAATTTTTCAGAAAATATTACCTTGGAGGTCCTTGCCTTAAGCTTGCGGCCTAAGTCCCTGAAATAATTTTTAAGGACACTCCACCTACCTCTTACTTTCTCATTGGTGCCAATGTGTACCATGACTGCTGGGTCTTCTCCAGCCCCACCCAACAACTTGTCAACCCGATCTGCGATGTGCCGAACTAGAGTGCCAGGAAGACAACCACCAAGACCTGTCTGGCCTGCCCTGCACACCTCCCTCCCTCCTTACTGGAGCAGTCACCCCCCTGGCAGTCAGAGGCAGTGTCTTGCAAGAGTAATGCTAGCTCTGAAATTGCATCCCCCTCATCTGCCAACCGGGCAAACTTGTTGGGATGTGCCAGTTCAGGACCTGGGCTTCCAAGTGAACAACTCGCACACCATGCACCCTCGAACTGCTGTAAAAGGATTGCATACATCATGCAAGATGTACACTGGACTGCATTTTCCAACATATAGGCCATTTTACTTATGGGGATTGCACAGATTCCCTGAATTTAAAGTCCCTTAATTTTATGTCTCCTCCACTTTTATACTCACACCCACTTGTATGATTCACACAGACCAAAAATCATCTCTCTCTTGTACTACTTGGAAGTGAATGCATATAATAATATGGCGATGCAGAAGTTGGAACAAAAGATGTCACCTTTATGAAAGGTGAAAAACAGATGAGTAGATTAAAAAAAAGGACACGTGAGCTCTTAATCTTAGTAAAATAGCAATTCTAGAACACTTCTGACAAAGGGAATGGCAATTCCCACTCTTCAGTCTATTAATATACTGTATTTCTATGAGTAATATTCATGCATGGCATTTATGTTACATACATATCTGAATATTACAGAATGCAGAATCCTAAAAGGTAATCTAGCATTGTTATTTCATGGATTTAGTGGTTCACCTTATATCTTTCACTTAGTAAAAAGAATATGGCTACATCACAGCTGAAAAAATGGTTGACAATGGACAATGTTGTGTAAACAGCTGCCTATGATGAATTTTGTTTTTCAAACCTTTCCTCTTACATAAATTTGTCAAGATTTAGCTTGAAGCCACAGAAGCAGAAGACATCAAAGAGGCATAAGAGCTCCAAATGTCTATACCTGAAAACTATTATGTTGTGGGAGAAAAACCTGAAAATCAAGTTGATATTTGCGGGAAACTAAAACTTGTGTTTTTGATTTACGTCTACTATACTTGTTATGTGTGTTGCAGTTCCAGATAATAAAAATAGAAATCCTCAAATATGTCTTAAAAATTAGATAATAATCTTTCAGGGCAAGTCCACAGTAAATGAAAATTTTCTGTGTGGACATTTCACCATCTGAACATCTGAGCCTTAGAATGAGCATGGGCTGTCTATATGGCATGTACCCAGGGATTTATTTTAGTAATTGAAATTCTTTATGTTTGATGATCTGGTAATGAAGCAGTTAAAATGTTGTTTTCAAAAAGGGATGATCCTCCATGTTTTTAGGTTACAGCTCTGGGGAGAATGTAAGAAAGTACAAGCAGAGACAGGAGGTCATGTTCCCACAGCTTCTTAATCTGTCGACTCCCAACAAGAATGTAACTGCAGTAAATGCAAACTCACTGTAAAATATATGTCACCAAAGATACAGGTATATGGCCCATGTCCTTAATGTCTAATTGTTTCAAATGTAAAAGTAGTTTTTAATAATTATTCTAGTTATTTCAGTTAAAAGTTATCAAACACCTATATCACCAAAGGTAAAAATTAATAATAATTACCCCCAGGTTGTGCCAGGTTTTTCATCAACAACAACAAATGCTTCTTATAATTGGAGATCATTCTTTCATATCACTATAGAGGACTTTTGGTCTACTGCACTTACATACTTACTTTACTCCAGCCATGTTTGATGGTTTTGGAGCATAACTTGCCTATATAAGCACTTCAAGCATCTAAGTGTTTTCCAGATCAATGCTTAACCACTCCAGAACCTAATTCAGTTTATTTTAAGCAATTCAGTGTAATGTCCGTTTTTGTGTTTGAAGAGTTTCTGTGCTAATTCTCCCTGGTTTGGGAAGAGTTAACCCTCCAGCCATGGGAGTGTATAAAAGGCCTCTCCAGGTGCTATTGGGGAATGGTAATTGAGCTTTACTCTGACCATGTCTGGTTTATTATGCACTTTGGCTATGTTTTGTCTGTTTTAGTAAATTTCTTAAGTTTTTACCATGGTTACCTGTCCTGTTTGAGATATAGATTTTATCCTGCTTGGTTTTAGTACATTTGTCGGGTTTTAGTATTTTGTATGTTCGTTCTGCATTCATCTTTATATATCCTAGTCTGTGTTCAAACTGTGCATTATATCAGTCATTTACCCATGTTTACTTGTATTTAGCAATTCTGTTTCCTTCTAGGCCAGTATCCTGATCACTCGGAGGAGAGTGCCTGCTGGCTAGGAGTCTATTTTTCTTTGGTATTGATGTCCCTCCATGTTTGGAGTGAGGAGTCTAGTGTGTTCATGATTACTTATCCTTAGAGTTTTTATTTTATGATCACTGATCTATAGTGTCCTCTGTACATCACCATTGGTCTATAGTGTCCTCTTTACTTTAACACAGGTCCGTGTCCTCTGAACTTGTATCTATTTGTAGTCTAGTGTGTGCTTTGTTCTGAGTCCAGTGTGAAGAGTGCTCTTGATTTCCTTACCTGTTTTGTTAGTATACTATATCCTGCCTTGTTTGTTTTTAGATATCTGTTCTGGTTATTGTATTACCGTTTTCCCCGACTATGTAGAGTTCCGTTTCTTTTGTTGACCTTGACGCCAGTGCACTTTAGTGAAGGAAGGGACCGGCTACTGGTTGTCATTCACTGCTAGGCTGTCTGGGCAAGTAGGCAGGAAGAGTGCTTCTAGGGACAGCTTAGGGCTCACTTCTCCCTGCCCCCTGTTCATGACATTCAGAGGTGGACATTACCCATATAGCTTTGACGGATGCCACTATGGACACCCATGTTAAAAAAAACTGTGCATTATACTTTTTCTGGATACTGCTCTATGGAATAATTCAGAAGTTTGTGCTATTCTATCCAGAAAATGAACATAAATTCTGATGGAAGCCCCTAAAACAGAGGCCAAAATGATATTCTTCCTGTGACTACCTACTCTAGCGCACGTAATGTTTGGCCAGTAAAGATATTTTTGATATTTACACGACTTTTTGACTGGTGGATCGCGCCATAGACGTTTTCTTCTTATCTCTGCCGACTCTTTCTGTTTCTGTCAGGTAATAGCAGTTTATAGATATGTTTTCTATATGTGCCAGAAGATTTCCTGCATCATATAGCTAATGTTCGTAATATAATTGCAGAAATACCCTTATATTTGTTTATAGGAAGCGTGAGGTAGGTAAATCAGTTTCCTACTGCATACCTATCAGCCCGAATGCAAATTGTCTTATGATAATCAGTAGAATGTCCAATTTACAGCCAATGAACAGCACATTGTATTCTGATGAAGAACTTAAAGTGTACCTTTTTATATAATATAGAAAATAACATTATATGTTTAATTGTAATATATATTGATTGAAATAAATGTGCATATTTTTGGGAGGAAAAAAACCTGTCTTGTCTCTGCAGCTATTGTCTGTGTGTCTCTGTGCAGATACCAAATACAGGAGCTGTGGGCAAGCAGGACTCTGTGCAGTGAGGATGAGCAGGGCTCTGTGCAGTGAGGACAAGCAGGGCTCTGTGCAGTGAGGACAAGCAGGGCTCTGTATACTGAGGACAAGCAGGGCTCTGTATACTGAGGACAAGCAGGGCTCTGTGCAGTGAGGACAAGCTGGGCTCTGTGCAGTGAGGGCAAGTAGGGCTCTGTACACTGAGGGCATGCAGGGCTCTGTGCAGTGAGGGCAAGCAGGGCTCTGTGCAGCTCACACATCAGGATGATTGACAATCCAGGAGCCTGCACAGAGCCCTGCTTGTCCCCCCAACACTTGTATTTTGTCTTTGCACAGAGACAAACAGGCAATAACTGCAGGGACAAGACAGCATTTTTTCACCCAAAAATATACAAATTTTTTGACCAATGTACATTACAAATATACATGTATTGTTATTATCTACATTATATAAAAAGTTTTTGCAAATGACAGGCACACTTTAAAGGACTATGTCAGATAATTTAGATTTGTTGTAGCTTGACAGATTAACACCCCTCCGCCCGGTCCCGGTGTTTAAAACAGGGTCACGCCGTGACCCCACATCACACCGGGTCGGTCCCGGCTGCTAATCATAGCCGGGACCCTGGGCTAACAGGGCGCAGCATCGATTGTTGTGCCGCGCGCCGTTAACCCTTCAGACGCGACGATCAAAGTTGACCGCCGCGTCTGAAAACAAAAGTAAACGCTTCCCGACAGCTCAGTCGGGCTGATCGGGACATCGCTATAAAATGTTCCGATCAGCTGGGACGCAGGCGGAGGTCTCCTTACCTGACTCCGCGGTGTCTGATCGTCGATTGATTTCTCCAAGCCTGAGCTACAGACTTGAGCAATCAAGCCCCTATCTGACTGATCCGTGCAAAGCTATGGCTTTGCAGGGATCAGCATAGGAGATCAGTGTGTGCAGTGTTATAGGTCCCTATGGGAGCTATAGCACTGCAAAAAAAAAAAAGTTAACAAAGGTCATTTAACCCCTTCCCTAATAAAAGTTTGAATCACCCCCCTTTTCCCATAAAAAAACAGTGTAAATAAAAATAAACATATGTTGTATCGCCGCATGCAAAAATGTCCGAACTATAAAAATATATCATTAATTAAATCGCACGGTCAATAGCGTGCCCGCAAAAAAATTCCAAAGTCCAAAATAGTGTTTTTTTGGTCACTTTTTATATCATGAAAAAATGAATAAAAAGCGATCAAAAAGTCCGATCAATACAAAAATGGTATCGATAAAAACTTCAGAACACGGTACAAAAAATGAGCCCTCATACTGGCCCATACGCAGAAAAATAAAAAGTTATAGGGGTTAGAAGATGAGAATTTTTAACATATACATTTTCCTGCATGTAGTTATGATTTTTTTCCGAAGTACGACAATATCCAACCTATATAAGTAGGGTATAATTTAACCGTATGGACCTACAGAATAAAGATAAGGTGTTATTTTTACCGAAAAGTGCACTGCGTAGAAACGGAAGCCCCCAAAAGTTACAAAATGAAATTTTTTCTTCAATTTTGTCGCACAATTAATTTTTTTTTCATTTTGCCGTGGATTTTTGGGTAAAATAACTAATGTCACTGCAAATTAGAATTGGTGGCGCAAAAAATAAGCCATCATATGGAATTTTATGTGCAAAATTGAAAGCGTTATGATATTTAGAAGGTTATGAGGAAAAAATTAAAATGCAAAAACGGAAAAGCCCTGCGTCCTTAAGGGGTTAAAGGAGATATACATGATATAGGCTGAGTGCACTGTCATGTAAGGAGCCAGACAGAGCTCATTCTGCCAAAAACATATGGGGAAAAATAACGCCTGAACTAAAAAAGGTAGGTAGTTATGGACATGCTTTTCAGGTTTCTAAGGTGAATATACAATATATAATATTCTTCTATTATCAGAACTGCACCTTAGGAGTGAAGTAATATGATTCTTTAGAAGTATACAGACTCTCTAAGCTACTATTCTGCCTGAAGACTGATAAGTAGATGAGAAAATATGAACTCTGTGACCTTTCTGCTCCTTTGTTTGAACTTCTCACATTTAAAAATGCAGCAAATCTGTAAATAAAATACATAGGAAATAATAATACCAAATATTTGTGTACGCAAAACTCTAGTATGGAGGAGCTGAATCTGCTTCATGCCCTGTCAGTGCTGGCTGATATCAGCAGCCAACACTCACCATCAATGACCAGCATCCAAAATCAGTACAATTCCAGTCATTTCACTCTCCTGATGCTGTGATAAACAACAATCATGGCATTTGGTGAGTTTTTTTGACAGATGCCACATCAACCAGTCATGCAATCTGTAACGCTGGCAGTTGGCAGACGCCAGCATGCACCACATCCAGCTGCCTACCTCGGCCAAGTTGTTCGCTCAGCTATGCTTCTCTGCTGCAGTCTCTACACCTCCTCTGTTTCCCCACAGCCTTGTGCACCATTTTTCTCAATTTCACCCCGCAAGTACCTTTTTTATTTTATATACCAATACATTTAAATAGTAATATAAAGGATGCAAATAAAATGTACTTGTCCTATAAAAAATAACCATTATAACCCTCATACAACGCTGTCACTGGAAACATAAAAATGTTATGGATTTGGGAAGGTGAGGAGGAATAAAGCGTAAGGAAGAAAGCTAAATCCATCAGGTCAGCAAGCAGTGTGCATAACTTATCTTCCAAAAAAAAAAAAAAAAAAAATATATATATATATATATATATATATATATATATATATATATATATACACACATTTTCCCTATGCACTAAACATGCAGTAATTTCCTGCCTCTCTGATAACATATTTAACCAAGGACTTCTGTTAGACTTATAGATCTCTGATAATCCATTATGGCCAGTGAGTCACGATGGCCATACAATATCCCTAGTGTTCTCAAGTATTTGTGTTTAACCACATAGGTCTAATAGGAAAATAAAACAGAGCAGAATCATTGTGACAATGACAGGTGATAATCTGAATACAATTCAGCTTCTCTGCTTTGCTCCCTTACATAACCGTGGTTTCTGATAATCTCTGGTAATAAATAGGAGCAATCTTCTGTTGCCCC
Organism: Hyla sarda; assembly: GCF_029499605.1. Taxonomy (NCBI): domain Eukaryota; kingdom Metazoa; phylum Chordata; class Amphibia; order Anura; family Hylidae; genus Hyla; species Hyla sarda. The sequence goes on from NC_079196.1 coordinate 96,935,126, forward strand.
TCCTTAATTGCTTTAGGACACTGCCTACTTTGCCCTTCAGGACACAAGGAATTTTTTTTTTGTCTTTTCATGGCTGACTTATAAGAGGTAGATGTTTTTTACATTCATGTATGCTTGATTCTGTGAGCTGTATTTTTAATGGCATCATTTAATACATACATAAAACCTTAAAGGGGTACTTCGGTGGGAAAAATGTTTTTTTAATCAACTGGTGTCAGAAAGTTAAACAGATTTGTAAATTACTTCTAATAAAGGGTACCTATCATTTAAAAAAAGTTTTTATATGTTAAAGAGAAAGTTATTTCTAATAACTTTCTGAAGATATGTTATACATTTTTTTTTTTTTTTTATGTTTATTTTGGGAAAACCCACCACTAGGGGGCTCCCTACATGTCCTGGCCGCTAGATTTCGGACTCATGCTGCTGACCTGGCATGAGTCCGAAATCTGACTGCAGCCGGGACATGTGATCAGCACAGCGCAGAAGCAAGCGCTGTGCCCGCAGCAGCAGCTGACATGGCCAGCAGGCCGGCTGGAGACAGGTGACAGCTATGGAAGAAGTTCTCTCCTTCTCCCAGTCGGCCTGCAGCTTCTCCGCTGCTTCTCCCCTTGCTCCGGACACCAGCGGGAACCAGGGAAGCACTCCCCCCCCCAGCAGGCTTCCGTGACGTCACGCCTGCTGGGGCATGCCCATATAGTCCTGCCGGTAGCTCACTGTGAGCAAGGAAATAGGTAACATACAGAGCTTTTTAAAGATGAGGTGTAGTTAGGAAGCATAGCCTAAGTTAGTTTTGGATAGTTGATTTAGTGATAGGTACTAAATCTTAATCCATCCAGAACTTATCAGCTGCTGTATAACACAGAGGAAGTTATTATTTTATTTTTTTTCTTTTATGTATGACTACAGTGCTCTCTGCTGACACCTCTGTCCATGTCAGGAACTGTCCGGAGCAGAAGAGGTTTGCAATGGGGATTTGTTCCTGCTCTGGACAGTTCCTGACATGGACAGATGTGTCAGCAGAGAGCACTGTGGTCAGACAGAAAGGAAATTCAACAAGAAATTAACTCCCTCTGTAATTTACAGCAGCTAAGTACTGGAAGGATTAAGATTTTTTTAATAGAAGTATTTTACAAATCTGTTTAACTTTCTGGCACCAGTTGATTTAAAATAAAATGTTTTCCAAGGAGTACCCCTTTAAGGGTGTCATTTATTAACATGAGCGACTTTAGGGGGATTTTTTTGCTCGTGTGGCACACTAGTGAGTTCTGCATTGATAAATGCCAGGCGTGACTTGGAGCTAACGTGGAGTAATCGGCAGAGCTGCCTGTGCCTGGTCTTGGCTGGAGTGGCCATTATGCGAAACTGTGCGACTTTTGCAAAAGTTGCATGTCAAAAATCAGTGCATAAACTGTGCAATGGGGAAACCACACCCAAACCTTGCCCACAAATGGTCACTGGATTAGCCAGCGCAGAAAGCCATACAATTCAAATCATAAATGTAGCGCACACTGTGTACCGCAACTTTGCAAATATATATATATATATATATATATATATATATATAGCAAAGCAGGTTGGAGGCAAGGAATACCTCTGGAAAATTGGGACATCAAACGGGCGCAGACTTCTCAGATGAGGTGTAGATAAAAAGGTAATTTTTTCCAATAAAACATGCAACGCAACAGTACAAGCATTTCAAGCCTGGACAGGGCTTTTCGTCAGGCGTATGGACACTGTGGGTTATAGACCGTATTAAAAGCCCACTGGAAATTGCTTCTGGGAATCCAAATGACCAGAACCAGTAAAAATATGAACAAAAAACATCTTAGTAAAACACTCAAAAAATATATAAAACATAATAAATACAGTCATCGTTTAGAATAAAAAATAAAATAACAATGATGTATGAGAATATATATGTATGCAAATAATAATGAAGTACCATGGTTACGTTCGGGGCGGGGCATGTGTCAAATGCCTCTAGATGGAGTGGTTGCAGGATGATGCGTAAAAAAAGGAGACAGTGATACGCATATGTATTGAGAGACCTGCGCAGTGGAGATGATGTAATACGATGGATGGGTCCAAGGAATAGAACAGCCTATCGAGGTTCTGGATTGCGGGAGACATTTATAATCGACATGCTGTGAAATAGGAAAAAGAGTGATCCTGTATACAGGTGTATAGAATCAATAGAATGATTAGCAGCGGGAAGCCGTATTGTATTGGAAAACTATGGCAATTGTGAATGATAGTGTTCATGAGATGATTTCTCACATCTCATTAAGACCATGTAGAGAAAATGTATGCATCTTGTACATCCAGAACATTTCGAGTCTCTTCAGCTGTTCGATTCTGTTATTAGTTGATGCTGGTACTTGATCAATAGGTGTAATTGAAATGGACTTAGTACTATTTGGATGGGATAAAGTGACATTTTAAGAAACTACATGGAGTAAAAACAATCTTTTATAGATTTTGTCGATGCTGATTCAATCTGAGATGGAGCGGACGGGTGGTGCGTCCTATATACTGCAATGGGCAATCGGGACACTGGATCATGTAAATGACATGGTCAGATTGACAAATAAGGTGAAATTTTATCGAAAAACTCTAGCCTGTCGGTGAGGAAATTTAATTTTCTAACCCATTGGAAATCTGCCGACAGCACAGGCAACAACCTTTCTTTTGCATTTATAGCTCCCTTTTTTCCATGGTCTGCCTAGGAGATCCGTATGTTTGATGTCTTTATTCTGCTGTCTCCTAATCTGGCTGGGGGCAAGAATAGTCTTCAGTGATGCCAATCTTCTGTACGTAAACCAAGGCTGTTGTGGGATAAATTTAGAGAGGTAAGGATCTGTTTGTAATATATGCCAATGCCGTGTGACTATTTTTTTAATGAGGTGGGCATCATTGCTGTAGGTCGTAATGAAATTAGATGAAAATTTGTTTTTGTCTTGGTGTTCATCTTTCTGCTTGGTGTTGGTTACCCAACAATCTTTCTGCGTAAGTGTTTTGATACGGTTGTAAGGATTGCTTTAGCCGGATAGTGTTTCTCTTTAAAAAGTTTTTAAAGACAGTTTTTTGAAGGTTGCATGATTGGTACAATTTTTGTGTATCCTTTTATACTGACTAAACAGTATGTTTAATAACCATTTTTTTATTTTTTTAACTGTGAGCTATGGAAATCCAGATAACTATTGGCATGAAAAAGGTGGATGTGATGAATGATTGTTCATTATGTGAAATACAGATGTCCAGAAAATTGATGCTGTCTTTGCTGGATTCAATGGTAAATGTTAGACCCCAGGAATTATCATTGAGGTATTGGAGGAACATGGGGATGTCTTCCTCAGGTCCCTTCCAGACAAAGAACAAGTCATCAATATAACGGTAATATACCACTATAATCTCCATAATCAATGAGTTACCCCAAATATATTTGGACTCAAAGGCCCCCATAAAGATGTTTGCGTACACAGGTGCGACCTTTGAGCCCATGGCAGTTCCAAGTTTCTGATGGTATATGGTTCCATTGTACGTAAAATAATTGTTGTGGAGAATATAGGAAAGCGCTTCCATGAGAAAATTGCAGTGTGATGGCGAGAATGGATCATTGTCTAGGACATCCTTGACACAGCGGAGACCTAGTTCATGTTGGATATTAGAATATAATGATGATACATCACAGGTCACAAGAATGAAATTGGACTCCCAACTCAAAGGTGGAGACGTTCTATTAATTGTGAGGAATCCCTCAAGTAGCTGGCAAGGCTGGTATGCATACACCTGGAGGTAAAGATACAAGTAATGCGCTAAGTTGCTTAGTGTAGCATTAGTGGTGGAGATAATTGGTCGCCCCGGCGGTTGTTCAATGGATTTGTGGACCTTAGGTAATTGGTAAAAACATGGTTTGTTATTGTTAGTGTGCATAATAAATTCCTGTTCATCCTTAGTCAAGATGCTAACTCCAATGCTTTCGTGGTCATCTGAAAGAGACCTTGTATTATCCTCTCAAAGGGATCTGTTTTGATGATGGTATAATAATTGATATCTGACAGAATCCGCAAGGATTCGGAATGGTACTGCTCATAGTCCAGCAGGACAAGGTCCACGCCTTTATCCGCCAGACGGATTACGATATCTGTGTTGGAACGGAGAATCTTCATTGCCCTGCATTCAGATGCAATGAGATTATTTTTTTTATGGTGATTTTGTTTGGACAATCGGCTGTTCAGGTCATCGCTGACTAACTGCGAAAAAATCACAATGAGTGAACCCTGGGATTGAGTTGGATAAAACCGTGATGGTGGTTTTAGCGGTTGGTGTTTGATATTGTTGATCATAATAGTTGAATCACTGGGAGCAGAAGTTGGGGATGGACAATTTGTACCAGATGTATTGGGGTGTTTATTTTTTATGATTTCAAAATGATGCTGGAGAGTCAATTTCTGGATGAATTTTTGAAAATCCAAAAATAATTCAAATTTATTGCTGCTTGATTGTGGACAAAATGACAACCCTTTTTGTAGTAGACTGGTTTCGGCCGCTGTAAGTTTATGCTTTGATATGTTAAAAATATAAACCGTGTCTTTTATGGATTGATCTTTTTGCTGAGGATCACTGTGTTTCGATCTTGAGTCCTTCCTTTTTTGGCCACCACGGCTTCCCCTCTTTCCTCTTCTTTTTTCCTTTTTCCACTCAGAGGGGCGAAGAAGTCCAGAATCTTCAAGATCTTGACGGACTTAGTTCTAAAAAATAATTCTGATGGCTACTGGATGATGATGGAGGTGGCAACTCGGACGGACTCGATCACAATGTAGTGGGTCGGCTGTTGCAACATGAATGATCGTCCAATGAGATAAATGGGCTAGGACAGGAGGTAGATGTATCAGTGATCGGTCACACAGAAGAATGGTGTCCTCATTGACAGAAAAATCAAACGGTGCGGGAGTCAGATGTATAGATAGAGAGGATAAATCTAACTCAATGTTGTTGTCATTAGACTGGCAAAGTGTGTTGCCCTTAGAAACACTCCGAGATGGTGAAATGGCACTGTGGAGAGAATGGGAGGACTTGTTGCCAAAGCTTAAATGTTTCTTGTGTTCCAATGTTGAACAACTGCCGGGGAGACCAATTATCTCCACCACTAATGCTACACTTGGCAACTTAGCGCATTACTTGGATCTTTACCTCCAGGTGCATGCCACCAGCCTTGCCAGTTACTTGAGGGCTTCCTCACAATTAATAGAATGTCTCCTACCTTTGAGTTGGGAGTCCAATTTAATTCTTGTGACCTGTGATGTCTCATCATTATATTCTAAAATCCAACATGAACTAGGTCTCCGCTGTGTCAAGGATGCCCTAGACAAGGATCCATTCAGCACGCCATCACACTGCAATTTTCTCATGGAAGCACTTTCCTATATTCTCCACAACAATTATTTTATGTACAATGGGACCATATACAATCAGAAACTTGGAACTGCGATGGGCTGAAAGGTTGCACCTGTGTACGCAAACATCTTCATGGGGGCCTTTGAGTCCAAATATATTTGGGGTAACCCATTGATTACAGAGAATATAGTGGTATATTACCGTTATATTGATGACTTGTTCTTTGTCTGGAAGGGACCTGAGGAAGACATCCCCATGTTCCTCCAATACCTCAATGATAATTCCTGGGGTCTAACATTTACCATCGAATCCAGCAAAGACAACATCAATTTTCTGGACATCTGTATTTCACATAATGAACAATCATTCATAACATCCACTAGAGATGCGTGAACTTACAGTAAATTCGATTTGTCACAAACTTCTCGGCTCGGCAGTTGATGACTTATCCTGTATAAATTAGTTCAGCTTTCAGGTGCTCCCGTGGGCTGGAAAATGTGGATACAGTCCTAGGAGACTGAACTAATTTATGCAGGATAAGTCATCAACTGCCGAGCCGAGAAGTTCGTGACGAATCGAATTTACTGTAAGTTCGCTCATCTCTAACATCCACCTTTTTCAAAAAGTTGGATGCCAATAGTTATCTGGATTTTCATAGCTCGCATTTCAAAAAATGGTTATTAAACATACTGTTCAGTCAGAATAAAAGGATACATAAAAATTGTACCAATCATGCAACCTTCAAAAAACAGTCTTTAAATTTTACAAAAACTTTTTAAAGAGAAACACTATCCGGCTAAAATATTAAGCAATCCTTACAAAACACTTACGCAGAAAGATTGTTTGATAACCAACACCAAGCAGAAAGATGAACACCAAGAAAAAAAACTAATTTTCATCTAATTTCATTACGTTGCTGCCGTGGCGCCATGTCTGCGGGTGGGTGCGGCCCAGAGACTGGTTTGAGTGGCATTGGGGCCGCTTTGCCGGTGGGTCGTTCCCCCCTGTGGGCATTGGTGTCGCGGCGGTGGTGGTCGCCGCCCGGTGCTGCGCCATTTTATGCTAGGGACTTTAGGGACCCACTCTAAATAGGTGGCCTTGACGTGGCGAGTGGGCTTGTACTTTTTGATCAAAAATGTATACTAACAACCTGTTAGTTTATAATATTATGCTGAGAAGCAATCAGATCATTATACAAGATTGTAGATGTGCACCATGTCTGTTTTTGTACCCGAATTCACACTGTGATTTCTATCCCCTCTTTTTTTTTGAACATGTGCTGCACTCTTCCCCACCCCCTCAGCCCAACCCTATATAAGTAGTAGTTAGCTACACATGGGTCATTTCTTTCCTAGCAGCTTCCCAGTTTGACTTGGAGAGCATGGTAAGTGAGCCATTACACCTTGTTCACACTGGTGTGGTGCTGTGTGGTGTCCGTTGCTGCCGTGGCGCCGTGTCTGCGGGGGGGTGCGGCCCATAGACTGGTTTGAGTGGCATTGGGGCCGCTTTGCCGGTGGGTCGTTCCCCCCTGTGGGCATTGGTGTGGCGGCGGTGGTGGTCGCCGCCCGGTGCTGTGCCATTTTATGCTAGGGACGTTAGGGACCCACTCTAAATAGGTGGCCTTGACGTGGCGAGTGGGCTTGTACTTTTTGATCAAAAATGTATACTAACAACCTGTTAGTTTTTGATATTATGCTGAGAAGCAATCAGATCATTATACAAGATTGTAGATGTGCACCATGTCTGTTTTTCTACCCGAATTCCTACAGCAATGATGCCCACCTCATTAAAAGAATAGTCACACGGCATTGGCATATATTACAAACAGATCCTTAAGTCTCTAAAGTTATCCCACAACAGCCCCGGTTTACGTACAGAAGATCGGCATCACTGAAGACTATTCTTGCCCCCAGCCAGATTAGGAGATAGCAGAATAAAGACATCACACATACAGATCTCCTAGGCAGACCATGGGAAAAAGGGAGCTATAAATGCAAGAAAGGCTGTTGCCTGTGCTGTCGGCAGATTTCCAATGGGTTAGAAAATGTAATTTCCTCATCAACAGGCGAGAGTTTACCAACAAATATTTCACCTTACTTGTCAATCTGACCATGTCATTTACATGATCCAGTGTCCCGATTGCCCATTGCAGTATATAGGACGCACCACCCGCTGCTAATCATTCTATTGATTCTATACACCTGGATACAGGATCACTCTTTTTCCTATTTCACAGCATGTCGATTATACATGTCTCCCACAATCCAGAACCTCGATAGGCTGTTCTATTCCTTGGACCCATCCACCGTATTACATCATCTCCACTGCACAGGTCTCTCAATACATATGCACATTACTGTCTCCTTTTTTACGCATCATCCTGCAACCACTCCATCTAGAGGCGTTTGACACATGCCCCGCCCCGAACTTAACCATGGTACTTCATTATTATTTGCACACATTATTTTTTATTCTAAACGATGACTGTATTTATTATGTTTTATATATTTTTTGAGTGTTTTACTAAGATGTTCTTTGTTCATACTTTTATTGGTTCCGGTTCTTTCATTCATTTGGATACCCGGAAGCAATTTCCAGTTGGCTTTTAATACTGTCTGTAACCCGCAGTGTCCATATGCCTGACGAAGAGCCCAGTCCGGGCTTGAAACGCTTATACTGTTGCGGTGTATGTTTTATTGGAATAAATTACCTTTTTATCTACACCTCATCTGAGAAGTCTGTGCCCATTTGATGTCCCAATTTTACAGAGGTATTTCGCGCCTCCAACCTGCTTTGCCATTGATTGCCGGTCTTCACGCTTGGATCACCAGAGGGTCCACGAGGCTGCGACTGGTCTATTACATGCTCACTCAGCATAACTCTGCCAGGTAAGGGACCACTTTTTTGGCCCCATTCAATTCTACCCATCCACCGGGTAATCTGCACGAGGTGCGCACCTTTTTCTTTTTCTCTTGTCTATAATACTGATTTGGGCCTTGCTAAATGACCTCTTTAATATTTTCTTTATTTTTGTGGAGGAAAAAAAAAAGGGAGCAATGTTGAAGGTTTTGCTTTCTTAGTTTTGGTTTTATAGCCTCCACTGCGCAATATAAATGGCAAGTTTACTTCAGTACCTTTACGAGAGTACCAGTTTTTGTTACCCCGAGCGCTCCGGGTCCCCGCTCCTCCCCGGAGCGCTCGCAGCATCCTCTCATTCGCAGCGCCCCGGTCAGACCTGCTGACCGGGTGCGCTGCAATATCACTCCCAGCCGGGATGCGATTCGCGATGCGGGAGGCGCCCGCTCGCGATGCGCCTCCCGGCTCCCGTACCTGACCCGTTCCCCGTCTGTCTTGTCCCGGCGCGCGCGGCCCCGCTCCTTAGGGCGCGCGCACGCCGGGTCTCTGCATTTTAAAGGGCCACTGCGCCACTGATTGGCGCAGCAGGCTTAATCAGTATGTTCACCTGTGCACTCCCTACTTATACCTCACTTCCCCTGCACTCCCTCGCCGGATCTTGTTGCCATTGTGCCAGTGAAAGCGTTTCCTTGTATGTTCCTAGCCTGTGTTCCAGACCTCCTGCCGTTGCCCCTGACTACGATCCTTGCTGCCTGCCCTGACCTTCTGCTACGTCCGACCTTGCTCTTGTCTACTCCCTTGTACCGCGCTTATCTTCAGCAGTCAGAGAGGTTGAGCCATTGCTGGTGGATACGACCTGGTTGCTACCGCCGCTGCAAGACCATCCCGCTTTGCGGCGGGCTCTGGTGAATACCAGTAGCAACTTAGAACCGGTCCACCAACACGGTCCACGCCAATCCCTCTCTGGCACAGAGGATCCACCTCCTGCCAGCCGAATCGTGACAGTAGATCCGGCCATGGATCCCGCTGAAGTCCCACTGCCAGTTGTCGCCGACCTCACCACGGTGGTCGCCCAGCAGTCGCAACAGATAGCGCAACAAGGCCACCAGCTGTCTCAACTGACCGTGATGCTACAGCAGCTATTACCACAGCTTCAGCAACAATCTCCTCCGCCAGCTCCTGCACCTCCTCCGCAGCGAGTGGCCGCTTCCGGCCTACGATTATCCTTGCCGGATAAATTTGATGGGGACTCTAAGTTTTGCCGTGGCTTTCTTTCGCAATGTTCCCTGCACTTGGAGATGATGTCAGACCAGTTTCCTACTGAAAGGTCTAAGGTGGCTTTCGTAGTCAGCCTTCTGTCTGGGAAAGCTCTGTCATGGGCCACACCGCTCTGGGACCGCAATGACCCTGTCACTGCCTCTGTACACTCCTTCTTCACTGAGATTCGAAGTGTCTTTGAGGAACCTGCCCGAGCCTCTTCTGCTGAGACTGCCCTGCTGAACCTGGTCCAGGGTAATTCTTCTGTTGGCGAGTACGCTATCCAATTCCGTACTCTTGCCCCCGAATTATCCTGGAATAATGAGGCCCTCTGCGCGACCTTTAAAAAAGGCCTATCCAGCAACATTAAAGATGTGCTGGCCGCACGAGAAATTTCTGCTAACCTGCATAAACTTATTCATCTTGCCACCCGCAGTGACATGCGTTTTTACGAAAGGCGTCAGGAGCTCCGCCAGGATATGGACTTTGTTCGCACGAGGCGGTTTCTCTCCCCGGCTCCTCTCTCCTCTGGTCCTCTGCAATCCGTTCCTGTGCCTCCCGCCGTGGAGGCTATGCAAGTTGACCCGTCTCGCTTGACACCTCAAGAGAGGACACGACGCCGCATGAAGAATCTCTGCCTGTACTGTGCCGGTACCGAACACTTCTTAAAGGATTGTCCTATCCGTCCTCCCCGCCTGGAAAGACGTACGCTGACTCCGCACAAAGGTGAGACAGTTCTTGATGTGAACTCTGCTTCTCCACGCCTTACTGTGCCGGTGTGGATGTCTTCTTCTACCTTCTCCTTCTCTGCTATGGCCTTCTTGGATTCCGGATCTGCAGGAAATTTTATTTTGGCCTCTCTCATCAACAGGTTCAACATCCCGGTGACCAGTCTCGCCAGACCCCTCTACATCAATTCTGTGAACAATGAAAGATTGGACTGTACCGTGCGTTACCGCACGGAACCTCTCCTAATGTGCATCGGACCCCATCACGAAAAAATTGAATTTTTGGTCCTCTCCAACTGCACTTCAGAAATTCTTCTTGGATTACCGTGGCTTCAACGCCATTCCCCAACCCTTGATTGGTCCACAGGAGAGATCAAGAACTGGGGTACTTCTTGTCACAGGGACTGTCTTAAACCGGTTCCCAGTACTCCCTGTCGTGACCCTGTGGTTCCCCCGGTATCCGGTCTTCCTAAGGCTTATATGGACTCTGCTGATGTTTTTTGCAAAAAGCAAGCAGAGACTTTACCTCCTCACAGGCCTTATGACTGTCCTATTGACCTCCTCCTGGGTACTACTCCACCCCGGGGCAGAATCTATCCTCTGTCTGCTCCAGAGACTCTAGCCATGTCGGAGTACATCCAGGAGAATTTAAAAAAGGGGTTTATCCGCAAGTCCTCCTCTCCTGCCGGAGCTGGATTTTTTTTTGTGTCCAAAAAAGATGGCTCCCTACGCCCTTGCATTGATTACCGCGGACTTAATAAAATCACGGTAAAAAAAGGCTACCCCTTACCTCTTATCTCGGAACTCTTTGATCGCCTACAAGGCGCCCACATCTTTACCAAACTGGACTTAAGAGGTGCTTATAATCTCATCCGCATCAGGGAGGGGGACGAATGGAAGACTGCATTTAACACCAGAGATGGACACTTTGAGTATCTGGTCATGCCCTTTGGCCTGGGCAACGCCCCTGCCGTCTTCCAAGACTTTGTTAATGAAATTTTTCGTGATATCCTATATTCCTGTGTTGTGGTTTATCTGGACGATATTCTGATTTTTTCTGCCAACTTAGAAGAACACCGCCAGCATGTCCGCATGGTTCTTCAGAGACTTCGGGACAATCAAATTTATGCCAAAATGGAGAAATGTCTCTTTGAATGTCAATCTCTTCCTTTCCTAGGATACTTGGTCTCTGGCCAGGGACTACAAATGGACCCAGATAAACTTTCTGCCGTCTTATATTGGCCACGCCCCTCAGGACTCCGTGCTATCCAACGTTTTTTTGGGTTCGCCAATTATTACAGACAATTCATTCCACACTTCTCCACTATTGTGGCCCCTATCGTGGCTTTAACCAAGAAAAATGCCAATCCTAAGTCCTGGTCTCCCCAAGCGGAAGACGCATTTAAACATCTCAAGTCTGCCTTTTCTTCTGCTCCCGTGCTCTCCAGACCTGACCCATCTAAACCCTTTCTATTGGAGGTAGATGCCTCCTCTGTGGGAGCTGGAGCTGTCCTTCTACAAAAAAATTCTTCCGGGCATGCTGTTACTTGTGGTTTTTTTTCTAGGACCTTCTCTCTGGCGGAGAGAAACTACTCCATTGGTGATCGAGAACTACTGGCCATTAAATTGGCGCTTGAGGAATGGAGGCACCTGCTGGAGGGATAAAAATTTCCAGTTATCATATACACTGATCACAAGAATCTGCCCAACGACTGAACCCTCGCCAGGCTAGGTGGTCGTTGTTCTTTGCCCGTTTTAACTTTGAAATCCATTTTCGCCCTGCTGACAAGAACATTAGGGCCGATACCCTCTCTCGTTCTTCTGATGCCTCTGAAGTAGAGGTCTCTCCGCAACATATCATTCCTCCGGACTGTCTGATCTCCACTTCTCCAGCTTCCATCAGGCAAACTCCTCCAGGGAAGACCTTCGTTTCTCCACGCCAGCGTCTCGGGATTCTCAAATGGGGACACTCCTCCCACCTCGCAGGCCATGCGGCCATCAAAAAATCCTTGCAACTCATCTCTCGATTTTATTGGTGGCCGACTCTGGAGACTGATGTTGTTGATTTCGTGCGGGCCTGTACTGTCTGTGCCCGGGATAAGACTCCTCGCCAGAAGCCTGCTGGTCTCCTTCTGTTCCTGAACAGCCTTGGTCACAGATTGGTATGGACTTTATTACGGACTTGCACTCATCCCGTGGCAACACAGTTGTTTGGGTGGTCGTTGATCGATTTTCCAAGATGGCACATTTTATTCCTCTTCCTGGTCTTCCTTCAGCGCCTCAGTTGGCAAAGCAATTTTTTGTACACATTTTTCGCCTTCACGGTTTGCCCACGCATATCGTCTCGGATAGAGGCGTCCAATTCGTGTCTAAATTCTGGAGGGCCCTCTGTAAACAGCTCAAGATCAAATTAAACTTCTCTTCTTCTTATCATCCCCAATCCAATGGGCAAGTAGAAAGAATTAATCAGGTCCTGGGTGACTATTTACGGCATTTTGTTTCCTCCCGCCAGGATGACTGGGCAGATCTTCTACCATGGGCCGAATTCTCATACAACTTCAGAGTCTCCAAATCTTCTGCTAAATCCCCATTTTTCGTGGTGTACGGCCGTCACCCTCTTCCTCCCCTCCCTACTCCCTTGCCCTCTGGTTTGCCGCTGTGGATTAAGTGACTCGTGATCTTTCCACCATATGGAAAGAAACCCAAAATTCTCTTTTACAGGCTTCATCCCGGATGAAAAGATTTGCTGATAAAAAAATAAGAACTCCCCCCATTTTTGCTCCCGGAGACAAGGTATGGCTCTCCGCTAAATATGTCCGCTTTCGTGTCCCCAGTTACAAACTGGGACCACGCTATCTCTGTCCTTTCAAAATCTTGTGCCAGATTAACCCTGTCTCTTACAAACTCCTTCTTCCTCCTTCTCTTCGTATTCCCAATGCCTTCCATGTCTCTCTCCTTAAACCACTCATCCTTAACCGCTTCTCTCCCAAAGTTGTTTCTCCCACTCCTGTTTCCGGTTCATCTGACGTCTTCTCTGTGAAGGAGATTCTGGCCTCCAAGACTGTCAGAGGTAAAAGATTTTTTTTGGTGGATTGGGAAAACTGTGGGTCAGATGAGAGATCCTGGGAACCTGAGGACAACATCCTAGACAAAAGTCTTATCCTCAGGTTCTCAGGCTACAAGATGGGGAGACCCAAGGGGGGGGCTACTGTTACGCCGAGCGCTCCGGGTCCCCGCTCCTCCCCGGAGCGCTCGCAGCATCCTCTCATTCGCAGCGCTGCAATATCACTCTCAGCCGGGATGCGATTTGCGATTCGGGAGGCGCCCGCTCGCGATGCGCATCCCGGCTCCCGTACCTGACCCGTTCCCCGTCTGTCTTGTCGCACGCACACCGAGTCTCTGCATTTTAAAGGGCCACTGCGCCACTGATTGGCGCAGCAGGCTTAATCAGTATGTTCACCTTTGCACTCCCTACTTATACCTCACTTCCCCTGCACTCCCTCGCCAGATTTTGTTGCCATTGTGCCAGTGAAAGCGTTTCCTTGTATGTTCCTAGCCTGTGTTCCAGACCTCCTGCCGTTGCCCCTGACTACGATCCTTGCTGCCTGCCCTGACCTTCTGCTACGTCCGACCTTGCTCTTGTCTACTCCCTTGTACCGCGCTTATCTTCAGCAGTCAGAGAGGTTGAGCCATTGCTGGTGGATACGACCTGGTTGCTACCGCCGCTGCAAGACCATCCCGCTTTGCGGCGGGCTCTGGTGAATACCAGTAGCAACTTAGAACCGGTCCACCAACACGGTCCACGCCAATCCCTCTCTGGCACAGAGGATCCACCTCCTGCCAGCCGAATCGTGACAGTTTTCTATTATATTTATATGCTTAATACATTTGCAAACTGAAAATCATTTGGTTTTGTTGCCATAACATTTTCTACTTATTTTTTGCTAAACCAGTTGACATTTTCATTGGTACCATTTTGGGGAACATTCATCTTTTTGATCACATTTTATTCTGTTTGTAGGAGGCAGGTAGCAAAAACAGCAATTCTTGACATTATGTTTTTTCTGATAAAGCCCCCTTCAGGTTGCAAGAATGATTGTTCGGAGAAAAAAAGGGGAGCACTACCAACAAGTGTCATACCAACAATACAGCATCCAAAAACCATTCATGTGTGGGGTTCTTTGTCACCCAAGGGAGTCGTCTCACTCATAATTTTTCCTAAGAACACTTCCATGAAAAAGTATGAATGCTGCAGTTTGGATTTTATATTTGCATTAGAGCACTTTATAGCAATAGATATATAGACTTGGACAAAATATTTATTAATTGTTATTGTTTTGGGCTATATCCATTGGTTATTCTTTTTGAATAGATATTACAGTATATTGAATGTGTATATTATGCTTATCGATTGATTTTTCATTTTTCAGATTTTTTTTATGACAGAAGCAATCCGATTGGTTGCTATGGGCAACTCAGCAACTTTTCCTCTGGACAAGTTTTAAATGTACCCATTTTTGGCCTAACACAAATGATGATTGTGTATGAGAACAAAAAATGGTTGCATTCTAAATGTACAAGTATAAGAGAGGCTCTCTCACTAACACACAACAAAAAAATTGCTTACCAATCTGACAGCTATACTCTAAGTGTCGTAATGGGATTCATAATGGACCAATATATATATATATATATATATATATATATATATATAGTGTATATATATATATATATATATATATATATATATATATATATATATATATTTTGCACCAATTTATGTATTGTTCCATTTTAAATTTAAAATGTGTTAGCCATATGGAGGTAACTCTATATGCTGCTTATGGGCCTTTTCAAAGACATCTATCCCTTTCAAGAAGAAGAACAAAAGTTTATGTATTTTAATATTTAATCTTTCAATATTAATTTCATTTTTCTTAACTGTTTATATTTGTGTTGCCCACTAAAATAGTTAAACCCTATGATACTCAATTGGATTCACATATTGGAGTCATATAATGTTATTTATTTATTTATTCTTTTTAGAACTTTTTGCTAAATCGTGGTAAAATAATATTGGTTTTCTAGGATTTCGTACAAAGAAGCTCAATTTTAACCCAGCCTAACCTTTTCCTTTCCCTCCTAAAACTTTAAAGACAAGTGATGAATGTAAGAAACCAATGAGAGGTGTGGTAGTTGTTATACATTAGTCATCCACTTAAACACATGGGGAATCAGCTGAGACAATTTTCATCATTCTGCCTGTTCATGTTTTATTACAGTATGGGTGTGTTTCCCCCTGGTATTTCACGATTATTTGCATTTTTCATTACAAGGAGATGTATCTTAAATATACTGCATCAAAGGCAACCTTTGAGAAAAAATAAATAAACATCAATGGGTGGCTGTTGGCATTGGTCATGCAGTCACCTTTATCTATACATTGTATCTAAAGACCTATCACCGTCAGATGTAAAAAAAAGACTAATACTGTATGTGTACCAGGGCCAGATTGGGAATAAAGCCAAGCCCTGGCTGATAAATGTACGTAAACACACACTATGTCAAGCATACACACATATTTACTACATATACATATGTGGTGCCTTGGGGGGGGTGTATGGCAGTTGGGGTGTTACTGTGCAGTATATCAAGGGTACAATTAACTCTTGTCAGTCGTGACGCCAGGGTGAGGGTTAATACTGTGTTGCTTGGCCTATCGCCACCCTTCCCAAAAGCAATAGGGAGATGTAGAATAAATGCAATGTCCACAACCAGAGCTTTGCTGAAAACTCTCGGAAACTTTACTGAAGATTTTCTGTAACATGGGATAACCGGAACCGTCTTTATAACAAAGTCTATGTACAGCGCAGCTGAGATTGACGTATGGTTGGGACTTTTGTAAGTTCTTGAGATTAATAGGATTTTGCAAGCATAGATCCACTGGATTTAGGGGTATGTTTATGTCCAGAGGTCTCGCTAGCATAAGCGGGGAAGTTGTAAGAACTCACTGTTTCTGGCCGAGGCCGGCAGGCTGTGGCCTAGTAGCAGTCGTTGTAAGTTGCGGAGGTCTGTCCTCATGAACTGTCAGAAACCTAAGAGAGCGTCTATTGGCTGAAACTCCCTTATATGGGCAGGGACTGGCCGTTTTAGGATTGGTCCACACCATCTGTCAATCAGCTTTACAAAGTATTATGGGTAATCACATGACCCATAAACCTCCAAAAGGTCCTTTTACCTACCATAGAGTACCAACCCGAATCACATTACCTAACATCCTGCGACGCTATGAAGGTAAGCATACATATAATTTACTAGAATATTAACTATTTGAGGAGTGACTAGGGGATGACTAAAGAAGCGGACCCCCACAGTTACTAGGAACTCTGACTTTGGGGACTCCTAACCAAGGTACTGTATGCAATACGGTACCGGGACACCACACATATTCGCATACAAACTATATACAAGCAAACCTGCACACTCATTACATACATGTGTCAAGAGCAAACTTATTACATATGTGGTGTCCCAGCACCAATACCTGTCCTGTGGCTTTGAACTGTCTCGGGCAGCTAGATAGCGTACAGTGTTGGGCCCACTCAAGGGACTTACTCTTTTATTATGTTCACATTATAATGTCAGATAATATATTTTCCTAAATTAATTCTACTATTGTTATATGTATATATGTTTTTCTATGTGACTGTACCTTTAATTGAGAGCAGTGACCCTGCCTGCCAATGGGAACCCTTAAAGTCTTCCCTGTATAGTGTAGTGGGGGGGGGGGGGAGTTTGTCAGTTCACCCTAGTGTGGCTCCTGAGCAACAGCTTAGCTCAGGTGTGCTGTGTGTCGTGTGCTCTGAGGAGAGGCCTACTTCAAATCTAATCTCTCAACTGGTCATCCTGCAAGGATTACTCGCAAGGAGGAAGTTCATGCACCTGCAGAAAAGTCTTCAGTACCTTGACAGGACCCTAGTTACCAGGATTTATCCTTCCAACTCACAAGTCAGTGTAAATCTGTTTGGTATAAGCACCACAAGTCCCAGCAAGGCAACAGGGTTACCAAGGAGTTACACTACACTCTCTCACCTAAAGCCAGCTGTATGTGTATTACCATCTGCACCAGCTCAGTAAAAACAGTTATCTGTAACCTGACGTTGGTGTATTAATTTACTCCCCATGTCTGGCCCAGGAAAAGCTGTCTCCAACCTCGGACCATGTATAGGATAATGGTGCCCTGGCGTCACAAAGTGATCAGGCATTCTTACTAACACCCCATGGACACCACATCTGTTTTGGCGTCATGAACAGGATAATCCCTCGTCGTGCGTTGACACCACATATTTTGGCGTGCACTAACAGGGTTTGGGTGTGTGCCAACAATAGTCTGAACTGTGTCCTAGAAGCTGCATGGAGCATGCAACAGTTTATGCGCCAGAAGTACTGTATGGGACTTTGCTTTTATGCTAAGGAAATAGAGGGGGAGCACTTTGTTCAAGGCCATACAGTGTGTGAAGATTGTAAAAGGCTGCGTAATTCAAGTTTCCCTGTATGTGCAAGCAGCATAACGAATTCATGCTGCACCACAGAATCCAGTGCGCCCCAGCAGGGGTTAATGCAAAGAGCACAAAGTGCGCAAAGAATTCCCACCAGACTAAATGTCCTGCATGGATGATGTACTTCCGGCTGGTGGCCATTTTAGGGAAGCCTGCTATAAAGCCAGTAGCAGGACTCCACCCAGCAATCATGCCTTGTGTGATCGGAGGAAAGGCGGACAGCACCTCACCTGAGAACACAAAGATGGCGGCCACCACTTCATTGAAGACTAACAGCGAAATCGCAGAACTGGCGCAACTACTTGCAGAACAACTGGCTCTCCTGTCCCCGGAAGCCAAACTCTCTTCTGACCAATCAGCCGCTGGATCCAGTAAGCGATCCAAGTCACCTCTGCTGCCACGGTGGGTGTTTGGCTATAAGCTAGCAGTCATCCGAGCCATGCTCAAATTCCTGATACCTCTACCTAGGCTTGCTGTACTACCGCCTAAGCTCCACCAGAAGTAAAAGATAAAGGAGATGCTGCTGCAGAACCTCCCACCCAAGCGGCGCCAGCTGCCTTTGTACAGATGTGGTTACTATCAGTCCAACAGTTTCACATTCAAATCTTTCTAAAGTGTCCTGGACCAACACAATTAACCCGCCAGAGAGTTCACAGAGAAAAGCTGCAAGATTCCTGTCCCAGCCAAGAAGAGGTGGTGACTGCTGTCACTGGGATGGCAAGTATTCTACTTATTGAAAAGCCTGCAATGGTGGAGGAGGTGAGCCACAACAATGCTTACCCTTCATGTACCACTACTGTTTTTCCTGCTGTGGTGGCCCAGTACGGGGGAGATGCTGCCCCATACCCTTGCTGCCCTGTCAGGCAGCCTCCTTCAGTGTCCCCAGGGCCCCTTGCACCTGTCTCCCCCTGTACATATGTTCTGAAGTGTATTGTATTATAAAATGTGTTGTATCTTTAAGAGTTATGTCATGTGATTGTTACCCAGCAGGTATCAGTGATCAGGGGATCCCAAGAGTGACCTATGAGCTCCCTGCTAGTCTTCCCCATATAAGCTCTGGGTAGAGCTAGCTTATCTCTCTTGGAGCTTAGAGCTCTTGCTTTCTCCTGAGGTCCAGTACAGTCCTGCCTAGTGTGTATGTCTAGAGTGTTGGAGACCTCAAAGTCAAGTCCTGCAGCCACCATCATACCTTCGGGTGGTTTTAGGCCAAACCATGCCTTGGCGTCACTAATACAAGGGGTTAATGCCATCTGCCCCTAGGGTAACAACATCTGCCCTCATCACACCCCACTACCACATTGCATTCAACTATTTATCTGAAAACCCTCTACCAGCCTGTGCAGGACATGCCCCAGGACTGATACTAGTTCTGTACCCTATACCAGCCTGTGCAGGACACTAGTCCTGGGACTGCTACATGTTTCTGTTTACAAGTTACGCAACGGTTTCAAAAATGTGCCTGGCCTTGGTCCAAGAAGTAACCAAAAATACTTGTGTGCCCGGCTCAGCTAAGAATATACATATTCTTCTACCTTCCTAGTTGGTTGCCAAAATGCTAACTGTGCCTTAAAAATGTTTTGCTTAGCCAGGATTGTCTAGTGCAGTAAACATGTATATCCTAGATAGTCTTAAAATGTTCTTATGTCAGCCTTATATTATCTTATCTTGCTTTCTTTGTATTACTGTCGTGATCAATCCATATAGCCAGACAATAGGGAGAAAAAATCAATTCTTATCTAGTCCAGTTAGGATATGTATATTTTTCTCTCTTTGTTTTATGTTATATGTCTTAAGGAGGTACCTTGGCGGAAATGTAGTCGTGGAAGGAGGTGTCTGTCTGTATCCTTGTTTGTCCCTGGGTGTGGCCAAGGAGGAGGTTAGTGTTAACCCTTAAAGATCAAGCCCATTTTGACCTTAAGGACATGAGCATTTTTGCACATCTGACCACTGTCACTTTAGGCATTAATAATGGGATGCTTTTACATTATGAATTTGATTCCGAGATTATTTTTTTGTGACATATTCTACTTTATTAGCATAGTGGTACATTTTTGTCGATACTTGCATCATTTCTTGGTGAAAAATTCCCAAATTTCATGAAAAAATTAGAAAATGTTGCATTTTTCTAAACTTGAAGCTTTCTACTTAAAAAATAGACAATACCAAATAAATTATATATTGATTCACATATACAATATGTCTACTTTATGTTTGCATCATAAAGTTGACTTGTTTTTACTTTTGGAAGACATCAGAGGGCTTCAAAGTTCAGCAGCAATTCAATCAGAATTTTTCAGGGACCATGTCAGTTTTTAAGTGGATTTGAGGGGTCTTCATATTAGAAATTCCCCATAAATTACCCCATTATAAAAACTGCACCCCTTAAAGTATTAAAAATGATATTCAGAATGTTTGTTAACCTTTTAGGTGTTTCACAGGAATAGCAAGAAAGTGAAGGAGAAAATTCTAAATCTCCATTTTTTTACACTAACATGTTCTTGTAGACCCAGTTTTTGAATTTTTACAAGGGGTAAAAGGAGAAAATTCCCCCCAAAATGTGCAAACCAATTTTTCTCGAGTAAGAAAATACTTCACATGTGAACGTAAAGTGCTCTGTGGGTGCACTAGATGCCTCAGAAGTGAAGGAGCGACAATGGGATTTTGGAGAGTGAATTTTGCTGAAATGGTTTTTAGGGGGCATGTCGCATATAGGAAGCCCCCTTATTTTGGAAACTACACCCCTCAAGGCATGTAACAAGGGGTGCACTAAGCCTTAACACCCACAGGTGTTTGACAACTTTTCATTCGGATGTGTAAATAAAAATAAAAAACATTTCACTAAAAATGCTGTTTTTTTTTCTTCCAAATTTACCATTTTTACAAGATTTTAATTTAAATTTTCTCTTCCAACCTTAACAAAAATTCTTCAAACACCTGTGGGGTGTTAAGGCTCACTATACCTCATGTTATGTCCCTTAAGGGGTTTAGTTTCCAAAATGGGGCCACATGTGGGTGTTTTTTTTTTTTGGGGGGGGGGGGGGGTTCCTTTTACTTCTTGTGAAAATGAAAAGTATGGGGCAACACCAGCATTTACAGTGATCTCACTTCACTGCTGCCTCTGATGCCGACGTCGACGCTGCCTCCTCCACTCGCCTGCCACCGGTCCCTGGTCCCCGCTGCCTTCTAGGGGTGGGAAGAGTGGGGGATCTGAACTTTCACCCCCCCCCCCCCAGTCAGCTGAGACACTGTGATCGCTGACCAGGACCATTCACAGATGGTCCTGGGGTGGCTTGCAGAAGTTGTCTCCCACCAGTAACAGCGGGACTTCTGCTTGTTAACCCGTGCGATGCCGCGATAACTGATTTTACTTCTATAAAGGTCAGGTTATGCAGTCATTCTGCAAGAAGGGGTTAAAGATTTTAAACAATGGTTTCTCTTAATAATAACCTAACATAGTACAATACACATCCAGTAGTACAGCACAATAGAGAGCTGATAAGCTCCAGCTGGGAAGGTGTGAGAGACCTCCCTAGTGGGTAGGTGTGAGAGACCACCCACTGATAATAAAAGTACATATTGGATGTGTATGTGAAAGGGATAAGAGTTAAAGGGGTTATCCACCATAAAGTAATTTTAGTACGTACCTGGCAAACAGTAATGGACATGCTTAGGAAGGATCTGCGCTTATCTTGGGGCTAAATGGATATGTTGTGAGATTACCATAACACTGTGGCTATCTTTTTGTGAACTGGTATTTCCTGTTTTTCTTTTCCTCCCTCCCAAACATCAGCCACCCCACCCATTGAAACATAAATGAGCTGCATCCATTCAAAAAGACCTGTGGTTTTCAATCAGGGTGCCTACAGCCAGGGCCGGATCATCATTGGCGCTCATGGAGCGCCTGCTCCGGCCCCGCGGGGGGCCCCCGTCACATTCGGGACATCCCTGTGTCGCGAAAAATCTTTTCAGGCAGTTACCTCTCTGTGGCAGCCCCCGCGTTAACTTTAAAAACGCAGGGTCCCGCCGGGAGATGGTGCACGCAGGGACGTCACTGACATCCCGTGCGTGCACCCATAGATGAAAAGCAGAGCGGAGCATCGAGGAGGATGCGCGCGCATGGTAAGTGACCAGCGGCACGTCGTCTTCAGTGTTCCGACCCCCCGCTCACCTTATGTGGGGGAACTATACTGCACCTAATGTGGGGGAACTATACTGCACCTAATTTGGGGGAACTATACTGCACCTAATGTGGGGGAACTATACTGCACCTAATGGGGGGAACTATACTGCACCTAAGGGGGGGACTATACTGCACCTAAGGGGGGGAACTATACTGCACCTAATGTGGGGGAACTATACTGCACCTAATGTGGGGGGAACTATACTGCACCTAATGTGGGGGAACTATACTGCACCTAATGTGGGGGAACTGTACTGCACCTAATGTGGGGGAACTGTACTGCACCTAATGTGGGGAACTGTACTGCACCTAATGTGGGGGAACTGTACTGCACCTAATGTGGGAACTGTACTGCACCTAATGTGGGGAACTGTAATGCACCTAATGTGGGGAACTGTACTGCACCTAATGTGGGGGAACTGTCAGGGGGGGGGGCATCATAATGAAGTGCTCTGTCTTCCAGGCAGCCTTAATCTGGCCCTGCCTACAGCTGTTGCGTTAGTTACAGATTGATCTCTCTCCCACCAAGTGATCGCTCCACCCATTGAAGCAGACAGGCTCCCTGTCATCAGCTGACTAGTGAGTCAGGTCTCGGCCGCATTGTAACCTGGGAAAATTCTGAGACAACAGTAATTTTGTATGCTGGTAAAAATAAATATTGGGGTGAAAATCACAGAAGAATTGTGTATAAGATAATGCTGGCCTGGCGTCACAACGTGATAAGGTATTCTTACTAACACCCACGTGGACACCACATCTGTTTTGGCATCACGAACAGTATAATCCCTCATCGTGCACCGATGCGTACATGCAGTACGTACATGCATGGACACATACACAAACACTGCACACTATATACACACACTGCTTTTCCATTTTAAATATGAAAATATGTGTAATATAAAGGGATCCTCTACTATTTGGGCCCATTGACACTACGGAATCTCCACCCAGAGATATTCGCCACCATAGTCCATCGGCACTAGGATAGTGCAGACATGTGCCCTCACCATTGACAGCAAAGCGGTTCATGTAGAATTATGGAGTATACATGGTGTGTCAGGTGAGCCGCTGTAACATACAAGTGGTATTCTGAATATCACTTCATGAGTCAACCCCTTTAACCTCATCAGTTGTTTACACAGTATGCACAACGATATATATATTTTTTTAAGTGAAGACATCAGTGGATGTTGTAGCTTTAAGACAGATAGTTTGAGCAGATAGCGTAGGGGTCTTGGGCAGGATCTCACAGTCAATGGCAGATTTATGTCCCTTTATCTGTTCTTTAAGCATATTTATTAACTTTATAAACTTCTGAAATCCATACTCAAGTTGCAGAAGCATCCCCATTCTGATGTAGGGAACTCATTTTACGAATGGAAGAAATTCTGCAATTAATCTACCACATGGGAACATGATATAAACAGTCAATTTTCCAGCTGTTCCCACCAAAAAGGCAACTAGTGTAATTTGCCTTGTTACAGAAACTTAAAGGGGTATTCTGGAGGGAAAAAGGTTTTCAAACCAACTGGTACCAGAAAGGTATGCAGATGCTACACAGGAAGTTATTTTCTTTTTGAATTTCTTTTCTGTCTGACCACAGTGCTCCCTGCTGCCACCTCTGCCTGTGTCAGGAACTGTCTGGAGCAGTAGTTCAGTAGTTTCTGACAAGGACAGAGGTGGTAGCAGAGAGCACTGCGGTCAGAACAACACAACTTCCCTTGGAGCATACAGCAGTTGATAAGTACTGTAAGGCTTAAGAATTTTAAATAGAAGTAATTTACAAATATGTATACCGTATTTTTCGCCGTATAAGACGCACTTTTTCTTCCCCAATACTGGGGGGGAAAAGTTGGTGCGTCTTATATGGAAAATACACATTTAAAACCCTGTCCTATCGCGGCGGTCTCTGCGGCCATCAACGGCCGGGACCCGCGGCTAATACAGGACATGACCGATCGCGGTGATGCCCTGTATTAACCCTTCAGATGCAGCGATCAAAGCTGACCGCTGAAGCGAAGTGACACTAACCCGGCTGCTCAGTCGGGCTGTTCGGGATCGCCGCGGTGAAATCGCGGTGTCCCGAACAGCTTACAGGACACCGGGAGGGACCTTACCTGCCTCCTCGGTGTCTGCTCCGTGCTGGGATCCCCTGCATGGCCGGCGTTCTCCTTCATCGTCATCACATCGTCGCGCACGCCGTCCCGTCATCCAATAGGAGCAGCGTGCGTAGCGGCGACAGAGAGCGAGGATACCGGGCAGCAGAAACGTTCAGGCAGCAGAGCGATGGAGGGCGACATCCAGGACAGCGGTGATGAGCGGTGATGGGTCCGGAGCAGCGGGGACACGTGAGTACTACCTCCTATTCCAGTGGTCTTCAACCTGCGGACCTCCAGATGTTGCAAAACTACAACTCCCAGCATGCCCGGACAGCCAACGGCTGTCCGGGCATGCAGGGAATTGTAGTTTTGCAACATCTGAAGGTCCGCAGGTTGAAGATCACTGTCCTATACTTTACATTGTATTTGGTTCAGAATCTTTATTTTCTGGATTTTTATCCTTTAAAATTGGATGCGTCTTATATGCCGGAGCGTCTTATATGACGAAAAATACGGTAACTTTCTGGCACCAGTTGATATAAAGATAGACTACATAGCCTAGAATGTGAACTCTTAAAGGGGTTTTCTAGGTTGTAATCCTCAGAGTAGGCCATCCATTGCTCATCGGCAGTGTACTGGCACCGCTCCTATCAGCTCTTCGATGCTCTACACTATGCAGTGAATGGGACCAGAAGCCGTGCTATGTTCATTGTGGAGTGGTGTTGTTGGGTAGCTGCAGCTTAACTGTCATTGTGTACAATGGGAGCCGAGCTGCAGTAACCTAGCACAACCATATTTCATGCATACTGCTTTCTTGGTTATATGGTGTGGATATTTCCTGCTGTGGATCTGAAATGCCGACTGCATAACAAAAATAAGTGTTATGTCATTTTCTGAGAGTATGCCTCAAATATCTACAGCAAATCCACAACAGATTTTTACATTAGAAAAACTGTGACTACAGCTTGCCTATTGCACTTCTGTACAGGGAGTGGAGTAAACAAAGGGGTCAACAAATTTTACAAGAACCCTCTGCCATGTGCCCTCCTTACAAAATAGGATGTCAACGCTAAGCCCACTAGAAACTGACAACTGCTGAAAAGAGGTTGTATTGTAGACTTTGATATATTGTGCACTGTACTGTATTTACAGTAACTGTGTTCATAAGTTGTTGCTTGCTGCGGTATCTGTCAGTTTGGCAACATGGTGGCAGGGAAGTTCCTCCTTTGGTGCCAGAGGGCTTTTAGTAGTTTGCAGGTACTAACATTTGGATAGAGAATAACTAAAGAAAATCTCCAGGTCACCTCTGCATTGCGTGCCTGGATCTTCACTTGGCTGAACACAGCAAATGGTAATAAGAAAATTCTACCCAGCACTGCTAAAACATCCATGCTTATTAGAAATCCTTAAAGGGGTACTCCACTGGAAACAGCTTATCCCCTATGCTGCTGGCCAGGAGATTGTGGGGGTCCCCAGCGGCGGGACCTCCGCAATCTAACATCTTAACCCTCTATCCTTTGGATAGGGGATAAGATGTTTCCAATGGAGTACCCCTTTAAAATGACATGTAATGAAGCTGACACACTGCTACACACTGCTAAGTCTGAATGAATTCAGTCAGTCATTCAGACCGAGCAGTGTGTATTACGGTGGGGTGTCGTCTTCATTACGTGTCATTTTAAGGAATTCTAATAAACATGGATGTTTTATCAGTGTTGGGTAGAATTTTCTTATTCCCTTTTAGGGTACATTCCCACACGACGTATTTGCTGCTGCGTATTTTATTTTCTCTGTTGAAGTCAATGGGTAGGAAAATACGCAGCACCAAATACGCAGGAAATATACGCTAAAAAATACGCCGTGTGGGAACGTACTCTTACTAGCATTTGTAGCCTGCTGTCTGACTGAGAATGGTGAGATTGTTACAGCCGACCATTCTTTCCAGAAATGGAATTTCTACCTGACTTATCCTGGTGTGCATTAGAAGTGTTGAGAACTGGTTGCAGTGTCCTGACCTGCAGAGGTGGCCTGTGTGTTACAAGCATACAGTAGAGATGAGCGAACTTACAGTAAATTCGATTTGTCACAAACTTCTCGGCTCGGCAGTTGATTACTTTTCCTGCGTAAACTAGTTCAGCCTTCAGGTGCTCCGGTGGGCTGGAAAAGGTGGATACATTCCTAGGAAAGAGTCTCCTAGGACTGTATCCACCTTTTCCAGCCCACCGGAGAACCTGAAAGCTGAACTAATTTATGCAGGAAAAGTCATCAACTGCCGAGCCGAGAAGTTCGTGACGAATCATATTTACTGTAAGTTCGCTCATCTCTAGCATACAGCTTTGTAGAGCTAGGCTGACAGTGAAGTGATAAAGCTGAGGCCACAGGAATTGAGTCCTGACCTGGGAGACAACTGTTTAGGCTGTGAGAGGAAAGTATACCACAAGATTCCCATCAGTGACAGAGAGGAGAGTGGTAGTGATAACACCTACTAGAGTAAAGTGAGGGGGCTAGAGAGACAGCTGGGGCCATAGGGCTCCTGGGGCAGGACAAGTGAGACATCAAGCATAGAAACATAGAATGTGTCGGCAGATAAGAACCATTTTGCCCATCTAGTCTGCCCAATAATCTGAATACTATGAATAGTCCCTGGCCCTATCTTATATGAAGGATAGCCTAATGCTTATCCCATGCATGTTTAAACTCCTTCACTGTATTTGCAGCGACCACTTCTGCAGGAAGGCTATTCCATGCATCCACTACTCTCTCAGTATAGTAATACTTCCTGATATTAATTTTAAACCTTTGCCCCTCTAATTTAAAACTATGTCCTCTTGTGGTAGTTTTTCTTCTTTTAAATATGCTCTCCTCCTTTACCGTGTTGATTCCCTTTATGTATTTAAAAGTCTCTATCATATCCCCTCGGTCTCTTCTTTCTTCCAAGCTATACATGTTAACGTCCTTTAACCTTTCCTGGTAAGTTTTATCCTGCAGTCCATGTACTAGTTTAGTAGCTCTTCTCTGAACTCTCTCTAGAGTATCTATATCCTTCTGGAGATACGGCCTCCAGTACTACGCACAATACTCCAAATGAGGTCTCACCAGTGTTCTGTACAGCGACATGAGCACTTCTCTCTTTCTACTGCTTATACCTCTCCCTATACATCCAAGCATTCTGCTAGCGTTTCCTGCTGCTCTATTACATTGTCTTCCTACCTTTAAGTCTTCTGAAATAATTACTCCTAAATCCCTCTCCTCAGATACTATCAATTTACTGCTATGCCATAACACCAATTAGGGGGATACCGCTGGACCCCTTGACACATGACCAGCAGCCTACCAACATCTTCATCACACGGTGGGGTTAACCTCGAGGCCACAACTGCACAAGTTCCATTACCCCGGTTGACGCAATACCCACCCTGGTACACACAGGGTGCGTCTGAGCTAGGCTGAAATTATCATTGGTTCAGGCTGATGATCCATATAGTGGATTTGCCTCTGATTTATCAAGCTGTGTGAGAGAAAAAAATTGAGTGATTTTCCCACAGCAACCAATCACAGCTCGGCTAACAAGCTCTGGTAAAGTGAAAGCTGAGCTGTGATTGGTTGCTGTGGGAAAATCCCTCTATTTGATAAATCTGGGTTAAGGTCTTCACATGAAAGTCAGTGCATGGAGAAAAAGATTACTAGGCAAATGCCACAACCATTCAAAAGTGTACAAGGCCAATTCATTTAATATCTGGTGAAAACTCTTTGTAGGTCAGTGAGGGCTCCAATTCAGGTCAATATTTCCTATTGTGGTTATTGCCTAAATAATGACAGGGCTAGAACATGCTGTGATCTAATAAAATCATGTGCTGTAATAACTACATCAATTACTAAACCGGTATATAAATGGGCGTTCCCATTCAATTACACTTAACAGTGGTTTCCTGCAGTTAGAAAACCAAAAGGCTCCACCAAGCCCAACAGCTATGATAGTGTAATACAGTGACTCCCCCCCCGACCTACGATGGCCCCAACATACGATAATTTCAACATGCAATGGCCTCTCAGAGGCCATCGCATGTTGAAGGCAGCATCAACATATGATGCTTTTTTTATGTCAGGGCCATCGTATAAATAGCTATCCGGCAGCGCAGACTGCTTCAAGTGCCACCCGATAGCCGGTTACGGTGCCCCATGTGGTCCGGTGATGGTCTCTTACCTGTCCTCGGGGCTCCGGCGCGTCCTCTTTGGGATCCCCTGCATCGTCGGCGCTCTCCATCCTCGTCATCACGTCGCTGCGCACGCCATCCCGTCATCCAATAGGAGCGGCGTGCGTAGCGACGTGATGGTGGCGACGGAGCGCGCGTATGTCGGGGAAGCAGAGGCCTTGCCGGAGCACCTGGGACACCTCGGGGACGCGGCGACAGCGATGGAGGGTGACATCCCGGGCAACGGTGAGAGTCCGGAGCGGCGGGGACAGGTGAGTACAACTTCCTATACCAGTGGTCTTCAACCTGCGGACCTCCAGATGTTGCAAATCTACAACACCCAGCATGCCCGGACAGCCGTTGGCTGTCCAGGCATGCTGGGTGTTGTAGTTTTGCAACATCTGGAGGTCCGCAGGTTGTAGACCACTGTCCTAAACTTTACATTGCACGGATCCCTCAACATGCGATGGTTTCAACAAACGATGGTCCATTTGGAACGGATTACCATCGTATGTTGAGGGACCACTGTATCTGAATTACTATTCATACAGCCCAGGTAAAAACTAACTTGCAGAAAGTGTTGCCAATAACCCTATTATACGCAAGGATTTCATATGGAAGCCCCGCATATGCCAAATAAATATTTTTCTCCTATCAGCTGCATTTACATAGATACTTTACAGCGTATATACAGCGTAAGTGTCATATAGGAGCAAGCATTCTGTAATCTGTCACAAATATACAATATGCACAAAGTTATCTTTCCAGTATCAATTCACTGATCTGTAATTTAAATTGATGATAAACGGAATGAATATGTGCATAACCCCCACTGAATGGGGGAGATTTATCAAAACCTGTGCAGAGGAAGAGTGGTGCAGTTGCCCATAGCAACCAATTAGATCGCTTCTTTCATTTTCCACAGGCCTCTAAAGAGGCCTGTGGAAAATGAAAGAAGCAATCTGATTGGTTGCTATGGGCAACTGCACCACTCTTCCTCTGCACAGGTTTTGATAAATCTCCCCCAAGGAGTCTATTTTTATCTACCCATAGTATAGGTGACGGATCTTTACCCTGTTTTTAGACACTGTCTTATATATTATACAAGAATGTCTTATTACTTCTAACAATACTGTAAAGGAGAACTCTCACCACTCATCTCCAAGACAAATGCTGAGTATTTGGTCTGTGGGAGTCCAACTTCTGGGTTCCCAACCAGTAAATGGAGGAGCACTGTACTCAGTTATCCTTGTTGGTCCCATAGAGATGAATGGAGTACCTGTACACTTTGCCCACCACTGCTGCATTTAAAGGGGTTATCCAGGAAAAAACTTTTTTTTATATAGATATCAACTGGCTCCAGAAAGTTAAACAGAATTGTAAATTACTTCTATTAAAAAATCTTAATCCTTTCAGTACTTATGAGCTTCTGAAGTTTAGGTTGCTCTTTTCTGTCTAAGTAATCTCTGATGACACGTGTCTCGGGAACCGCCCAGTTTAGAAGAGGTTTGCTATGGGAATTTGCTTCTAAACTGGGCGTTTCCCGAGACAGGTGTCATCAGAGATTACTTAGACAGAAAAGAACAACCTTAACTTCAGAAGCTCATAAGTACTGAAAGGATTAAGATTTTTTAATAGAAGTAATTTACAAATCTGTTTAACTTTCTGGAACCAGTTGATATATAAAAAAAAAAAGTTTTTTCCTGGAATATCCCTTTAAGGAGGGGGATTGTTTTCTTGACTGGCGGGGGTACCAGAAGTCAGACTCCCACCGATCCTACAACCAATTCCTGTATTCCAACAGCTGATACCTCAGCTCCTATTGATGGAGCTTCCCAAAAGTAACATTTATCAGCTATCCATATAGGAGAGGCGCTAAAAGATAAATCGCCAGGGGTCATTTTTGCATTAAAGAGCAGTTTGCATGGTGCAGTAGGAGCTTCTCATGCAGCCATTTGTGTCAAAACATCTATAAAGGGGTATTCCAGGAAAAACCTTTTTTTTATATAAACTGGCTCCAGAAAGTTAAACAGATTTGTAAATTACTTCTTGTAAAAAAAAAGCTTAATCCTTCCAGTAGTTATCAACTGCTGAAGTTGAGTTGTTCTTTTCTGTCTGACAACAGTGCTCTCTGCTGACACCTCTGCTTGTCTCAGGAACTGTCCAGAGCAGGAGAGGTTTGCTATGGAGATTTGCTCCTACTCTGGTCAGTTCCTGAGACAAGTAGAGGGGTCAGCAGAGAGCACTGTTGTCAGACAGAAAAGAACAACTCAACTTCAGCAGCTGATAACTACCGGAAGCATTAAGATTTTAGAAGTAGAAGTAATAGAAGTAATTTACATATCCGTTTAACTTTCTGGAGCCAGTTAATATAAACAAAACATTTTTTTTTCCTGGAATACCCCTTTAATCCACAAAGAAAGCAAAATCAAATGCCTGTCAATGCTGGGTTAACATCTTTGTGTTTCCCTATTTGGTGTAAATACCAGGAAAAGCAGGCAATATCTATCAGCCATATGTTAATATAGGTAACAAAATGAGAGTACGTTCAGCTCACTCCCCAAGCCCGCAGCGCCCAGACTGGCGTGGGCAGCGCCTAAGGGGAGGAATATGGAACAGACGAATGTCTAGCGCAGGTCAGTGGAAACGGGATGCTTTGTTAGGTTACTTCAGCACGTGGAAGACAAAGATACAGATGACGCGTTTCGGCCCTGGAGTTGGGTCATATAGTATGACTAAGGCCCAACTCCAGGGCCAAAACGCATCACCTGTATCTTTGTCTTCCACGTGCTGAAGTAACCTAATAAAGCATCCCGTTTCCACTGACCTGCGCTGGACATTCGTCTGTTCCATATGTTAATATAGGACCCATTTTATTTACAATCTATTCTACATACATAATCTAAGAAATCACAAAACCACAACAAACAGCACATTGTAAGACTTGACACGGAGCGTTGCTGTGCTTCCCCCTGGAATCTCAGCAAGACAATTCCATTCTTATTCCTTATGTAAACTTGTATAGACAAGGATAGACACATGCACAAAACTTGTTGCCATTCAGCCATGACAACAATTGCAATTCCTATATAGGCTTAGAAACTCAAACAATCTGTCTTACATTTCGGTAGTAGAGAACTTGATGGTCGTGTTGTTGTAGCACTAGAAGTCTCAGCCTGCCCTTTCAGCAATGTAGAGGCTAGACAGTTTTTGTGATCTTCTAGTTCCACTACAGCTAGGTGTCCATCAGTCTGATTATATTAACTAAATACTACAAAGTACAGTAAATTCTTCTACACCTTTGCACAGTATGTATGGTATAGGGCAGTGGTCTTCAACCTGCGGACCTCCAGATATTGCAAAACTACAACTCCCAGCATGCCCGGACAGCCTCATTCCGGCCCGTACGCAGAAAAATTTAAAAAGTTATAGATTTCAGAAGATGACAATTTTAAACGTATAAATTTTCCTGCATGTAGTTCTATATCAAACCTATATAAGTAGGGTGTCCTTGTAACCGTATGGAGCTACAGAATAAAGATAAGGTGTCATTTTTACTGAACAATGCTCTGCATAGAAACGGAAGCCCCCAAAAGTTACAAAATGACATTTTTTCTTCAATTTTGTCACACAATGATTTTTTTTTCTGTTTCCCCGTGCATTTTTTGGTAAAATGACTAATGTCCCTGCAAAGTAGAATTGGTGGCACAAAATATAAGCCATCATATGGAATTTTATGTGCAAAATTGAAAATGATATGATTTTTAGAAGATGATGAGGAAAAAATGAAAATGCAAAAATGGAAAAACGCTGAGTCCTTAAGGGGTTAAAGAGTCCCAGTGTGTTCAGGGGCATGCACAGTTTCCTTACAGATTGATCTTGTGATCTGGGGTAATCTAGCAGGCTGTATTACACTAGTTTTGTGTTATTATTATGCCTCTAATTTAAAACAATATTCTCCCTGGAAGATTAACTCTATGCTGACCATAGACGTGCAGAAGGATGTTGGGTAATGCTTATAACCGGGTAAGAATACAGCACAAGTAAAGTGTCTAATACCCCCTTGGACATTAGTTTACTGGATCCTGAGTGTTCATGTCCAGCTAGTCTCTTACATACTCCCCCCCCCCCCCCACATCCAGCACGTATCTTAGCCTATTGGAGGATTAGCGTATTTTTCGTCCTATAGGACGCATCGGTGTATAAGACGCACCCAATTTATAGGTGCAAAATCTAAAAAAATTAAGATTTTGAACCCAATAGTGGTCTTCAACCTGCGGACCTCCAGATGTTGCAAAACTACAACTCCCAGCATGCCCGGACAGCCGTTGGCTGTCCGGGCATGCTAGGAGTTGTAGTTTTGCAACATCTGGAGGTCCGCAGATTGAAGACCACTGCATAGGAGGTAATACTCATGTGTCCCCGCCGCTCCGGACCCGTCACCGCTGCCCTGGATGTCGCTCCATCGCTGTCGCCGCATCCCCGTCGCTCCGGAACGTCTCTGCTGCCGGCCGGGTATCCTCGTTCTCCGTTGCCGCCATCACGTCGTTACGCCGGCCATACAGGGGAGCCCTGAAGACACCGAGGAGACAGGTAAGGTCCCTCCCAGTGTCCTGTAAGCACTAACCCGGCTATTCAGTCGGGCTGTTCGGGACCGCCGCGGTGAAATCTTTAGTGTCACTTTCCCTTCAGACGCGGCGGTCAGCTTTGATCGCCGTGTCTGAAGGGTTAATACAGGGCATCACCGCGATCGGTGATGTCATGTATTAGCCGCGGGTCCCGGCCGTTGATGGCCGCAGGGACCACCGCGATAGGGGTGTATTCGCCGTATAAGACGCACCGACTTTTCCCCCCCAGTTTTGGGGAAGAAAAAGTGCGTCTTATACGGCGAAAAATACGGTACATATGCCAAGTACCAATTTACCCTTTTTAAGGAATCCTATAGAACCCCTCACGTCTGCAGTCTAATGTAGGCCAGCTCCAGCTGGAAGCAGAGGCAGGTACACTGTAAGTGTTGACAGTCATACCCGACAGGTATGATACGTTGGTGTTCATGGATTCCTACTTACCTGATATTGTAGGTAGAGGACACTAGGTGAGGGAGTTCTCTAGAGTACAGCCAGTCACATTAGCCCGGCAGCTTCCGTCACTTTTCTTAGGCGTCTGTCACACTTGTCTCTGTCTTGTTTCATAGGCGGCCTGGCTCCTGTGAAGGTAGTCAGACTCGCACTTCCACACCTATGCAGGTAATGTGTTAGAAGCCCCTCCCTTGTCATCACTCTGCACGGCTTGTACACATCCTGGCTGGGCTGTCATATCCCAAGGGCTGGGCACGCATTTCTTGGCCTTGTCATTCAGCCCTCAAACCAGTTTTTCCAATTGGTAAAGCCACCTCTTCTGTATGGGAATAATGTGGGAAGTAGGCTGTAGATGTGATGTAACGTGTAGTTCAAAGGCATGAACTCCTATTGTACTTCTATTGTATTTATTTTTTTCATTTCTAGTGTTCAGCGGCATAGGCCATATTCGAATTCACGATATTTTGCGAATATATGGACGAATATTCGTCATATATTCACTAAATTCGCATATTCGTAATATTCAAGTTTTTTTTTTCGCACAGGCGAAAATTCGCATATGTGAAAATGTATGAACTTTATAGCAAGTATACCAGTGTAACTTGATAGAAGCAGTAGAAGTACAAGTCATACAAGTATCATCTATCAGTGAAGGAATCATCATCAGTGTAAGTATTTTCAAATTACTTTTGTAGTTGTATCTTGTGAATTTATTTTTGATATATTCACACATGAGAAAAACTTACTAAACTACAACTCCCAGCATGCCCAGACAGCAAACAGCTGTCTGGGCATGCTGGGAGTTGTAGTTTTGCAACATACTGAGGGCCACAGTTTGGAGAAACTGTAGCCCTCCAACTGTTGCAAAACTGCAAATCCCAGCATGCCCAAACAGAAAACAACATCTCGGCATGCTGGAAGTTGTAGTAGCATACCTCCAGCTGTTGCATAACTACATCTCCCAGTACATGCTGGGAGT
This sequence comes from Hyla sarda, assembly GCF_029499605.1. Lineage (NCBI taxonomy): Eukaryota > Metazoa > Chordata > Amphibia > Anura > Hylidae > Hyla > Hyla sarda. The sequence continues at coordinate 96,969,455 of NC_079196.1, forward strand.
TTTAGTTTTGCAACAGCTGGAGGCACACTGGTTGGAAAATACTGAGTCAGGTAACAGAACCTAACTGAAGGTTTTCCAACCAGTGTGCCTCCAGCTGTTGCAAAACTACAGGGAGTTGTAGTTTTGCAACAGCTGTAGGCACACTGGTGGGGAACCACTGAGTTAGGAAACAGACTCTAGCTCATTGATTCCAACCCGAATGCTTCCAGCTGTTGCAAAACTACAACTTTCAGCATGCACTGACTGCCTGGGCATGCTGGGAATTGTAGTTGTGCAACATCTGGAGGGCTACAGTTTGGAGACCACTGTATAATCGACCACGGTTTTAGGTCCGGTTGGAAAAGCGCATACGGGGCAAAAATGAACCGACCGGAGCGAACGTTTCACTCCGGTCAGCTCATTAAAATGAATTACCAAAAGGCGTATGGGAAAAAACGTGGTGTGAACCCACCCATAGCGAAGAGGTGGGATACTTTCCTATTGGTTGCTGGGTATGTTGCTAATCTCTGACAACTGTATTTGCATCATTCTCATTGGCCCACAAACTAAAAGAAGGGAGGGATCAATATTCACGAATATTCGCATATGCGAATATTCGCCCGGCCGTCTCACACAATAGTATTAGAGCCTTGTTTACACCACACAAGCTGGAAGCAGAGAGGGATGATCACTGTGATGTGTACTGTGAAAAAAAAAAAAGCGAATATTCGTAATTTCAAATATATAGTGCTATATTCGCGAATATTCTCAAATATAGCACTATATATTCGAAATTACGAATATTCACTTTTTTTTTCACAGTACACATGCGATATTTGTGAATAAAATTCGAATTGCGCATATTCGCGGTCAACATTATTCATTTCCAGGAGATTCCTCTGCTTGAGAGAATAAATGATGGAATATTCAGCAAGCCATACATATTTTATGTCCGTTCTATCGTAAAGGATGAATAGGTTATACCCCATAGTGTATGGATCATATACATTCACCAGCTCCTTGTTACTGATATTCATGTAGAAGCTGTACTAAATGTAAGCTGGAGCCATCCCTGTCTAGATAAGAAAGCTATTTTACTGCTGTACTGTAATAAATGTCACTGTGTACGGAAGAATATATGGCTGGATTCATAGGCTCGTGGTCAGCAGGATTGCACTTCCTTATGTTTGACTCCAGTATCCAGGAATCCATTACAGGTAAGACATTTGGACCCTGAGCCTGTGCACTGTAATTGACTGAGGCTAAAGTTCACACTAGCATTGCAATAATGTACAGTATATTAAGACTTGTATGAACAAGACCTTAGTTAAACAAATAAAAATAAGTGTTAACTGCTGATGTCCTCATTACACCCAATAGAACAACAGTGCGGGTAATTGTGATCTTAATATGAATTATCTGTGTAAGCGATCATGCACATGGCAATATTATAGCTCTGTACAACCATAACCATACGAAATCTATGGGGCCCCTACTGTAACTTTATATGCCATCCACATTCTCCACTGAAGGGTAGTTTGCTACAATGCATCAGAGTAAGCAACATAATCTATACATAGTGGCAATGCAGTTGACATTGTGCCCAAAGAGTGGTCCATTGTTTTTTCAGTCAGTTGTGAGAAGCAAGTTCTGTAATAACGCTGCACTGCGAGATCTAGCTCTGGATGGGTTGATTTTTGATAAAGTGAACTCTGTATGAAGATCTGTGGATGTAGGTAAAATGTATCAGCTAGGAGTCCACACTGTTTAGGTCGGACTTTAAATCTTCGGAGATATTTATATGTGTATATATATATATATATATATATATATATATATATATATATACAGTGGGGCAAAAAAGTATTTAGTCAGCCACCAATTGTGCAAGTTATCCCACTTAAAAAGATGAGAGGCCTGTCATTTTCATCATATGAGAGACATAATGAGAAAAAAAATCCATGAAATCACATTGTCTGATTTTTTTTTTATTCAAACAATATTTTATTTTTATCCAATAACAGAAAAGGCATCAATACAATAGGCATGCTGAATACATCTCAGACATTGTCTGATTTTTTAAGTATTTGGTCAATAACAAAAGTTCATCTGAATACTTTGTTATATACCCTTTGTTGGGAATGACAGAGGTCAAACATTTTCTGTAAGTCTTCACAAGGTTTTCACACACTGTTGCTGGTATTTTGGCCCATTGGTCCATGCAGATCTCCTCTAGAGCAGTGATGTTTTGGGGATGTCACTGGGCAACATGGACTTTCAACTCCCTCCAAAGGTTTTCTATGAGGTTCTTTGGATGCAACTCAGCATTCTTTCTCCTCCAAACACGAGTTGAGTTTTTACCAAAAAGTTCTACTTTGGTTTCATCTGACCATATGACATTCTCCCAATCCTCTTCTGGATCATCCAAATACTCTCTAGCAAACTTCAGATGGGCCTGGACATGTACTGGCTTAAGCAGGGGGACACATCTGGCACTGCATGATTTGAGTCCCTGGCGGCGTAGTGTGTTACTGATGGTGGCCTTTGATACTTTGGTCCCAGCTCTCTGCAGGTCATTCACTAGGTCCCCCCGTGTGGTTCTGGGATTTTTGCTCACCGTTCTTGTGATCATTTTGACACCACTGGGTGAGATCTTGTGTGGAGCCCCAGATCGAGGGAGATTGTCAGTGGTCTTGTATGTCTTCCATTATCTAATAATTGCTCCCACAGTTGATGCTTGCCTATTGCAGATTCAGTCTTCCTAGCCTGGTGCGGGTCTACAATTTTGTTTCTGGTGTCCTTCGACAACTCTTTGGTCTTGGCCATAGTGGAGTTTAGAGTGTGACTGTTTGAGGTTGTGGACAGGTGTCTTTTATACTGATAACAAGTTCAAACAGGTACCATTAATACAGGTAACAAGTGGAGGACAGAGGAGACTCTTAAAGAAGAAATTACAGGTCTGTGAGAGACAGAAATCTTGCTTTTTTGTAGGTGACCAAATACTTATTTTCCACCATTATTTGCAAATAAATTCTTTAAAAATCAGACAATGTGATTTTATGGATTTTTTTTCTCATTCTGTCTCTCATAGTTGAGGTATACCTATGATGAAAATTACAGGCCTCTCTCATCTTTTTAAGAGGGAGAACTTGCACAATTGGTGGCTGACTAAATACTTTTTTGCCCCACTGTATGTATGAACGTAACTCTTCCATTACCTAATTAACTGTTCACCAGAGCATTTTTTTTGTTTGTTTGTTATTGTTTGCAGTCTACTATTGGGGCATCTCTCATGACATTCCAACACTAGTCTGCAAACATAGACAAGCTTCACCTGCCCTGATACCTTCTTGTCATTACTAAAATGTCTTGATGGAAGCGCTCTCTGTGTTTATTACTCAAAGTGCCACAATTGCTTGGAAAGAATTCAAGATGAGAGTGCAAAAAGTGGATCTTCAGTGACATATTGCAACCTAATTCTTGGTAAACATAGATGGGGAGATTTATCAAAACCTGTCCAGAGGAAAAGTTGCTGAGTTGCCCATAGCAACCAATCAGATCGCTTCTTTCATTTTGCAGAAGCCTTGTTGAAAATGAAGGAAGCGATCTGATTGGTTGCTATGGCAACTCAGCAACTTTTCCTCTGGACAGGTTTTTATAAATCCCCTCCAGAATGTGTCGGCAGACAAGAACCATTCGGCCCATCTAGTCTGCCCAATATTTTGGATACTATGCATAGTCCCTGGCCCTATCTTATATAAAGGATAGCCTTATGCCTATCCCATGCATGCTTAAAGGGGTACTCCGCCCCTAGACATCTTATCCCCTATCCAAAGGATAGGGGATAAGATGTCAGATCACCGCGGTCCCGCTGCTGGCGACCCCCGGAATCGCTGCTGCGGCACCGCGCTATCATTACTGCACAGAGCTAGTTCGCTCTGCACGTAATGACAGGCAATACAGGGGCCGGAGCATCGTTACATCATGGCTCCGCCTCTCGTGATGTCACGGCCCGCCCCTTTCAATACAAGTATATGGGAGGGGGCATGGCGGTCGTCACGCACCCTGCCATAGACTTTCATTAAGGGGACGGGCCGTGATGTCACGAGGGGCGGAGCCACGCTGCTCCGTCCCCTGTATCGCCCGTCATTACGCACAGAACGAACTCGAGCGAACAAATACAGCAATTCACAGTAAAATAAGAGCAGATAGGTTTCCGTAAGTACAACTAATCAAGTTTATATACACAAAATGGCTTCTCTAGGGACATAATAGTCAGTTTGCCAACCTGTATTTGTAACAAAACTACAAATTACCAACTTTTTAATATTTCTCTAATCATAAAAATTAGTAAAATGAAATCCTCTATTTCAAGAGAATGAGAGCTAACTAAAAACTTTAACCCCTTAGGGACTCATACCATTTTCACCTTAACTCCTTGGGGACGGAGCCCATTATAACCCTAAGGACAGGAGCATTTTTTGCAATTCTGACCACTGTCACTTTAAGCATTAATAACTCTGGGATGCTTTTACTTTTCATTCTGATTCCGAGATTGTTTTTTCGTGACATATTCTACTTTATGTTAGTGGTAAATTTTTGTCGATACTTTCATCATTTCTTGGTGAAAAATTCCAAAATTTTATGAAAAAATTTAGCATTTTTCTAACTTTGAAACTCTCTGCTTATAAGGAAAACAGACATTCCAAATAAATTATATATTGATTTACAAATACAATATGTCTACTTTATGTTTGCATCATAAAGGTGACATGTTTTTACTTTTGGAAAACATCAGAGGGCTTAAAAGTTCAGAATCAATTTTCCAATTTTTCAAAAAATTTTCAAAATCGGAATTTTTCAGGGGCCAGTTCAGTTTTGAAGTGGATTTGAAGGGCCTTCATATTAGAAATACCCCATAAATTACCCCATTATAAAAACTGCACCCCCCAAAGTATTCAAAATGACATTCAGTAAGTTTGTTAACCCTTTAGGTGTTTCACAGGAATAGCAGCAAAGTGAAGGAGAAAATTCTAAATCTTCATTTTTTACACTCGCATGTTCTTGTAGACCCAGTTTTTGAAATTTTACAAGGGCTAATAGAAGAAAAAGCCCCCCAAAATTTGTAACCCAATTTCTCTTGAGTATGGAAATACCTCATATGTGTATGTCAAGTGTTCGGCGGGCGCAGTAGAGGGCTCAGAAGGGAAGGAGCGACAATGGGATTTTGGAGAGTGAATTTTTCTGAAATGGTTTTTAGGGGCATGTCACATTTAGGAAGCCCCTATGGTGCCAGAACAGCAAAAAAAAAAAAAAAAAACACATGGCACACTATTTTGGAAACTACACCCCTCAAGGCACGTAACAAGGGGTCCTGTGAGCCTTAACATCCCACAGGTGTTTGACGACTTTTCGTTAAATTCAGATGTGTAAATGAAAAAAAAAATGTTTTCACTAAAGTGCAGTTTTTTCCCACAAATGTACCATTTCTACAAAGGGTAATGGGAGAAAAATCCCCCCAAAATTTGTAACGCAATTTCTCCCGAGTACGGAGATACCCCATATGTGGCCCTAAACTGTTGCTTTGAAATACGACAGGGCTCTGAAGTGAGAGAGCGCCATGCGCATTTGAGGCCTGAATAAGGAATTTGCAGTAGGGGTGGACCCGGTTACAAGGACAGGGCTTGTCTCCACCAAAACCCTACAGCAGTGTTTCCCAAACAGGGTGCCTCCAGCTGTTGCAAGACTCCCAGACTGTCAGGACAGTCTATGGCTGTCCAGCAACACTGGGAGTTGTGGTTTTGCAACAGCTGGAGGCGCCGTTTAGGAAACACTGCCGTATGAGATGTTTTTCATTTTTATTGGGGGGGGGGGGGGGGGCGACGTGTAAGGGGGTGTATGTGTAGTGTTTTACTTTTTATTATTTGTTAGTGTAGTGTTTTTAGGGTACATTCACACAGGCAGGGGTTCGCAGTAAGTTTCCTTGAAGGAAACCCACTGTAAACCCGCGCCCCGAACCTTCAGCTGTTGCAAAATGACAATTCCCAGAATGCACTGACAGATCGTACATGCTGGGAGTTTTACAACAGCTGTAGGCACACTGGTGGGGAACCACTGAGTTAGAAAACAGACTCTAGCTCAGTGATTCCAACCCATGTGCCTCCAACTGTTGCAAGACTACAACTCCCAGCATATACGGTCTGTCAGTGCACTCTGGGAGTTGTAGTTTTGCAACAGCTGGAGGCACACGGGTTGGAATCACTGAGTTAGGAAACAGACTCTAGCTCAGTGTTTCCCAACCAGTGTGCCAACAGCTGTTGCAAAACTACAATTCCCAGCACGGCCAGACAGTCAGGGATGCTGGGCGTGTAGTTCTGCAATATCTGGCCCTTGTAGTTATGCAACAACTGGGGAAGAACAGTTTGGAGACCACAAAGTAGTGACCTCCAAACTGTAGCCCTCCAGTTGTTGCAAAACTACAACTCCAAGCATGCCCAGACTGTCCAGGCATGCTGGGAGTTGTAGTTCTGCAACATCTGAAGGGCCAGATGTTGCAAAACTACAACTTTCAGCATCCCTGACTGTCTGGGCATGCTGGGAGTTGTAGTTTTGCAACATCTGGAGGGCTACAGTTTGGAGACCACCATATAGTGGTCTCCAAACTGTGCCACTTCAGATGTTGCAAAACTACAACTCCCAGCATGCCCAGACAGTCAGTGCATGCTGAAAGTTGTAGTTTTACAACATCTGGAGGACCACAGTTTAGAGACCACTACACAGTGGTCTCCAAACTGTGACCCTCCAGATGTTGCAAAACTACAACTCCCAGCATGCCCAGACAGCCTTTGGCTGTGTTGGCATGCTGGGAGTTGTAGTTTTGCAGCTTTTAGAAGGCCACAGTGAAGATCACTTATCGCGATCTTCACTGCAGCCTTCTCAGCCGCACTTTCCGGCCGCCGCTCTTCCTGCTTGCGCCGCTGCTCCGTGGATGCCACCTCCAAAGGTCCGGGTAAGCCAGGCCATGCTCCCCCCTCTCCGCCCGTGTTCCCCCGCTCTGTATCGACTTCCGATCAGTGGCCAGAGCGGGGGAAATGAACTCTAACCCCCCCCCCCCCCCCCCGCCTGCCATTGGTGGTCAGCCTGACCGACCAATGGCAGGGGATAGGAGGGGGTGGCAACACTGCCACCTCGCTCCTATCCTTTAGGCTGGTCGGAGCTGGCTCTGACAGCTCCGATCAGTCTTATTTTTTGGGAGATTGGGTCACCAGTGACCCGATTTGCCCGGATGGCGGCAAATCGCAGGTCTGAATTGACCTGCGATTTGCTGCGATCGCCGATATGGGGGGGTCTCAGGACCCCCCTAGGCATTTCCACGGGAGTCCTGCTGATAGATATCAGCAGTCATCCCGGTCCGATCACCGCCCGGCGAGCGGCAGTGATCGGAAATGCCGAGGGCGTATGGATACGCCCTCCGTCCTTAAGTGACGGGACGCGAGGGCGTATGCATGCGCCCTTCATCCCCAAGGAGTTAAGGACTCAGCTCTTTTTTGCAATTCTGACCACTGTGACGTTATGCATTAATAAATCGGAGATGCTTTTACCCTTTATTCTGATTCCGAGTTTTTTCGTGACATATTCTACTTTAACATAGTGGTAAATTTTTGTCATCCTTTCTTGAGGGAAAAATCCCCAAATTTCATGAAAATGTTAAAAATTTAGCATTTTTCTAACTTTCTGCTTGTAAGGAAGATGGACATTCCAAATAAATTATATATTGAGTCACAAATACAATGGGGGATATTTATCAAAGTTGTCTATGTCCCGCATCAATATAGACCAAACTACAGAGGGTTAGGCCGGTCTATTGTGCGCCTAATTTATCAAAAGGTGCACGGCTCTTGATAAATTCTGCACACAGACTTCTGGATCTATGCTTTAGACTGTATTTAAACCTGCTCCAACATGGTCTGACATTTCGGCCTACTTTCAGCCGATGCGACTTGTCGCTGAAAAGTCGCTTTTGATAAATTCAACACCAATGCATTTTCCAATGCATTTCCGTCTAAGGCTGGGTTCCCATTACGTTTTCCCCCATATGGGAGCGCATACGGCAGGGGAGAGCTAAAAACTTGTGCTCCCGTATGCCTTTCTATGCGCTCCCGTATGTAATTCAGTTCAATGAGCCAACCACAGTGAAACATTCGGTCCGGTCGGCTCATTTTTGCCCCCTTTGCGCTTTTTCCCTGCACCTTAAACCGTGGTCCGGTCTACTCTAAGGAAATCCCACAGGCATACAGTTAAGCCCTGGGTCCTTAAGTCCCAGGATGTCAGGGCATACCTGTATGCCCTGTGTCCTTAAGGGGTTAAATACTGTAGAAGAATGAAAACTGCTTCAGTTTAACATATTATTCCTGTCAGTACTTTTCGTGAACAGTGTAGTTATGAACCTGCCATCTTGTTTTTCAATTTCTATATGCAGAAATTGGATCACATTAGGATCATATATTAATGTAAATTTTCTGCTATTGTGAGCTCTATTCAGATAAGCCACAAATTTGAGTAACGTTTGAGAACATCTTCTTGCTATGGACCGGGTATGAGCAAAAGTTACTCGAATTTGTGGCTAATCTGAATAGAGCTCACAATAGCAGAAAATTTATATTAACATATGATCCTAATTGTGATCCAAGTTTTGGATGTAGAAATTAAAAAACAAGATGGCACAATGATTAAATATTTAGTTTTTCAGTTTAACTCATGGATGGCATTGTGTCTCAGGGCTCTTTTGATCACTGTAACCAATCTCGGCTTAAAGGGTAGCTCCCACGATCATGTTTTTTTTTTTGTCCCTGCCTATCGGCCTTCTATCCCTAACACCCTCCCTGCCTTTATTTTTATTTTTTTACTATTTTAAAAATGGTATTTAGTCTGCATGGTAGTGTGCTCACTACCAGGCAGACTTCTGCAGCAGGCACCACGTCACTGATGCCTGCTGGGGGGGCCAACTTCTGCCCTTAGTTCTCCTAACAGGGTGCCTCCAGCTGTTTCACCACTACAACTCCCAGCATGCCCTGACATCTATTGGCTGTCAGGGCATGCTGGGAGTTGTAGTGGTAAAACAACTGGAGGCACCCATGACAGGAGCTTCATGGGGGAAGGAGTGAGCCGGGAGCCGATGCGGGAGGGACGGGTGCAGGGGAGCCTCTTCCTGCCGCTCGGTGAGTAACACCCATTACCATTACATAGCAGCAAACAGATATTTGAAGCTGCTGGTGCCTCTGGAGTCTCACGGACATCAAGGTGTAGAGTCCTCCAGAGTCTTGCAGCTGTGCATAAACCTTGTATTCAGCCACCACTAACCAGTGCTCACAAGCAGAAACAGCTGCAATGGGCAGAAAAATACACGAAGACTAATTTTCAATCAGTCCTGTTCACTGATGAGTGCCGTGCAACCCTGGATGGTCCAGATGGATGGAGGAGTGGATGGTTGGTGGACGGCCATACTGTTCCAACAAGGCTGCGACGTGAGCAAGGCGGTGGTAGAGTCATGTTTTGGGCCAGAATCATGGGAAGAGAGCTGGGGTCCCCGAAGGTGTAAAGATGACCTCTGCAAAGTATGTGGAGTTCCAGACTGCCCACTTTCTTCCCTGGTACAGAAGGAAGAACTATGCTTTCCGTAATAAAAATCATCTTCATGCATGACAATGCACCATCTCATGCTGCAAAAAATACCTCTACATCAATGGCTGCTATGGGGTTAAAAGGAGAAAAAGTCATGGTGTGGCCTCCATCTTCCCCTGACCTCAATGATATTGAGAACCTTTGGAGCATCCTCAACAAAAGATCTATGAGGGTGGGAGGCAGTTTACATCCAAACAGCAGCTCTGGGAGGCTATTCTGACATCTTGCAAACAAATTCAAGCAGAAACTGTCCAAAAACTCACAAGTTCAATAGATGCAAGACTTGTGAAGCTGCTATCAATTAAGGGGTCCTATGTTAAAATGTAACGTGACCTGTTAAAATGTTTAAGAAGTTAAAATGTTAAAAGTTTGATTGCAATAGCTTTTGATTTCAGTAAATATGCTGCAAACACAACAAACGACAATTTTCAGTTCTTTACAACCTATAAAGTGTTTTGAAATTTACTGTGCATAATGATTTGGAACAGCGCATTGTAAGTTTTTTATGTTTAAAAAAATACTGTTATCATTAGGAGGTTTGTTCACTAAAATTAGAATTGTACTCTTAATAGTTGATAACATGAGAATTATGCTGCCTGTTATTTACATCAATTATTTAGGTAAATGAGAAAAAATATCATTTGCATGATAATTTGGAACGGTGTAACTGTAAGTTTGATTTGCTTGAAAAATGCTTCTCTGAATAATGCTTTAAAGGGGTACTTCACTCCCCAGACATCTTATCCCCTATCCAAAGGATAGAGGATAAGATGTCTGATTGCAGGGATCCCACCACTGGGAACCCCCACAGTCTCTCCTGCAGCACCCCCTGTCATCTGGTGCATGGAGCGAGCTTCGCTCCATGCCTGGCGACTGGCAATGCAGGGGCCGGAGGCTCGTGACATCATGGCCCTGCCCCCTCGTCATGTCACACCCACCCCTCAATGCAAGTCTATGGGAGGGGGCATGGTGGCTGTCACGCCCCCTCCTCTAGACTTGCATTGAGGGGCGGGGCATGACATCATGAGGGGGCAGGCCCATGATGTAATGATCCTCTAGCCTCTGCATCGCTAGTCATCAGGCACAGAGTGAAGCTCGCTTCGTGCACAAGATGATAGGGGGTGCTGCAGGAGAGATCGCGGGGGTTCCCAGCTGCAGGGCCCCGCGATCAGACATCTTATCCCCTATTCTTTGGATTAGGATAGGGGAAAAGATGTCTAGGGGCGGGGTACCCCTTTAAAGATATCAGTCTGTTAAAATCAGCACATACCTATCTCTAGGTTTAAAAGAGAAGTCACTATACAGAGGTTGATAGACCTCTGTCCAAGAGTGGATAAAGTTCTTCCTAGAATCAGGAAAGAACTATGAGCACACATTATTTAAATACATACAGTAAATACATCATCCCAAATTGCCACTATTGGATAGCTGTTAAGACATAAAGGCAAACTGTACTTGGAGTTGATGGAGGTTTCTTGAGCAGATGGTTGTTGCCAAATTTAAAAAATTGGCAAGCTGTGGCACTAGAACAGCTTTTATCCGTCACCTTGGCACTTGACTGAGAAATAAAAGGGTCATTTTATAAAGTTTGGCAACCACCACAAGCCCCAGGAAAAGTACAGTTAGCTTTTTACACTCTAACAATTATGTAACTTTGTGTGCAGCTCTTAGCAGCAAATAGACAGATTCCATTGGAGATATGTAGGTCTACTCCTTGGTTTGGAAGACTGAGCTGCATAATAAACTTGTATTATATGAGATACCTCTAAATTTGGAGAAATTAATAATAATTCAGACTGTGCAATATAAATCCACATCTCTTAGTAAATATAAGTATGTTATCTTTTAGTAGGTGCCCAGATCAGCTCATTAATGTGTATGATGGCAATCATACCCCAATCTGCAGATGTCAGGGGATAGAAGGATGTGGGATTTCAACATGCCTAATTCTTTTTTCCTGAGGTAGATACATTTCTGGTAACTGCTTATTCTCCTTTTACCATGAAAGTGCATGCATGCTTTGCTAAGCCAAGTATGCCCTTATACCGTGAGCCAGCTTAGGTAGTGTTTTTAAAGGAGCATGAATGTATAACATTTGCAGGGCCCACAAGAATTCTGAGAAACACTACATGGCCACATTATGACATCTAGTAGGCCATCACATTCCCCTGTGTTCAGATGGCCCAGGCAATATGTCTGTAGAACACGTGCTGCCATTGGCAGTCTATATTTTGTTGACGGAGCGCAGCACACAGACCATTCCTGCTATTGGAGAAGAAAAAGGTCCCAGCACTCACCAAATGATGCAATAAATCAAATTTATTTGTTGTAGTTCATCTTAACAGGACGCGTTTCGGCAATGTATGCCTTCCTCTGCTGTCAGCAGAGGAAGGCATACATTGCTGAAACGCGTCCTGTTAAGATGAACTACAACAATTCAATTTGATTTATTGCATCATTTGGTGAGTGCTGGGACCTTTTTCTTCTCCACCTGGTTACCTTATCCCAGTGCACCACCCGTTGACGAAGTGCCGACAACCATCTACACCATTCCTGCTATTGAGCATTTATATTGTCTGTGGCATCTTTTCTCTTTTATGGAATTGCCATTGATTATAAAGGAAGTGATTGTGATAATTTATATGTGTTAGGGAATTGCTGGAAGATAACAGTGCACTTGCCGAGATTTATACAATATGTATAAGGCTTATTAACCCACATTTCAAGTCATTTAAAGCTAATCTATTCCTATCACTGGTTTTGATTCAATATTCCAGTTAAGGAAATGTTACTGATATTAATTTGGACCAAACCCATTTTAATCTTTTCATGCCCCTAAATTTGCATTAACATTCATGTGAATATGCTTCAACAACTGATAACAAAAGAAGACACTAACTATCAGCATGGCTTCTTGGCAACAGCTTGAATTATTCATTTACCTGCATGCTCCCTGTGTCTATTTATGCAATGGTGGTGTAATTACAGGTTATGCATCCTACGTGATGTTTCTCAATTATGATTTATTGCATATTTTTTGTTTGATTTTCTTTCTGTCAATGCAATACAACCTAGTAAATTTCAAGAGAAGGCAGGATTTCACATATAAGTTTTGACCCATGCCAAAATAAAAAAAAAGAAATGTATAGTACGCATAAACTATAACTAATATATGCCCTTTATAGCATAATAAAATAAGTGCATGGTGCAGTGATTCCCAGCCGGGGTGCCGCAGGATTTTGCTGTCAAATTTTTATTTTTTTAAATTTCCCACCCCGGCCTGCGTGCCTGTGACTCACCGCAGGGGGGAAAGGGAAGCATGTGCGTGCGCACTGCGCACACAGCGTCCCCCTTCCCACCTGTGGCGCAGTGAACGAGTCCGAAAATGGTGCCCTGCCGGAGAGGAGAAGAACTGGCCATGGAAGCTGTGCCGGATTCCCGTGCTGGCTTGCAGGTACTGTACCCTTTCCAGCCCTCTGTTATCACCCATGTGTGTCCCCCGCCATCCATGTTCACCCCCCCCCCCGTCACCCATGTCCAACCCCCTTTCCATCCCTGTCACCCATGTTCACCCCCCCCAGTCTACCCCGTCACCCATGTTCGTCCACCCCCCAGTCTACCCCCTGTCACCCATGTCGACCCCCCCTATTCACCCCTCTTTTATCCCCTTGTCATCCTTGTCCACCCCCCTGTCACCCCTGTTCACCCCTCCCTGTCTCTTGTATCCACCCTCCTGACATCCATGTCCATCCCCCTGTTACCCATGTCCCCCCCCCCGTCCACCCCTCTGACCACCCCCCAGTCTACCCCTCTGTCACCTATGCCTACCCCCTATTCATCCCTCTGTCCCTTTGTTACCCCTGTCCACCCCTCTCTGTCACTCCTGTCCAGCCCTCTTTTACCCCTGTCCACCCCTCTGACACCATCACCCCTGTTCACCCCTCTGTCACTCTTATCCACCCCTCTTTTACCCCCTTTTCACCCATCCACCTCTCTGACCCCCTGTAACCCCAGTCCACCCCTCTTTGTCACTCCTGTCCACCCCTCTTTTACCCCCTTGTCCACCCCTCTGACCCCCTGTCTCTTATGTCCACCCTCCTGTCATCCATGTCCACCCCCTATCCACTCCTCTGTTACCAATGTACACTCCTCTACACTCCTGTCACCCATGTACACCCGTCTATCACCCCCTACATCCCTCTGTCACCTATGTACACCCCTGCCACCCCTCTGACACCCATGTACAGTCCTCTACACCCCTCTGTCACCCATGTACACTCCTCTACACCCCTCTGCCACCCATGTACAGTCCTCTACACCCCTCTGTCATCCATATACACCCGTCACCCATGTACACTCCTCTACACCCCTCGGTCACCCATGGACACTCTTCTACACCCATCTGTCACCCCTCTGTCACCCCTGTGCACACCCTACACCCCTGTCATCTATGTACACTGTACACTATTCTACACTCCTGTCACCCATGAACACCTATCTATCACCCATGTACACTCCTATCCACCCCACTGCCACCCAAGTACACTCCTCTACACCCCTCTGTCACCCATGTACACTCCTCTACACCCTTCTATCCCCCATGTACACTCCACTACTCTCCTCTACACCCCCAACACCGCTCTGTCACCCATGTACACTCTTCTACAACCCTCTGTCACCCATGTACACCCATCTATCACCCATGCACACTCCTCTACACCCCTCTGCCACCCATGTACACTCCTCACGCCCCTCTGCCACCCATGTACACTTCTCTACACATCTGTCACCCATGTACACCTTTCTACACCCCTCTGTTACCCCTTTACACCTATATGCCCCAGTTGAATCTGAAGGCTGATGCTGGAAAACTGCGGAGCCTAATAGGTTTGTTTTGCAGGTTTAAAGGGGTTCTCCGGTGCTTAGACATCTTATCCCCTATCCAAAGGATAGGGGATAAGATGCCTGATCGCGGGAGTCCCGCAGCTGGGGACGCCCATGATCATGCACGCGGCACCCCGTTAGTAATCAGTCCCCGGAGCGTGTTCGCTCCGGGTCTGATTATGCTCGATCGCAGGGCCGGTGTGAGGTGGTTTTCTCCGCCCCCATAGATCCATGCGTCCGCTCCTCCCCCAGCTCTCTGAACATTTCCGAAGCTAGAGCTGGGGGAGGGCAGAGCAAGGGGAGGGAGGAGGTTCACGCCCCCTCCCTCATCTCGGCTGGACGCAGATCTCTACGGCACGCCCCCTCCCTGAGGACATAGATCTCCACGGCAAGTCCCCTCCCTCATCTCCCCGAGCTGAGGACGTAAATCTCCACGGCAGGTCCCGTCCCTCATCTCCCCGAGCTGAGGTCGTAGAGCAGTGCTCCCAATGAGCTCTATGTGTAAAGGGGGATATACTGTATGGGCTAAAGGGGGACATAATGTTCAGGCTGACATACTGTTCAGGCTAAATGTCCCCCTTTAGCCCGTATGTCCCCCCTTTACACATAGAGCTCATTGGGAGCACTGCTCTACATCGGAAATGTTCGGAGAGCTGGGGGAGGAGCGGACGCATGGATCTACGGGGGCGCAAAAACCACCTCACACCGGCAGTGTGTGAAGTCACGCCTCCGCGTGACGTCCTGCTCTGCCCCTCAATGCAAGCCTACGGGAGGGGGCGTGATAGCTATCACGCCCCCTCCCGTAGGCTTGCATTGAGGGGCGGAGCGTGACGTCACACGGGGGCGGAGGCGTGACTTCACACACCACCGGCCCTGCGGTCGAGCATAATCAGACCCGGAGCGAACACGCTCCGGGGACTGATTACTAACGGGGTGCCGCGTGCATGATCACGGGCGTCCACAGCTGCGGGACTCCCGCGATCAGGCATCTTATCCCCTATCCTTTGCATAGGGGATAAGATGTCTAAGCACCGGAGAACCCCTTTAACAGTGAAATGGTGAAGAATTGTGGCTGGAAGAAATCGTCATGATGGCTCGGACCAGATGGAGAAGAAAAGGGAACAACGCTGATTAGAGAAGACGTCATTTGTGAGTTGCGTTTTTTTTTTGCTCGTCAACTTCGTACCATGTACACCCCTGTTACCCATGTACACCCCTCTGCCACCCATGTACACTCCTCTATGCCCCTCTGTCACCCATGTACACTCCTCTACACCCCTCTGTCACCAATGTACACTCCTCTACACCCATGTACATTCCTCTAGACCCCTCTGTCACCCATGTATACCCCTGTTATCCATGTGCACTCCTCTAGACTGATCTGTCACCCACGTACACCCCTCTATCACCCCCTATCACCCATGTACACTCTTCCTACACCCCTCTCCCACCCATGCACACCCCTCTACACCCCTCTGTCACCCCTACGACCCCCTGTCACCCATGTACACTCCTCTGCCACCCATGTGCACTCCTCTACAACCCTGTCACCCATGTACATTCCTCTACACCCCTCTGTCACCCATGTACTCTTCTACACCCATCTGTCACTCCTCTACACTCCTCTGTCACCCATGGACACCCTTCTATCATCCCCTACACCCCTCTGTCCCCCCTATGCCCCCTTTCACCTATGTACACCCAGCTATCCCCATTGTACACTCCTCTACACCCCTCTGCCACCCATGTATACTCTTCTACACCCATGTACACCCGTTACCCATGTACACTTCTGTCACCCTTGTACACTCCTCAACACCCGTCTGTCACCCATGTACACTCCTCTACGCCCCCAACACTGCTCTGTCACCCATGTACACTCTTCTACACCTCCCTGTCACACATGTACACTCCTCTACACCCCTCTGCCACCCATATACACTAGTCTACACACCTGTCACCCATGCAGGGTTGGTTTTAGGCTTAGCGTGGCCCTAGGCAAAATCAAAAGAGGGGCCCCAAAAGCACTGACCAGATTTTGTACATTTTTGGTCACTTCAAATACCATAAAAAATATCTAAAAAGCTATTGAAAAGTCCCATCAAAACAAAAATGGTACAGATAAAAACTACAAATCAAAGCGCACAGATTGACCCTACTACAACCCCATATACAGTAAAATAAAAGAGTTATAGGGATCAGAATAGTACAATTTTATATTTTTGTATAGTTCCCCCACATTAGGTTGGCAGTATAGTTCCCCCACATTAGGTTGGCAGTACAGTTCCCCCCACATTAGGTGCAACTCAGAGCTATACTGCACCTAATGTGGAAAACTATACTGCACCTAATGTAGGGAGCTATTAGCTCCCCACATTAGGTACAGTATAGTTCCCCACATTAGGTGCAGTATAGTTCCCCCACAGACATACAGACATACAGCCTTCAGCCACGGGACGTCCCTGCATGCGCTACCTCCCGGCGGCCCCTGCATTACAGAGACATCCTTGCGTCCCGAAAAGATCTTTTGGGACACAGGGATGTCCAGAATGAGACGGGGGCCCACTGTGGGCTGCTCAGTGGTGGCCGCGGATCCCCCCCTGGGCTTTATTAGGGTGTGCACACCGTGCCCACGCCTATGCTGAGCAGCCAGATGTTTATAGATAAGCATTCAAAGGGGTTATCCAGTAATAGAAAAACAGAGCTAATTTCTTGCGAAAACAGTTAATTCCGTTCACTTCCATTAAACTGATCTGCAAAACTACACCCAACATGCAGATACAGTAAATGTGGCGGGTTTATTTATTTTATTTTTTTTTAAAGAAATCAGCTTTGTTTATTCATCTCTGATGTTGGATAAAGAGCACTTGCCCCTACTAAAGGTGACCTCTAGATATTCACCAATAAGTCATAACATTAAAAAGGTGACTTGTATAACATTGATTGATTATCTTGTGACAATATATATTAGTTGTTTTGTCATTTTTCTTTCATCTTCATTTTGTTCTTATTTTGGTTGATATTTCGGGGACTTCGGAGCCAATAATTAGTTTTCCATAGAGTTATGGTCTCAGGATACAATGGTGTCATCTTACAATGTTCGTCCTAAAACCAGTTAAGGGAGTATTCAGGGATTTTTTTTTTATTTGACTTTCCTACAGGGGCTGTAAAGTTAGTGTCTGTGCCTGTGCTTGATGGCTGGTTTCGCACATCCTATTTTATTTTTGCCCCAATGTTCATTTTTAGCAGCATACAAACTGAGTGTTGTCTCTGGCTTTTACCAGGTTGCAGTGCAGCCCAAGTCATTGCATCACTAGTCAGGTGTTGACAGGGAACATGACAGTGCTTCAATGGGTGGAGCGCCTGCTAGGTTGGAGGGAGATCACTCTCCACAGGGAATTGTAGTTTCAAGTACAGAACAGCATGGAAGGAAGCTCATCTATGCTGTGATGGGTGGGGTGAGAAGAGTGACCTCACACTTCCAGACAAGGGATCTTGGGACTTGTAGTTGGAGGGAGGGAACTTCAACAGGAAATAGCCATTTCAGCATTATGGTGGACTAACAACACAGCCATTTAGCCCCAAGACAAGCACGGATCCTTCATAAGCATGTCCATTACTGTCTGGCAGGAAAGTTCTAAAATATCTCTATGTTGTATAACCACTTACAAATTTTTATTTGAGGGATCACTGTTTACCTAGTAAAGCTGGGTGACAACCAATATTGGTATTATAGTATGAGAGGATTATGGTTTCCACATGGTTGCCATACAACTTTCTTTTCCATGCTACTACTAAATTGAAAACCTGCCTCTTAAAAGGGGTGGAAAACAAATATTTTCAAATCAAGAGGTGCCAGAAAGTTATACAGAATTGTAAATTACTTCTATATAAGAATCATAATCATTCCAGTACTTATCAGCTGCCAAATGCGCCAGTGGAAGTGGTGTAGTTCTTTCCAGTCTGACCACAGTTCTCTCTGCTGCCACCTCTGTCTGTGTCAGAGCAGGAGATGTTTTGCTATGGGGATTTGCTCCTATTCTGGACAATAACACAACTTCCTCTGTAGCATACAGCAGCTGATACATCCTGGAAAGCTTAAGATTTTTAAATAGAAGTAATTTACAAATCAGTATAACTTTCTGGCACCAGTTGTTAAAAAATATATTTTCCACCAGAGTACCCCTTTAAGTTAATAATGCAGTAACTGTATAACCAGTAATATTAGCCCTTTGGTACTTCTGGAGAACTATTGGCCATCATTGTGGAAAGAATACTATATCAGATGTTATTCAGTTTTCTCAGTGCAGATACAACTAAAGAAAAACTAAACTTAATTTGTCCAGGGTTCACAAAACAACTAAGAATTTATATTCATTAGTCATATTTACAAACTTTAAGACAAAAGAACCGAACATAATAAGATCATACAAAATGTGTAAGTGAAACTTTTAATAACCCATTGTAAAAGAAGCATTACATATTAATACGCATTGCTTTATGTGTGCCAACAGTGTGTCCAGGAAATTGACAGCTGCAGACTGCTGGTTATACCCAAAATAAATCATAGGAGGCAATTATTTCTATCCTATAATGCTGAAAAATATCTAATTTGTGGCAATGTAAACAAATGGTTTTGGATCCACACAAGATAATACTCTGCATGGACTTTTCTCTACAGTAAAAGGAGGTGAATTGTAAAAGCATCTGCATACTTCACATGTACAGCGCCACATGATGTTTGTGTAGTTCATTGCACTTTTCTCTTAATTTAGAGTAACTGCAGATCCACGTGGCATTGCTTTAGTGTTATTAGGTTGAGATAAAAATGGTATAAATATAAGACTAAGAGCTCATATACCTATGTTCTGAGCTATAAAATGACACCCATAGCCATCTATGGAACTATGGCATTCATATGCGGACACAGTGGAACAGTCCACCTCTTTAAGAATACAACCCCATTATCTAGATCAGATTTCGTGTGATGGATTTTCAGGTCACTATACATTATGCATAGTGACCACCCTCAATGTAGACCACTCTCTAGTGCAATTGTGGTTAGTCTTCTTAAAGAGGTTTCACTATACAGGGTTAAATTCTATATAAATCATATTACAGAACTGTTCTCCACCAAATGAATCATGGAGGGACCATACAGCTTAATCAGATTTTTCTTCTTTAAATGGAGATGCCCCTTACAGAATCGGGTATTTGTGAATCACATACAACAACATCAGGTTTTAGCAGCTTAACAAATGATATGTTATGATTGAATGATTAATTTATTAGCACCATAACATTTCCAAAATTTATTACTGTAATAGCTTTTTCCCTCTTACAGATTTGGATATTAGAAAGACCTGGAGATAAGAAGGGAAACCCTGAAATACGATTACCGGTAATGGCTAAATAGAGTTCATGAGGGAAGGATCTTTAAAAGAGGCCAAACTCAAGAACCATGGGCAACAGTCTGGGGTTAGTTGGGGGAAGAGCAGAATCAATGAGAGAAAATATTATTACTGAAAAAGTAGTAGATGCTTGGAACATACTTCCAGCAGATGTGGTTGGTAAATCCACAGTAAGTGAATGTAAGCATGCCTGGGATATACATATATCTATCATATGATTTAGCATCTGCATCACTGGACTAATACGGCAACTCAAATTTATCATATCTCTAGCCTAAGATAACAAAATAGAAAGGAAACAATATAGGGACAGACTAGATAGACCATGGGATCTTTTTCTGCTGCCAATCTTCTATGGGTCTATGACTTGGTATCCACTCATGGCCTATTTAAATAATCTGTTTTTAGGATAGGGTCACATTTAGCGTATATGCAGCATATTTCACGCTGTAAAAAATCTGCTGCATATTCTCTTATGAGCAGACCCACAGGGCTAGCCGGCAGCAACCCTGTGTGCACAGTGAGGTTTGGAGGCGGGCCTGTGCACCCACATGACTGTGACGCACCGCCTCCACACCTCAGTGCGCACATAGGGCTGCCTTGGATAGCCCTGTGTCTGCTCACTGAAGAAGACACAGCATATTTCACACTGTGCAGCAGATTTTGCCCACCATGAAAGACGCTGTGTATACGCTACCTGTGATATTACCCTTACAGTGTTTAGATTCATGAGGTCTTACTGGAAAATACTCTTTCCATGAAGTAAAACAGTCAAGCAAGAGAAAGTTCTCCTACAACTTAAAGGAGAAGTCCAATGCAAGATAACTTATCCCTATCCGTAGAATAGGGGATAAGTGTCTGATCGCGGAGGGTCTGACCACTGGGAGCCCCTGCAATCTCCCATACAAGATCCCAGCTCTGCTCTGCTAAGGTGACTTTCGCACCCATCACTGACCTAGTGAGAAACACACCCCCTCCATTAATTTCTATGGGAGGGGCGGAGACATTCATTTCTATGAGAGGAGGTGTGTTTCGACCAGTGAGAGTGCTTGGTGCAAAACCTCATTTCTGTAAGCAGAGCCGTGGTCCTGTACAGGAGATTGCATGGGTCCCAACACTGGGACCCCCCGCGATCAGACACTTATGCCTTATCCGCAGGATAGCCAGTGTCTTACACTGGCTTTCTTCTTTCATCACATTTATTGTAGTAGATAATGTAAATGTCATCACTTTAGCAAAGTTTATTGTTCCCATTGTTTACTGCTCATTCCCTAGGTTTCTGACTACCACCCTGCTCTGGAAGTGGTGGCTACCCTGTCCGGCCACCTTCTATGTGCGACAAGCTCATCACAGAGTGCTTCAGGCACAGTATCATCCACATTGAGATGGTTACCATTCACGCACACTTGCTTAACCACACGAAAAGCAACGTTCTTGATAGCCGGGCTCTACGTACCCCACAGCACTAACTTCCAACACAATATTAAGGTGCATTAATCAGCAGACAGGTAGGATATATTGAAACATCTTCTCACACCAGTCAGTAGGAGACCACTCAGATATATTCTTTTTTATTCTTTAAACTTCATATTTCACATTTCATGGTGTAGGATATAGATAATTTGATATAGCAAGATGAATAAAGCACATACCTTGGTCAGATGGAGAGACACGAGTACAAACCTGTTGCGCTACGTTTCAGGGGGCGTGTCCCTGAAACGTAGCGCGGCAGGTTTGTACTCGTGTCTCCCTCCATCTGACTGAGGTATGTGCTTTATTCATCTTTCTATATGGAATTATCTATATCCTACACCATGAAATGTGAAATATGTGTGGTATATGGTGTGATGCAAAGGGCAGATGGAATTACCCTAGGGGCAGATGGCATTAACCCCTTGTATTCGTGATGCCAGGGCGTGGTTTATCTTCAATACCACCCGAAGGTATACCGCTGGATCCTGGGCTAGGCACGGGGGACAATAATGACTCAGACGCCAAGTTACGGACAACGGTAGCTTTACTGAGGTTAGACAAGTGGAAGAGTCTATACAATTCAGCCAGGGCCCACGGAGGTGACCAGTGATTTAGGGACCTTACGGGCTTGCTGGAACTTGTAGTAGATGGGGTCAATTAAATGCAGGCCACGTTGACTTGACAAGTGATGACTGTGACTGACTTGACTGATGACTGACAATACTGAGACTGTACTTACTTGTAGCTGCAGACTGGACTTGGACACACACCTAGACTCATAGGAATAGGGAGAAAAATTGGGATGAGATCCGGCGCCTCCTCCGATGTAATAAAGATATAACAAAACTGCCTATATTTAAAAAAGGCTGTTTTATTGGAGCACCCTCCAATAAAACAGCCTTTTTTAAATATAGGCAGTTTTGTTATATCTTTATTACATCGGAGGAGGCGCCGGATCTCATCCCAATTTTTCTCCCTATTCCTATACGTTAGAACCGGACTTGCCAGTCACGGTTAGGGATGCAGAGGCAGCCACCTACCTAACGCCACCGTACGCTTGGATCTCGGACCAGGGATACCAACGGCTTCTTGCTATCTGAAGGCTTACAAAGGTGTTGTGCCCGCAGCACAACTAACCACGGTAAGGTGCATCTAACTCGCATGTACCCGTTTCTGCCTCAAACAGTATCACACTAGGAGCGCGCCTCTCCTTTTTCCTTTTATTTTCAACACACCTAGACTCGACTGCACTGGACAACCACTTAGCAGAAAGAGAATGAGCTAGCTCCTCCCAGGGCTTATATGGAAGAGACTAGCAGGGAGCCCATAGGCCACCCTTGGGTCATCTGGTCACTGATACCTCCTGGGTAACAATCACATGACAACCTTCTTAAAATTATAACACCTCTTTACAAATTTTATAATACAATAATTGGTGAAACATATGTACAAGGGGGAACAAGTGCAAGGGAGGCCAAGGGGACAAGAGTGGTCTCCTACTGACTGGTGTGAGAAGATTTTTCAATATACCCTACATGTCTGCTGATTAATGCACCTTGATATGGTGTTGGAAGGCTCAGGCACCGTACACCAGCCCTAGAGCCCTCTGATTGATGAAAATTGCTCGAAGCATTCAAAACTGCAGAATCCTGGTAAGGGCTCCCATAGTGCGCCAGCTCAGTGTTACTGTTATCTTAGTTTTTATATACATGTACAAAGATTACAGTGTACACTGTTTTACTCTCCCATTCTCGCTAATTTTAATGTTCCAGCCTGTACCCAAACCAAGAAGTGAGAGAATTATGCAGGGAACTGAAACAATGAGGTGGGCAAACACTTTTAGGAAATATAAACACAGAAACATAAAAATTACAAAAATATGAGAAAAACAACATGTATTGCATTACAGCAAATCTCTTTAAACATTGATAGCCCAAGGGACATAGGTGCCAGGTGCATTTCTTGGTATCTGCAACGAAGAAGGGATAAAAAGCTCAATAATAAAAAAGGACAGTGTAACAAAACATAGGGCATATATATATATATATATATATATATATATATATATATATATATATATATATCAGGGAATATATACGGAAATAGATGACAGACCCAGGACATGTATGTAGACACTTTGCTACAGTTGTACACAAGAGACTGTGTTGCAGTGTTTTTTACAATAATAGCTGATCTAGGTTTCAGGTCTCCATTGACCCCATCAGCTAATACAGTGGTCCCTCAAGTTACAATATTAATTGGTTCCAGGACGACCATTGTATGTTGAGACCAGAACTCTATGGAAACCTGGTAATTGGTTCTGAAGCCCCAAAATGTCATCCAAAAATAGGAAAAAGTGAGGATTAAAGAAAAATAAGTAGATAACTAATATAGATAAAGCAAATCCTTACATATAAAAGTAAGAAAGATCCGCTGGGAGCTGTAAATCACTGTCTATGTCAGTGTTTCCCAAGCAGGGTGCCTCCAGTTGTTCCAAAACTACAACTCCCAGCATGCCCGGACAGCCAAAGGCTGTCCGGGCATACTGCGAGTTGTAGTTTTGCAACAGCTGAGGCCACCCTATTTGGAAAACACTGGTCTATGTAGAGGACAGGAGCTTCTTCAGGGTCCAGTACAGAACACGCAATGTCCTAAAAAAAAAAAAAAAAAGGAAAATGGAGCCGCCCTCACCTGATGTCCAAAGGAGCAGCTAACCCTGGCAGAAGTAAAGAGTACAGAACATGTAATACCTCCCTGTACTGTAGGGGCGCTACCAGACGCCAGTCAGTGCATGCACTTTAGGAATACAGGGGTTTTACCAGAGAATGCCCATTCTGATAGGTCGGTTCTTCCAGCCATTGACACGTTTCACAGATTCCATAGCATTGTATGTTGAGTCTGGTTTCAAGTTACAATGGTCCAGAAAAGACTATTGTATGTTGAAACTATTGTATGTTGAGGCCATTGTAAGTTGAGGGATCACTGTATAATACTGAGATATAAGTGTCCCTGATCTGTGCTCTACAACCTGTTACATACCATATTGGTGAACTGGTCTCCACAGGCCATTCTTATCTTCTCTGGGGTAGCAGGACTGTTCAAAGTGAAGAGCTCTGACATCCCTCTCTCTTTTCGTGCATATGTTATAGCATCTTTTATAGCAAAATATATAGATGAACCCAAGAACAAAGCTGGTTCTCCAACACCCTGTAAAATAACGGCCAAGAAATAAATATATATATTTATTTCTTAATACACACAAAAACTGGTTTTAATGGATCTAAAAAATAATTTGAAGGCATGCCCATTTAGCCCTCCTGTCGCTAGGTCACATATCGCAGCTGAAAAACACAACAATTTACTTTTTATTAAATATCAGCCAACAAAGCCCTTTGTTCTTTACCAATCCTCAGACACTAAATCTGGCATCACCTTAGGCAAAAGAGAAGCTTTTTACTTAGTGTCATTCTGTACATGCATTTTGCCAGGTAGCTTTAAAAGGGTTTTCTGGCCTCTACATGATGCACAGAGCTGTCTGGTTTCTGCTCGGTTTCATTGTGAATGCCAACAATTCTGTTTTCTGAGTTATACCTCATCACATATATCCAAGAACTGAGAGGTGCAGTAATATTATTTCCCTACTATGGTCTCAGTGGCAACCCATCATAAAACTAATGGCTTGCCTTATGGAGGGTATGCTCTTCATTTTATATATATCTGGCCCATCCAATATTTTTACACATATCTACATTTAACAAACCTGCACCTTATATGACCCAAGTGCACTACCCATCCAAGAGTGGGGTATTATTCTTCAAGTTGTGTCCAAGCCTATATGGTCAGATCATTTTTGTGACACACACTCACACACACACACACACACACACACACACACACACACAGACAAGGGCCTAATGTTGTACAGTGTACTCTCAGGAATATAACACTTTGTTGCTTTGTGGACTTACTGTAATAATAAAAGTGATTACATATGTCCCTCTAAGCAATTTATAGAACTTTTTTTTCTGGCAATCTGCTGTTGTGTGCCAGAACAGAACATGGTTCTGTACAGTCCTTAAAGGGTAGCTCCCACCATCCATTTTTTTTTCTTTCTGTCCCTGCCTATTGCCCATCTATCCCCTCCCCCTCCCTGCCTTTACATTTTTTATTTTACTATATTAAAATGGCTTTTTGTCTGCCTGGTAGTGTGCTCACTACCAGGCAGACTTCCCCAGCAGGCGTGACGTCACTGATGCCTGCTGGGGCCGACACTTCCGCCCTTAGTTCACTATACAGGGTGCCTCCATCTGTTTCACCACTACAACTCCCAGATTGCCCTGACATCTACTGGCTATCAGGGCATTCTGGGAGTTGTAGTGGTGAAACAGCTGGAGGCACCCTGTGGTGAAAACAATAACTTTGTTAGCGCAGCAGTGCTACTCCGCTCCCGCTACAACCCCCCCACCCACCCCGCCGCCTCTAGTGCTGTGCAGCGGCGGCGCTCCCCGATCCCCGCTTCCCCCACCCCATTCCTCTAGTGCAGAGAGCAGATTTACCTATCCGGAGGATCAGCGCAGCAATGAGTGTGCGCGCTGCCTCCGGACAGGGTAACGGGGGCGGGGAGTGGAGCTGGCCAATGCGAGCAGCCCCAGCTATCAGCGTGCTCACTCTAGCCTGTTTGATTGAAGGCGGGAGTGAGCAACGCAGTGCCTGAATTTCGACTCATTGCCAGGCTTAAATGAGTCGAAATTCAGTAGTGACGTCACTGCCGAATGCATTCGGCCACTAGGAGGGCGACCCCTAGTGGCCGAATTTAAAAGTGATTTTAAACTGGTTTAAAATCACTTTTTGTAATTAAAGTATATTAGAGATATGTTGTAGTACTTAAGTACTACAACATATCAATTTTTTTACTTCAGGACAGTGCCCATTTAAGTCCCCTCAGGTAGGTCCATAGGGTTCTCCTGCAGGGTTCCCCCCTAAATCATATGGTATTATATTGTATTCTGTTGTATATAAGGTATGTAGATTTATTATAAGTATTGTACAGTGAATGTAAACTGTATATAAAGGTTGTTAGGATATCTACCCTGTATAGGACCTTCCTAAGGTCATGGGATATGTTATGTGCTGTGTAATCACATGATAAACCCAAAGTTCCATAGGAACAGGTAACCACAGGTAGGGAGCAGGCTGCATGTCGACCTAGTGCTGCTGTAATTGCCCACTGGCCCCTGGTTTTTGCTTATTACGCACAGGTAGGTTAGCGTTAGGTCCCGTGCCATCTGAGAAACCTTGGCGTTGGTGTGCGGGCTCTGGTGTGTCCTTTATATAAGGATACACTGGCGAATGTCTCAATTTTAACATCAGTGTTGAGGGATAGCCAATGTCATTGTATACATCTACCACAGTAGTGCACCTAAATTTCTGTATTGTATTATTCTAATTGTTACACATCCACACCGTTTATCTGGTGTAGGATTCTATTGTGGCACTTGTAGTCCGCTGCAGGCATCCTCCATTGTATGCATTTTTATGCTGGGGATCTTCCTTTTTGGCGGTGTCCATTGTGGTGCAATCATACCTTGAGGGCATTTGTTTGTTTGTTCACATGTACTTTGCTTGCTGTGGATTTCATGCATGGAAATCAGCCGGTAGTTTTCGGGTCTGAAATCCACAGTGATTCCGTGGGGTTTTTCTGAATGAAATCTACAGCAAGTAAATCACGTGTGAATGAACCCTTAAAATGCCATAAAGCTGTGTTTATCAAAACTGCACTCTGTTGGAAACCAGCCTTAAAACGTGTTGTGGGCTATAACATTAATAGCCTACACGTAATATAGACAATTGGAGGGTGTTCCACCACAATTAACAGAACAAAGTAATTTAAAGCCTTTGCTGGAGCATTAAACCCCATTAAATTGAAGCGGTGACTGGTAATACAGATCAGTATCATTTCCCTGAAAAAGGACGAAAGAGTCTCACAGAGGAGTTTACTGAGGACAACATACCTTAGAAGAGTATATGGCATGAGGGTTTGGGACATTGGTGAGCAGGGAAACGTAGAACTGTTCTGGGATGTCACAAACAGAAGGAATCTTATATTGAGCTGGGCCTCTGGTGTACAGTATGCCTTGAGGAGAGAATTTAAGCTCTTCAATCGTGAAAAGTCCAAGGCCTTGAACAAAAGCACCTTCAATCTGAAAATATATAGCACCACAAAAGCACACATATCAGAATAAATTGGCAGAGGAATAGGAATGGAAATTGGCGTCTGCTCCCCCTTGGATGGCTTCATTTAGATTTCTTTTTTCCCCCAATAACAACTGTCAATAGAACAAAACCTGATGGAAAGGGACTAACAGAAAAGTGAACACAGCCTATATGTATCACGTAGGAATAAAAATCATAACTGTGTAAAATGAAACATTTCTATAATAAAGAAAGTCAATATAGAAAAAGCAGGAAGCCTGGCACCAGTAGTATAGGACTCAATGGGTATGTATATATTCCTTATATGTAGGATCAGCATAGGAAGTAATACGCCTGCTAAGGGTGGTGCTCACACAATGCGGTATAGTCCATATAATGTAGATGAAAGAAGAGGAATAAATGGGAGCAACTCACCCAAGACCCAAGAGGAGGTGGCAAAGTCTTTACTTTATTGCATATCGTGCAGACATAGGTGCAAACCACGGGGGGGGGCAGATGTCACGGTGGGGGAGTAGCAGACAGTGGCGGGTCCGTATCGTGCTTTCAAAGCACTTCGTCAGGCCCCTCAAGGGGCCTGACGAAGTGCTTTCAAAGCACGATACGATGTGATATGATGTGATATGACAATATGATGTCACGCCCCTCCATTCATGTCTATGGGAGGGGGCGTGGCGGTCGTCACGCCCCCTCCCATGGACATGAATGGAGGGGGCGTGGCGTGACTTCACGTCCCCAGTCCCAGAAACCTGGAGGTTTCTAAAACTGGAGATTAAGCACCCGCATAGAATGAAGGTGCTGCAAGGAGATCGTGGGGGGTCTCAGCAGTGGGCCCCCCACGATCAGACAACTTATCCCCTATTCAAAATGTTTTTGCCCAGAATACCCCTTTAACTTTGTTCCTCCTGGCTGAGAGCTAACTTATTTACCTTTTTCCCAAGGAGACAAATTACCAGCAATACCTATATCAGAAGCCTCTCACACCGCAAACCTGCTCTCTAGTGATAAAGGGCAAAAAGCTGCCTACAGATGGCTCCTATTTTGTAATTGTCCTTAAAGGGGTACTCTGCTGCTCAGCGTTTGGAACAAACTGTTCGGAACGCTGGAGCCGGGTGCTTGTGACGTCATAGTCCCTCCCCCTCATGACAGCACGCACCCGCCCCCAAGGGGCCTGACGAAGTGCTTTGAAAGCACGATACGGACCGTGGCCCGCCGCTGTCTGCTACTCCCCCACCGTGACATCTGCCCCCTGTGGTTTGCACCTATGTCTGCACGATATGCAATAACGTAAAGACTTTGCCACCTCCTCTTGGGTCTTGGGTGAGTTGCTCCCATTTCTTCCTCTTCTTTCATCTACATTTCTATAATAAACTTACCTGTCCTATGTCCACAGCTGGGTTGATACTGGTTCCAATATCCATAACAATGTCTGTGCGGAGATTCTAGTAAAGAAACAATCATATACAAAATCTTAAACTCATATTTTCACTTCCTAATAGTCACCTTGTTTCTTATGTTGGTAAATGCTCAGAAGGTTTATGGTTTTATCCCTTTATTTCGTTTTTTTTTATTGAAAAGGTGACAGAGAAGGCATCTTAAAAGGGGTACTCCGCTGGAAAACGTTTTTTTTTTTTTTAATCAACTGGTGCCAGAAAGTTAAACAGATTTGTAAACGACTTCTATTTAAAAATCTTAATCCTTCCAGTACTTATCAGCTGCAGTACGATCCACACAAAGTTCTTTTCTTTTTGAATTTCCTTTCTGTCTGACCACAGTGCTCTCTGCTGACACCTCTTTCCATTTTAGGAACTGTCCAAAGTAGTAGAAAATTCCCATAGCAAACCTCTCCTGCTCTGGACAGTTCCTAAAATAGACAGAGAGAGCACTGTGGTCAGACAGAAAGGAAATTCAAAAAAAAAAATAACTTCCTCTGGAGCATACTGCAGCTGATAAGTACTGGAAGGATTAAGCTTTTTAAATAGAAGTCATTTAGAAATATGTTTAACTTACTGACACCAGTTGATAAAAAAAAAAAAAAAGAAAAAAACTTTAAACTTTAAACATTGTCTGAATTCAGCTAGTAACACCATGGAAAGCTCTCAAGAAGTTTTTATTTCTAAGTGTATCCAACAAGCAACTTGTTTCTTATAGTTTCAGAATTACTATTCATGTTTGACACATAACTCAGTAAAGTCAGGAAGAACTCTGCTAAACAGGTTTACTGGGTGAATGTTCTAAATAAATGTTACACATTGTATAATAAATGATATACTATTAAATGTATGTATTTCTATAGGCAGTCACAAATAGTCCCAATTTAGAAAGGCAATGAAATTATCTGTGACTACAGTGATCCCTCAACATACAATAGTTTCAACATACAATGGTCTTTTCTGGACCATTGTTACTTGAAACCAGACTCAACATACAATGCTACGGAAAGTCCAGATCTGTGAAACATTCCACAACTGGAGGAACTGACCAATCAGAATGGGCATTTTACTGGTAAATCCCCTCTATTACTGAAGTGCATGCACTGACTGGCTGTCTGGTAGCGCCCCCTACAGTACAGGGAGGAACTACAAGTTCTGTACTACTCCTTACCTGTGCCAGGGTTAGCTGCTCCTTTGGACACCAAGTAAGGGCGGCTCCATTTGGGACATTGTGTGTTCTGTATAGGACCCTGAAGAAGCTCCTGTCCTCTACTTAAACCATTGTTTCCCAACCAGGGTGCCTCCAGCTGTTGCAAAACTACAACTCCCAGCATGCCCGGACAGCCAACGGCTGTCCGGGCATGCTGGGAGTTGTAGTTTTGCAACAGCTGGAGGCACCCTGGTTGGGAAACACTGACATAGACAGTGATTTACAGCTCCCAGCAGATCTTTCTTTCTTTTATATGTAAGGATTTGCTTTATCTATATTAGTTTTCTACTTATTTTTCTTTAATCCTCACTTTTTCCTATTTTTGGGATGACATTTTGGGGGCTTCAGAACCAATTACCAGGTTTCCATAGAGTTACGGTCTCAACATACAATGGTTTCAACATACAATGGTCGTCCTGGAACCAATTAATATTGTAACTTGAGGGACCAAGACTTGCAATAAATAATCTCAGTATCAGCATAAAGACTGGTGTCAAATGTTCACCATAGATTTCCATAAGTAATGAAAGGTATAAAGGACGCATGGTTCCACGTGGCCTCTTTACCTTGTGATCTCCGGTCAGGCAGTCTATTTCAACCTCAGAACAAGCAGCTCCAAATACAAAGTAGTGAGCTGGGTTACCTTCTCCTTTTTCCCAGTCCATTTCTCTACCAAATCCCCTGTAGAAATCAAACGAATAGTAAAGCAGATCATAGATGATGGACACTTCTATATCTGACACCTGAGTCACTGGTCAAACATCTAGGGGGGGAGATTTATTAAAACCTGTGCAGAGGAAAATTTGCCCAGTTGCCCATAGCAACCAATCAGATCGCTTCTTTCATTTTGCAGAAGCCTTGTTAAAAAATGAAAGAAGTGAGCTGATTGGTTGCTATGGGCAACTGGGCACCTAATGTGTATAATGATCATATGTTGTCAATGAAGAGACGGTCCTGACATGTGTCGTTGGGGAATAGAGGGCATGGTGGATTTCAACTGTACAGATCTCGTTCTCAGGGTAATAAGCAGAGGTGTCTGGCAGCAGCCCTCTCCCTCTGTTTATTATTGAGAACACCTGCCTTCTCAGCTGGGGAGTGGGGGGGGGGGGGGATCAAGAGAGATAGTTGTCAGCTGAAAGACCATTTAGCCAACAGCTATCTCATCAGTATGGCCAGCTTTAGAGTGAGAGTTAAAGGGGTATTTCGGGCAAAAAACATTTTATGTCTGATCGCGGGGGGCCACCTGCTGAGACCCCCCACGATCTCCTTGCAGCACCCGCATTCTATGCGGGTGATGAATCTCCAGTTTTGGAAACCTCTGGGTTTCCGGGACTGGGGACGTGATGTCACACCCCTCCATTCATGTCTATGGGAGGGGGCGTGGCGGTCATCACGCCCCCTCCCATAGACATGAATGGAGGGGGCGTGACGTCACGTCCCCAGTCCCAGAAAGCTGGAGGTTTCTAAAACTGGAGATTCAGCACCCGCATAGAATGCGGGTGCTGCAAGGAGATCGTGGGGGGTCTCAGCAGTGGGCCCCCCGCGATCAGACAACTTATCCCCTATTCAAAATGTTTTTGCCCGGAATACCCCTTTAACTTTGTTCCTCCTGTCTGAGAGCTAACTTATTTACCTTTTTCCCAAGGAGACAAATTACCAGCAATACCTATATCAGAAGCCTCTCACACCGCAAACTTGCCCTCTAGTGATAAAGGGCAAAAAGCTGCCTACAGATGGCTCCTATTTTGTAATTGTCCTTAAAGGGGTACTCTGCTGCTCAGCGTTTGGAACAAACTGTTCCGAACGCTGGAGCCGGGAGCTTGTGATGTCATAGCCCCTCCCCCTCATGACAGCACGCACCCGCCCCCTCAATGCAAGTCTATGGGAGGGGGCGTGATGGCTCATAGGCTTGCATTGAGGGGGCGGGGTGTGACATCATGAGGGGGCGGGGCTATGACATCATGAGCTCCCAGCGCCTGCTCCAGCGTTCGGAGCAGTTTGTTCCAAACACTTGGCAGAGGAGTACCCCTTTAAAGTAAAGGACAATTTCTGTAAAGTTTTCTGCAATTTATAGCATGAATTCCTTACAGAAGCCGCTGCCCAACTTGCTATCATGAGGCGGTTTAGCCATACCTTCTCACCGGGAGAGAAATTTTAATCCATTGCTATGGCAGCAGTGAAAGGAGACAAACCTTGCCTACTCGCAGATGTCTGCTT
The DNA here is from genome assembly GCF_029499605.1 of Hyla sarda. NCBI lineage: Eukaryota > Metazoa > Chordata > Amphibia > Anura > Hylidae > Hyla > Hyla sarda. The sequence continues at coordinate 97,001,953 of NC_079196.1, forward strand.
TACTGATTGGCTGTTCTATTTCACCCTGTCGCCAGCATCAGGGGAAACTTCAGAGGTCCTGTTCTAGCAGTGTGCAAAGTCAATGTCAGACACATTAACAAGTCTTGCAAGATGACCAGGAATATTAGCCCTGCTGGGCGCCCATCTGTAGACAGTGGTTTTGATGTACTTGCCCCCATTAGTACAAAGTATGGTAATGGATAGAAGGGTATAACTCAACAAAGAGGGCAATTGTCATGCTGTAGGTTACGGTCACTCTTTTTTCACCTCAGGTCCTCTTTAAAGGGGTACTCCGTGGAAAACTAATTTATTTTTTAAGATCAACTGGTGCCAGAAAGTTAAACAGATTTATAAATGACTTCTATTTAAAAATCTTAATCCTTCCAGTACTTATCAGCTGCTGTATACTACAGAGGAAGTTCTTTTCTTTTTGAATTTTCTTTCTTCTCTGACCACAGTGCTCTCTGCTGACACCTCTGCCCATGTCAGGAACTGTCCAGAGCAGGAGAGGTTTGCTATGGGGATTTTCTTTTACTCTGGACAGTTCATAAAATAGACAGAGGTGTTAGCATAGGGCACTGTGGTCAGACAGAAAAGAAATTCAAAAAGAAAAGAACTTCCTCTGTAGTATACAGCAGTTGATAAGTACTGGAAGGGTTAAGATTTTTATATAGAAGTCATTTACAAATCTGTTTAACTTTCTGAAACCAGTGGATTTAAATAAATAAAACATGTTTTCCAGCGGAGTACCCCTTTGAGTAGAGGTGGGTATGGCTAAAAGGTAGAAATCTACTGTAGCAGGCAGTGCGCAATGCTATTTTCCTACAATAAAAGAGGGACCATGTTTTAGTCCCAGTCTATTCCTACAAGTACTCATGGATAAAACTTCATTTTTATTGTGTTACTAACATGTCATGTGATGTGAGGACACTGCAAGATTTTATAGTATATAAGTTCTTAGTTACTTTTATATTTGTGTTAACATAATGTAATTCTATATTAGTATATTATTTTTGTCAGCTGGCATGGCATGTTATTTGAAAATCTTTTAAATATTACAAAGTTGTCCAAAATACATCATATTTACCTGAAGTAGCCTGTAGCAGAGAGGCTTATCGACTGCAAAAATGCTTCATTCACCTGAGATCAGGAAAAAGCACTATTCAACTTTCCAGGTACTCTGATGCGGTTTAATATAACTATGTAGCATCTTTAGCAATGTTGCATGACATGTACAATTACCTGAATGTAACCTATTGATTTTTTAAATGTAACCTATTGAACATTATCTTTTAACCCAGTTAACGCTGTAACATTGAATCATGGCCTCACCTGTAATGTACAGAAATGTAAACACCATGTGAAGACAGTCAAGAGTATTTTCATTAGAGATGAGCGAACTTACAGTAAATTCGATTCGTCACGAACTTCTCGGCTCGGCAGTTGATGAATATCCTGCGTAAATTAGTTCAGCCTTCAGGTGCTCCGGTGGGCTGGAAAAGGTGGATACATTCCTAGGAAAGAGTCTCCTAGGACTGTTTCCAACTTTTCCAGCCCATCGGAGCACCTGAAAGCTGAACTAATTTATGCAGGAAAAGTTATCAACTGCCGAGCCGAGAAGTTTGTGACGAATCAAATTTACTGTAAGTTCGCTCATCTCTAATTTTCATACTACAGAATCTCTGCACAGAATTCTGCTCAGGAATTCCACTGCGCAAATCTAACATTAGTGTGAATGGGTTATCCATTGACCCATTCACACTGTGGGATTTCAGCAGTACATGGGAAAATGTGATGTTACTTTCCTTTCTGTTGAAATAAGCTCCCATTCTGCAACATTTCTGCTCTATTTACCATGGAGCATAAAGATGCATGTCCCAAGAGGAATTCCTTGCTTAATCTTTTAGTGTGAACATACCCTAATGCCATGTTACAGAATTTTCTCCAGTGCCCAGGAGCTTCAGCTACACCTCTGATTTCCTTAGTAAGGAAGGCGCACCTACAGTATGTGTATATAGTAGTTCTGCAGTTTTCTGGCACACCCTAGTGGTTATGTCATATTAATACGGCTTAAGAAGAAGAAGATTTTTTAGAAGAGTTAAAGGGGTACGCCGGTGGAAACCTTTTTTCTTTTAAATCAACTGGTGGCAGAAAGTTAAACAGATTTGTAAATTACTTCTATTAAAAAATCTTAATCCTTCCTGTACTTATTAGCTGCTGAATACTACAGAGGAAATTCTTTATTTTTTTTTTATTCTCTCTGATGACATCATGAGCACAGTGCTCTTTGCTGAAGTCATAATAATAATAATAATAATAATAATAATAACTCTTTATTTATTGTTGTCCTTAGGGGTATTTGAACCCAAAGCCCCAGCACTGCAAGGCAGCAGTGCTAACCACTGAGCCACCATGCTGCCCTTAGCATACATCTGCTATGCACGGTTGCTAAAATGGACAGAGATGTCAGCAGAGAGCACTGTGCTTGTGATGTCATCAGTGTTCCTCTGTAGCATTCAGCAGCTAATAAGTACTGGAAGGATTAAGATTTTTTAACAGAAGTAATTTGGAAATATGTTTAACTTTCTGGCACCAGTTGATTTAAAAGAAAAAAGGTTTTCACCGGAGTACCCCTTTAATCTCATTTTAAACAATGCCAGACATGTAAAATGTTGAGAACACACTTGGTCTTAATTCTGAGACCTGCTGTATTTAGGAGTTAGAAGCCAATGAAGGGCATAGCAGCATGACCTTTTCACTGACTTATGCAGAGAAAAGGTCAGATATGATTTACAGCCGCACACCTCACCCAGCTTTAACTTGCGATCGCAGCAGGTCTCAGGAGTGATACATATTGCGATCTCAACTTTTGATGTGTCTAGGTAACATGTCAAAAGTTGCTTAAAATGACAGTAAGGTCACACCTCAGAATTCTTTTAATTCATCAGGATTCTGCTGTGCTGTGCACACAGCAGAATTTCTGTGCCAGATGTTTCCGGCAAGGAAAATCCGAATTCCGTGTCCGCAGAAAGAATAAAACTGTTCATTCTTTCTGCGGACTCCGCACAGAATGCATAACCGTCTAGGAGATGGCACATTCCTGTGCGGTCCTAGCGCCAGTATATTGACCCGGCGCCCACAGGCTGTGGTAAGTCTGCATGGAGATTTTCCGTGCGGACATTCCAACATGTGAACATAGCCTAATTCTTTAAGTATTTTGTTGGGGGAACTATAGAAGTGGCCTTTGAATACATGGTCAATATTTTCCAACAAAAATTCTGTCACCTTTCAAATTCCATCTAAAATTTACAAAATTAAATATTCTACTGATAAACTGTATGAAATATCTACCTTCCAAGTCAGTCACTGCCATTGTTCCGCATGATCACATGACAAATGGCATTTTGCATTTGTAACTGCATGTGTCAGTTACTGCTACCTATTAATGACTACCTAAAAAGTATCACGTACTGAAAACTCTGCCTTTTTTTTACTGGCTAACAGGGTAAAATATTTTTAGCAGTCTAAGGTTGTTTTTTTTAGATAATTTTTGTAGAAAAAAAAATCACTTCTTACCCAGTCCTTCCATGAACCTTTAGGGTTTGCCTCTTTAATGGGTTCCAGACGTTGCATGAGTTTTTGGCATGCACTCTGTAACAACAAAGTCAATGATATAATGATACACATTACTACTACATATGACCACAAAATTATAATACAAGTATAGTACAATTTTGTAACATCTATAAAAGTATGATTCAGAGGCAATAAGCAAAAGGTTTATCCTTAGAAAAATACTACAATACGTAACATCACCTGCACTGCCATGCCATTCACATCAGTCCCTAAGGATCCTCCAGACACCAATGTATTGGGAACAGAAGCTGTGTTGGTTTCAACCACATGCACATTTGATATTGGGATCTGAAGTTCGCGACTTGCAATCTGAAGAAAGCAAAACAAAAATAAAATACAGGTTCATTTTACTTTTATTACAAACAGTTATTGAAAAAATACTGTGAAAAAGAGGTTCTTCTTCATGGATTTTAATATCATGTCTGCCATATAGATTCAATATGTGAGATATATAAATGGAAGGAGTACCTGTGTAATCTTTGTGTGGACACCTTGTCCCAGTTCTACACCACCATGACTGACCAGAACCGATCCATCCAAGTAGACATGGACAAGAGCAGCCGCCTACAACCAAGGACAGTATATGTTACACAAAATAGTCAGCATTTAGGTCATGTTTGGGTAATACAAAAGTTCTCAAAAATCTTGCTTTTCATTGTTACATTCTGGATCTATATGTTTTAATAATATATAAGTATACAGATGAATACAATGATGCTTTTATTTAGATACCATGAGAATCATGACACATTGGAACAAATTTTGCACTGTGGAGAACACATTAGCATCTTCCTGCTGAGGGAGACCGCTTCCATTAGGGAATACTGTTGCTGTAAAGTGGTTTACTTGGTCTGCAATAACCTTAAATTGTCAATCTCATTAAAACTAATTTTTGCTATTGCACTCCTTATGGTAAATTAAAAACATTTCTAATGTACTTTGTTTAAAAAATATTTAGTTTTCCATGTTATATTTGTGTTTAAAAAAGCTGCCACTAGGTGTCTCCCTACTTGTCCAGAGCACATTCCCGCCCCCATCTTTTGCAAAGACTTTGGACTCCTGCTGGCCTGGCAGAAGTCCAAAAAACAGGAAATGCTGAGGGGTGTTGTTACGCCGAGCGCTCCGGGTTCCCGCTCCTCCCCGGAGCGCTCGCTTCACCTCCTCCGCTGCAGCGCCCCGGTCACGTCCTCTGACCCGGGGCGCTGCGATCCTGCTGCTAGCCGGGATGCGATTCGCGATGCGGGTAGCGCCCGCTCGCGATGCGCACCCCGGCTCTCCTACCTGACTCGCTCCCCGTCTGTTCTGTCCCGGCGCGCGCGGCCCCGCTCCCTAGGGCGCGCGCGCGCCGGGTCTCTGCGATTTAAAGGGCCACTGCGCCGCTGATTGGCGCAGTGGTTCCAATTAGAGTTATCACCTGTGCACTCCCTATATTACCTCACTTCCCTTGCACTCCCTTGCCGGATCTTGTTGCCTTAGTGCCAGTGAAAGCGTTCCTTGTGTGTCCCTTGCCAGTGTTTCCAGACCTTCTGCCGTTGCCCCTGACTACGATCCTTGCTGCCTGCCCCGACCTTCTGCTACGTCCGACCTTGCTTCTGCCTACTCCCTTGTACCGCGCCTATCTTCAGCAGCCAGAGAGGTGAGCCGTTGCTAGTGGATACGACCTGGTCACTACCGCCGCAGCAAGACCATCCCGCTTTGCGGCGGGCTCTGGTGAAAACCAGTAGTGGCTTAGAACCGGTCCACTAGCACGGTCCACGCCAATCCCTCTCTGGCACAGAGGGTCCACTACCTGCCAGCCGGCATCGTGACAGTAGATCCGGCACTGGATCCCGCTGAAGTTCCTCTGCCAGTTGTCGCTGACCTCACCACGGTGGTCGCCCAGCAGTCACAACAGATTGCGCAACAAGGCCAACAGCTGTCTCAACTGACCGTTATGCTACTACAGTTGCTACCACAGCTTCAGCAGTCATCTCCTCCGCCAGCTCCTGCACCTCCTCCGCAGCGAGTGGCCGCTCCTGGGATACGCTTATCCTTGCCGGATAAGTTTGATGGGGACTCTAAGTTTTGCCGTGGCTTCCTTTCCCAATGTTCCCTGCATCTGGAGATGATGTCGGACCTGTTTCCCACTGAAAGGTCTAAGGTGGCTTTCGTAGTCAGTCTTCTGTCCGGAAAAGCCCTGTCATGGGCCACACCGCTCTGGGACCGCAATGACCCCGTCACTGCCTCAGTACACTCCTTCTTCTCGGAAATCCGAAGTGTCTTTGAGGAACCTGCCCGAGCCTCTTCTGCTGAGACTGCCCTGTTGAACCTGGTCCAGGGTAATTCTTCCGTTGGCGAGTATGCCGTACAATTCCGTACACTTGCTTCAGAATTGTCCTGGAATAATGAGGCCCTCTGCGCGACCTTCAAAAAAGGCCTATCCAGCAACATTAAAGATGTTCTGGCCGCACGAGAAATTCCTGCTAATCTACATGAACTTATTCACCTAGCCACTCGCATTGACATGCGTTTTTCTGAAAGGCGTCAGGAACTCCGCCAAGATATGGACTCTGTTCGCACGAGGCGTTTCGTCTCCTCGGCTCCTCTCTCCTCTGGTCCCCTGCAATCTGTTCCTGTGCCTCCCGCCGTGGAGGCTATGCAGGTCGACCGGTCTCGCCTGACACCTCAAGAGAGGACACGACGCCGTATGGAGAACCTCTGCCTGTACTGTGCTAGTACCGAACACTTCCTGAGGGATTGTCCTATCCGTCCTCCCCGCCTGGAAAGACGTACGCTGACTCCGCACAAAGGTGAGACAGTCCTTGATGTCTACTCTGCTTCTCCACGTCTTACTGTGCCGGTGCGGATGTCTGCTTCTGCCTTCTCCTTCTCTACAGTGGCCTTCTTGGACTCTGGTTCTGCAGGAAATTTTATTTTGGCCTCTCTCGTCAACAGGTTCAACATCCCAGTGACCAGTCTCGCCAGACCCCTCTACATCAATTGTGTAAATAATGAAAGATTGGACTGTACCATACGTTTCCGCACGGAGCCCCTTCTTATGAGCATCGGATCTCATCATGAGAGGATTGAACTTTTGGTCCTCCCCAATTGCACCTCGGAGATTCTCCTTGGACTTCCCTGGCTTCAACTTCATTCCCCAACCCTGGATTGGTCCACTGGGGAGATCAAGAGTTGGGGGTCCTCTTGTTCCAAGAACTGTCTAAAACCGGTTCCCAGTAACCCTTGCCGTAACTCTGTGGTTCCTCCAGTAACCGGTCTCCCCAAGGCCTATATGGACTTCGCGGATGTTTTCTGCAAAAAACAAGCTGAGACTCTACCTCCTCACAGGCCTTATGATTGCCCTATCGACCTCCTCCCGGGTACTACTCCACCCCGGGGCAGAATTTATCCTCTCTCTGCCCCAGAGACTCTTGCCATGTCCGAATACGTCCAGGAGAATCTAAAAAGGGGCTTTATCCGTAAATCCTCCTCTCCTGCCGGAGCCGGATTTTTCTTTGTCTCCAAAAAAGATGGCTCCCTACGTCCTTGCATTGACTACCGCGGTCTTAATAAAATCACGGTTAAGAACCGCTACCCCTTACCCCTCATCTCTGAACTCTTTGATCGCCTCCAAGGTGCCCACATCTTCACTAAATTGGACTTAAGAGGCGCCTATAACCTCATCCGCATCAGAGAGGGGGACGAGTGGAAAACGGCATTTAACACCAGAGATGGACACTTTGAGTATCTGGTCATGCCCTTTGGACTGTGCAATGCCCCTGCCGTCTTCCAAGACTTTGTCAATGAAATTTTTCGTGATCTATTATACTCCTGTGTTGTGGTATATCTGGACGATATCCTAATTTTTTCTGCCAATCTAGAGGAACACCGCCGGCATGTCCGTATGGTTCTTCAGAGACTTCGTGACAACCAACTCTATGCCAAAATTGAGAAATGTCTGTTTGAATGCCAATCTCTTCCTTTTCTAGGATATTTGGTCTCTGGCCAGGGACTACAGATGGATCCAGACAAACTCTCTGCCGTCTTAAATTGGCCACGCCCCTCCGGACTCCGTGCTATCCAACGCTTTTTGGGGTTCGCCAATTATTACAGGCAATTTATTCCACATTTTTCTACCATTGTGGCTCCTATCGTGGCTTTAACCAAGAAAAATGCTGATCCCAAGTCCTGGCCTCCTCAAGCAGAAGACTCCTTTAAACAACTCAAGTCTGCCTTTTCTTCGGCTCCCGTGCTCTCCAGACCTGACCCTTCCAAACCCTTCCTATTGGAGGTTGATGCCTCCTCAGTAGGAGCTGGAGCTGTTCTTCTACAAAAAAATCCTTCCGGGCATGCTGTCACTTGTGGTTTTTTCTCTAGGACCTTCTCTCCAGCGGAGAGGAACTACTCCATCGGGGATCGAGAACTTCTAGCCATTAAATTAGCACTTGAGGAATGGAGGCATCTGCTGGAGGGATCAAGATTTCCTGTTATTATCTACACCGACCACAAGAACCTCTCCTACCTCCAGTCGGCCCAACGGCTGAATCCTCGCCAGGCCCGGTGGTCTCTGTTCTTTGCCCGATTTAATTTTGAGATTCACTTTCGTCCTGCCGATAAGAACATTAGAGCCGATGCTCTCTCTCGTTCCTCGGATGCCTCAGAAGTTGATCTCCCTCCGCAACACATCATTCCACCTGACTGCCTGATCTCCACTTCTCCTGCCTCCATCAGACAGACTCCTCCAGGAAAGACCTTTGTTTCTCCACGCCAACGCCTCGGAATCCTCAAATGGGGTCACTCCTCCCATCTCGCAGGTCATGCGGGCATCAAGAAATCTGTGCAACTCATCTCCCGCTTCTATTGGTGGCCAACTCTGGAGACGGATGTTGGGGACTTTGTGCGAGCCTGCACTATCTGTGCCCGGGATAAGACTCCTCGCCAGAAGCCCGCTGGTTTTCTTCATCCTCTGCCTGTCCCCGAACAGCCTTGGTCTCTGATTGGTATGGATTTTATTACTGATTTACCCCCTTCCCGTGGCAACACCGTTATTTGGGTGGTCGTTGATCGATTCTCCAAAATGGCACATTTCATTCCTCTTCCTGGTCTTCCTTCTGCGCCTCAGTTGGCTAAACAATTTTTTGTACACATTTTTCGTCTTCACGGGTTGCCTACGCAGATTGTCTCGGATAGAGGGGTCCAATTCGTGTCTAAATTCTGGAGAGCTCTCTGTAAACAACTCAAGATTAAATTAAATTTTTCCTCTGCATATCATCCCCAGTCCAATGGACAAGTAGAAAGAATTAACCAGATCCTGGGTGATTATTTGCGACATTTTGTTTCCTCCCGCCAGGATGACTGGGCAGATCTCCTTCCATGGGCCGAATTCTCGTATAACTTCAGGGTCTCTGAATCTTCCTCCAAATCCCCATTTTTCGTGGTGTACGGCCGTCACCCTCTTCCCCCCCTCCCTACCCCCTTGCCCTCTGGTCTGCCCGCTGTGGATGAAATTTCTCGTGACCTTTCCATTATATGGAGAGAGACCCAAAATTCTCTCTTACAGGCTTCTTCACGCATGAAGAGGTTCGCGGATAAGAAAAGAAGAGCTCCCCCCGTTTTTTCCCCTGGAGACAAGGTATGGCTCTCCGCTAAATATGTCCGCTTCCGTGTCCCTAGCTACAAGTTGGGACCACGCTATCTTGGTCCTTTCAAAATTCTGTGTCAAATTAATCCTGTCTCTTATAAACTTCTTCTTCCTCCTTCTCTTCGTATCCCTAATGCCTTTCACGTCTCTCTTCTCAAACCACTCATCCTCAACCGTTTTTCTCCCAAATCTGTTCCTCCCACTCCTGTTTCCGGCTCCTCGGACGTCTTCTCGGTCAAGGAGATTTTGGCTGCCAAAAAGGTCAGAGGAAAAAATTTTTTTTTAGTAGACTGGGAGGGTTGTGGTCCTGAAGAGAGATCCTGGGAACCTGAGGACAACATCCTTGACAAAAGTCTGCTCCTCAGGTTCTCAGGCTCCAAGAAGAGGGGGAGACCCAAGGGGGGGGGTACTGTTACGCCGAGCGCTCCGGGTTCCCGCTCCTCCCCGGAGCGCTCGCTTCACCTCCTCCGCTGCAGCGCCCCGGTCACGTCCTCTGACCCGGGGCGCTGCGATCCTGCTGCTAGCCGGGATGCGATTCGCGATGCGGGTAGCGCCCGCTCGCGATGCGCACCCCGGCTCTCCTACCTGACTCGCTCCCCGTCTGTTCTGTCCCGGCGCGCGCGGCCCCGCTCCCTAGGGCGCGCGCGCGCCGGGTCTCTGCGATTTAAAGGGCCACTGCGCCGCTGATTGGCGCAGTGGTTCCAATTAGAGTTATCACCTGTGCACTCCCTATATTACCTCACTTCCCTTGCACTCCCTTGCCGGATCTTGTTGCCTTAGTGCCAGTGAAAGCGTTCCTTGTGTGTCCCTTGCCAGTGTTTCCAGACCTTCTGCCGTTGCCCCTGACTACGATCCTTGCTGCCTGCCCCGACCTTCTGCTACGTCCGACCTTGCTTCTGCCTACTCCCTTGTACCGCGCCTATCTTCAGCAGCCAGAGAGGTGAGCCGTTGCTAGTGGATACGACCTGGTCACTACCGCCGCAGCAAGACCATCCCGCTTTGCGGCGGGCTCTGGTGAAAACCAGTAGTGGCTTAGAACCGGTCCACTAGCACGGTCCACGCCAATCCCTCTCTGGCACAGAGGGTCCACTACCTGCCAGCCGGCATCGTGACAGGTGTGTGTGCAGCCTTATCCAATCGAAGCTCACCTCCCACACTGAACTGCTCTGGGCTGTGTGTAGCAGATTGAGGGAGGAAGTTTTCCCCTGCATGGCTTCAGATGATGTCACGCCTGCTGGGAATCTGACTGATCAGAAAATACAGAGCAGTATCAAGGTAGAAAACAAAACAAAAAAATTGTCAGGGGGTGGTTTATCATTATGGGGGCAGTGAACTGGAAGGATTTTAAAATTTAACAAGATCATGAAAGGTATTCTTTAAGTATGTGGTGAGCATTAATATATGTGATGTATAAGAAATGTTATTCATTAGACCTCTCCAGCTTTCTTTATTGCTCCATGGTCCAGTTCTGATGCTCTAATGCCCATTGCAGGTGCTCTCGGTGGTGGACAGAGGTCAGCATGGCTGCTGAGACAGGTCTGTGGCTAGCTGTTCTGTGAGATCAGACGAGTTTGCCTTCACGCCTCATACACACCATTGAGCCTTGGGTGCCCATGTTCTTCTTTCTGCCACGTTTAGTAAATACAGTACTAAGCATAGCATACTAGGAACACCCCAATAGAACTGCCATTTTGGAGGTTCTCTGACCCAGTAGTTTAGCCATAACAAATTGGCCCCTCAGATCCTTGTTCTTGCCCATTTTTCTCTGCTTCCAACACATCTACCGTACTTCAAGAATTTATTTTCCAGTTGCTGTCTGATATATCCCACCACTGTGGGGGCACCATTGTAATGAGATATCAAAGTATTCCTTTTGATCTTATGGTAAGTCAGTGTTTATTTATCACATATATTTTGACAACAGTGATAAATTGTGTGAAATAAAGATGATATGAGTGATATGCAATTTATGCAATTAAACCTAAATAAAGACCTGCAGCTATTCTTTCTACATAATGGAACTTCTTTGCAAAGGTTACAATGATGGAAGAAGTACGTCTCCAGTGGTTTTCATTTAGAGGCGGTCTAGAATTAAATCTATCATAATTCTTATACCATGTTACGGAGAATAATAGATTTTATGAAAAATACTGTCACCTATATAACTTCTAATGATCTCCAAGACTTGTTATGTTTACTTACAGCCATAATACATCCTGTATGTGCAGTATCCCTGTTAGGCTTCTTTCACACTGCCATTAGAACACAGCAGTGTGACGGCCATCGGGGAGCCCTGGGGGAATAGCAATAGTAAAAATACTGCTTGCATCGTCTTTTTCTCCAGCTACAAAATAACGGCGCCTGAAGGACCCTATTTTAGTAAATAGGATCCATCGGGACCAGTTATTGCCCGTTTTGCCTCATCCCAATAATAGCCGTTAAAGGCTGGGGAAAAAAGAAAAGAGCCTAACGGCCGTTTAAGGGCGGGCCACAACAGCAATGTGAAAGTAGCCTTAGTGGCCAGAAATCTCATCACATGGCCACTAATGTTAATAGGTCTGGCATGGTAGAAAGTGGTACAGTGCCAGATCTTTACAGATAAAGCTGCCAAATAAAGTCACATGACTTCTTCATGAAACTGTTTTCCATACTAAGTACAGGCAAAGGGGGAGTAAGGATTTTTTTTTTTTTTATCAAAATAAGAATGCTTAACCCCATAAGTCGTTTTTGCCCTTCCTACCTTTTAAAAATCATAACCCTTTCAATTTTGCACCTAAAAATCCATATAATGGCTTATTTTTTACGCCATCAATTCTACTTTGTAATGACTTCAGTCATTTTACCCAAAAATCTACGGCGAAACAAAAAAAAAAATCACTGTGACAAAATTGAAGAAAAAACACCATTTTGTAACTTTTGGGGGCTTCTGTTTCTAGGCAGTAAATTTTTTGGTAAAAATGACACCTTAACTTTATTCTGTAGGTCCATATAATTAAAATGATACCCTACTTATATCGGTTGGATTTTGTCGTACTTCTGGAAAAAATCATAACTACATGCAGGAAAATTTATACGTTTAAAAATGTCCTCTTCTGACCCCTATAACTTTTTTATTTTTCTGTGTATTTTTCTTTTCTTGCACCGTGATCTGAAGTTTTTAGTGGTACCATTTTTGTATTGACCAGACTTATTGATATCTTTTTATTCATTTTTTCATGATATAAAAAGTGACCAAAAATAAGCTATTTTGGATTTTTTTTTGCATGTACGCCATTGACAATTCAGTTTAATTAACAATATATTTTTATAATGCGGACATATCCGCACGCAACGATACCACATATGTTTATTTTTATTTACACTTTTTTTTTTTTTTTATGGGAAAATGGGGGGTGATTCAAACTTTTATTAGGGAAGGGGTTAAATGATCTTTATTCACTTATTCCCATAGGGGGCTATAACACTGCACACACACTGATCTTTTACACTGATCAATGGTTTCTCATAGGAAACCATTGATCAATGATTCTGCCGCTTGACTGCTAATACCTGGATCTCAGGCACTGAGCAGTCATTCGGCGATCGGACAGCGAGGAGGAAGGTAAGGGATTCTCCTGCTGTCCTACAGCTGTTCGGCATGCCGCGATTTTGCTGCGGCGATCCCGAACAGCCCACTGAGCTAACCGGCAGCAGTTTACTTTCATTTTAGATGTGGCGTTCAACTTTGAATGCCTCGTCTAAAGGGTTAAATGAGCAGTGTCGTGCGCTATTAGCCACGGGTCCCAGGCGTTGCTAGGTGCCGGGCCCGCTATGACGCGGGGCAAGGCCATGGCCCCTGTGTTATAGTAAAGAAGAGGACTCAGGACGTACCAGTACATCCTTCGTCCTTAAGAGTTAAAATTGCCCTATTATGACCCCTTTAACTTTTTTGTTTATTTTATTTTTCCATTTACAGGGCTGTATGAGGGCTTGTTTTTGTGTAATGTGATTTATAGATTTTATCAGTGCCCTGTCACGTATGAGCAGGGAAGGAATGCAATACTGATCTCACCCACTCCCTCTATCCCTGCCTACTTGCCTATCCACCCTAAAATGTGGAGTGACAACCATGGTGAATATGTGATGGAAGTCACTGTCAACAAAACAAACTATAATACAGGCAAAGTCAGGATACTGTAAGGGAGCACACAGACTAAAAGAAGTAATATCTAAACACACACACTATAAGTAACAGTCCACAAGCCTAGTCAGTACCAAGAGGTTACTGAAATGTCAAGTCGCAGAAACAGGAGAATGGTCAGAGAGTGGAGCCAATGGGTCAGATATGCCAGAAATACAAGATACAATATACACGCTAGCTAGGAGTTGAAGCTCTTTCGCAGGCGGGGTCAGAAAGGACATTGCAGGTTTAAATAGGCAACACACAGGTGAACTAAAAGGTCAGCTGACCAGCCCAGAGCTAGGCGTCACCACAGCAACCAGGCAAACAAACACTCAGGGATGTTTAACCCTTTGGGTTCTTACATGCCCTTTTTGTTTTGATAGGATTTTTATTTTCACTATTTCATTTTTTCTGAACAATTCTGAAGTTACTGTAAGTATTTTTTCAAATTTGTGGAAAAACAAATGTATCTACTGTTCTCTAGTGTAATCCAGGGTTGTGTGTTGTTCTAATGATATAAAGGATCAATATGTCCAGTCCAGGTGGAAACAATTACATCTTATTTATTAGTAATGAAAAAAAAACTGAAGTAAAAGGAGTAAAAAAAATAAAAATAAATATATATATATATATATATATATATATATATATATATATATAAAAATCAAAGATAAAAAATATTTGAAAAAACTATATATGTATTTGTAATGCATGGCACTTGCAGCCAAAACCACACACAGAAAATTATGAAATTATTAGCTGCACCTTAATGAAATAGCATGCTTAATAATACCTATTTATAGAGATCTGTATAATATTCATAATTTTCTGTGTGGGGTTTTGGCTGCAGGGGCCCTGCAGCTATATAGCCCCACATTACAAATACATAAAATAAATAAATTATATAAATATAATTTAATTTTTTTTATGTTTTTGTAAAATATTTTTTATCTTTTTAATTTTTTTTTCTTTTACTAATTTTACTTATCTGTATTTTTCATTACTAATAAATAAAATGTTATTCTTTCCATCAGGACTGGACATATTGATCCTATATATCATTAGAACACACAACCCTGGCTTACACTAGAGGACAGTATATACAGTTTTTTTCCACATATATTTAAGGTTGTATAGGGTACGCAACCTCAGCATTATACCAGTTCTCGTGCCTTTTTCTATTCTTCACTATTGTAGAGCTACCTATTCTGTTTTTTTCTTTTTTCTAAATTTACGCCATTCACCATGTGGGATCATTAACACTATACTTTAATGGTTTAGACAATTCCGCACCTGGCAATACCAAATATTTGTTTTGTGGGGTTATTTAAATTTTTTTTTATTTATAAAATGGTAACGGAGAGTGATTTATATTAGGGAGTGAAATTTATATTAGGGGAAAGGCAGACTGTATCAGAAGAGGAATGATCTGCAGCACCAGGCAGTCAGGGCATATATGTCAATTGTCATCTAGGGGTGAACTGAAATTTTTTTTAACATGCCCACTTTGATAGATTAAAGGGGTATTCCATGAAAACATTTTTTTTATATATAAACTGGCTCCAGAAAGAACAACTCAAATTCAGCAGCTCATAAGTACTGAAAGGGTTACGATTTTAAATCTGTTTAACTTTCTAGAGCTAGCTGAATTTTTGTTTTTCCTTGATAACCCCTTTAAAACAAAAAAACTATTTGTGGGGTTGTTCTGTTTCTTACTGTTAGGTGCTGCAATATTCAAAAATTTTGGTGTGCCAAAATTGTGTTGCAAAAGTAGACACTAAACTGTCGGTATAGGAATAGTAAATATTTTTTCTCCTACAATATCAACATAACCCACACCAAAATTTGCAGCAGCAAATCTACAACAAATCTCTAATTATGGTGTAGATTTCTGCTGCAAATTTTGCTGCAGAAATGCTGCAGATTTTCTTCTGCACACAATCTTCAGCATCTCTGTTCTGTGTGAACATTTAATCATTATTGAATGAATGGAAGACTTTAGTTCACATGCTTGAACGCTCTGAGGGATATCAGGTAACCATTTTCCTAGGCTAAGGACATAATATGGCATAAGCAATATTAATCTGTCAGTTATGCACATAACACTTAGCACTACCAGTGCTGACACTGTTTTTCCTTCATAAAACGACTTCCTACAAATGGTGCGTAATACAGAAATAATATTTGGTGTCTGTTCATACATGTGAGTATGTAGAACTAAGGCAATATCAAAGATAGTGCATGCATGTTTATATCCAAATATAAAAAGAGCACTATAGGTAACATTCTACCTGTCCAAAAAATTTTGCAATGGATCCAATGGGAAACTTCATAGGGATGATGGCCAAGCCCTTTTTCTTCCAGTAGTTCTGTTTATTGAACTCCTCAATGGCCAGTCTTCTGTTGTGGTAAGAAGACTTCTCAATGCACTCATTCCAGCACATGATCAAAGTTCTGGCATCGATCTCCTGTTTCAAGTGGGTCTGGCCGATTCCCCTGTGCAGATTTATCTCTCTGACCTGAAATACACAGATGACAAGACACTAGCAATATTAAAACTGTAATATACAAATGCATTAGCATTGTGAACTACAGTACATAAACATTAAAATGTGATACACCTGAACACTGGAGAAAGATACCTCCCTGGTCATAAAACCATCAGAAAAAAGGTGGCAATATAGTGGTTATGACCAGGGAAGCATATCACACAATGTGCATGACCATACTCAGTGATCAAGAATGTTATAAAAAGGTTGCTTGATAGATGACAAAGACTTTCAGTATTTGAAACCAGACTCACCAAAGATAGCATCCTTTTATAGCATACCCAAGGTCCATAAAGGGTTACAACCCCTGAGGGGACACCTGATCATCTTGGGTATTGACAACTTAACCCAAGGCCCCAGTCAGTATGTCGAGAGTGTATTGCGTCCATTCGTATATGCACTGCAGTCATACGTCAGAGATACCACCGATGTACTGAGTCGTCTGGAGGGCCTCCACGGCGAGAAAGGGAGCTTCTTGGCTTCTCTGGAGGTGGAGGCCCTGTACTTGTCAATCCCACATGGACTGGGATGTGAAGCAGTGCAGTCCTTCTTGAGTACGAGAGATGTACAGTTTGCAACTCACAAAGCATTCGTGATGGAACTCCTACAGTTTGTTCTCACAAAAAAACTTCTTTCTTTTTGAGGGTGTGTCCTTCCACCAGCACCGAGGTAGAGCCATAGGCAGACAAACATTCTCGCTGTACTTCACCTGGCATTTCATTTTCCTCGGTGAATACATTGGAGAAGAATTTGTTTAATATATTTGCTTTTTCCTGATTCCCGTTTATAATTTCTTCCTCATCATTTTTTAAAGGGGCCCACACTTTCATTTTTGACCTTTTTGCTATTTATGTACCGTAGTTAAAACATTTTGGGGTTAGTTTTACTCTCTTTGGCAATGAGTCTTTCTGTCTCTATTTTTGCGGCTTTTATCTGTTTTTTTACATATTTTAAATTTTTCTCTATAGCTTTTTAATGCTTTTTCACTGCCATTCTGTTTTAGTAGTTGAAATGCTTTATTTTTGTCATTTATTGACCCCTTAACGTTTTTATTCTCCATATTGGTTTTCTTTTATTTCTGACCATTTTATTCCCATAAATTTTATTCCCATAAATTCCCATAAATTCTCTTACAGTGAGAATTTAAATGGGCACTGTCACCAAATTAATTTTTTGATATGTTGTAGTACTTATGTACTACAACCTATCTGTAATATATTTTCATTATTTATTTTTTCATTTTGAGGGTGAATTTTACGTTTGAAAACAGGCCACTAGGGGTCTCCCTCCTAGGGGCCGGCTGCAGCACGGCGTGACATCACGCCTGAATTCGGACTGATTACAGCCGGGCAATTAGTCCTTATTCATTTACACTGCGCTCTCTCCCTGCCTGTCAATCAGACAGGCGGGAGCAAGCAGATTGGCTCCCCGGCCACTGGATGGGAGGCCACTTCTCCTGCACATGTCGTCGCCGCCACTGCCCCTGCACACCCGCTGCCAGACTCTGCAGTATCAGTAAGCATTAGAAGGAGGGGGGGGTGTTTGTGACAGGGGGAACAGGGTATGCGGGGGGGGGGGGGGGGGGGTGACAGAGGGAACGGGGTATGTGGCGGGCGTAGCGCCGCATGGCACTATGTTATAGTTCATCTACACAGGGTGCCTCCAGCTGTTTCACTACTGCAACTCCCAGCATGTAAAAAGGGCTCTAGGTCTCCCCCAGGAAACTATAGACCGGTAAGTTTAACGTGCATTGTGGATAAATTGTTTGAAGGACTTATAACGGATTACATACAGGAATATATAGGGGATAATAGTATTATAAGTGATAGCCAGCATGGGTTTACTAAGGATAGAAGTTGTCAAACCAATCTAATTTGCTTTTATGAAGAGGTGAGTAGAAGCCTTGACAGAGGAATGGCTGTGGATATAGTGTTTCTGGATTTTGCTAAAGCGTTTGATACTGTCCCTCATAGACGTCTGACAGGTAAGTTAAGGTCTTTGGGTTTGGAAACTTTAGTTTGTAACTGGATTGAACACTGGCTCATGGATCGTACCCAGAGAGTGGTGGTCAATGATTCGTACTCTGATTGGTCCCCGGTAATTAGTGGTGTACCCCAAGGTTCAGTACTGGGCCCGCTGTTGTTTAATTTATTTATCAATGATATAGAGGATGGTATTAACAGCTCTGTTTCTATCTTTGCAGATGACACCAAGCTTTGTAGCACAGTACAGTCTACAGAGGATGTGCATAAGTTACAAGATGACTTGCATAGACTAAGTGTCTGGGCATCCACTTGGCAAATGAGGTTCAATGTGGATAAATGTAAAGTTATGCATCTGGGTACTAATAACCTGCAAGCATTGTATGTCTTAGGGGGGATTAAACTGGCAGAGTCACTGGTAGAGAAGGATCTGGGTGTACTTGTAGATCACAGACTACAGAATAGCATGCAATGTCAGGCTGCTGCTTCCAAAGCTGGCAGGATATTGTCATGTATAAAAAGAGGCATGGACTCAAGGGACAGGGACATAATACTCCCCCTTTATAAATCATTGGTACGGCCTCACCTGGAATATGCTGTTCAGTTTTGGTCGCCTGTTCATAGGAGGGACACTGTGGAGTTGGAAAGGGTGCAGAGACGCGCGACTAAACTAATATGGGGCATGGAACATCTTAGCTATGAGGAGCGATTAAAGGAGTTACAATTGTTTAGTCTTGAGAAGAGATGTTTAAGGGGGGAAATGATAAACGTATATAAGTATATTAATGGCCCATACAAAAAATATGGAGAAAAACTGTTCCAGGTTAAACCCCCCCAAAGGACGAGGGGGCACTCCCTCCGTCTGGAGAAGAAAAGGTTTAGTCTAAAGGGGCGACACGCCTTCTTTACCGTGAGGACTGTGAATTTATGGAACGGTCTACCTCAGGAACTGGTCACAGCAGGAACAATTAACAGCTTTAAAACAGGGTTAGATACATTCCTGGAACAAAATAACATTAATGCTTATGCAGAATTATAAAACTACATCCCTTTCCCTTATCCCCTTACACCCTTCCCTTCAATTTCCTGGTTGGACTCGATGAACGTATGTCTTTTTTCAACCATACTAACTATGTAACTATGTAACTATGTAGATGAACTAAGGGCAGAAGTCCGCCCCAGCAGGCATCAGTGACGTGGTGCCTGCTGGGGAAGTCTGCCTGGTAGTGAGAACACTACCAGGCAGACAAAAAGTTATTTTTAATATAGTAAAAAAAATAATTAAAAGCAGGGAGGGGGTTAGGGATAGATGTGCAATGGGCAGGGACAGAAAAAAATTATATAGGATGGTGGGAGCTACTCTTTAAGATATTTTTAAAAGGCTCCCATTTAGTGTTAGTATTCTTGTTTTTGAGGACATTATCCCAATTTATATTATTAAGGGCTTCTCTGAGTTGGTCATATTTTACCTTCCTAAAGTTTATTGTTTTTGTGGCCCCTCGAGAGATTCCCTTATTGAAGAACAAGATATAATGTATTATATTATGATCACTATTTCCTAGGTGTCCTTCTACTTGCACATTAATTACTCTATCAGGTCTGTTGCTTAATATTAAGTCTAGTAGGGCGCCCCCTCTGCTCGGGCTCTGCACCATTTGGGACAGATAATTGTCTTTAGCTATAGTCAGAAACCTGTTTCCTTTATGAGATTCACAGGTCTCAGTCTCCCAGTTTATATCAGGATAGTTAAAGTCCGCCATTATTATCACAGCATTTAGATCAAAACTGTGGACCTCCAGCTGTTGCAAAACTACAACTCCCAGCATGCCCAGACAGCCAACGGCTGTTTGGTCATGCTGGAAATTGTAGTTTTGCAACATCTGGAGGGCCACAGTTTGAAGACCACTGATGTAATGTATAATGTGTGTATGATGTCTAAGTGTGATGTGTGTATGTATGTAATGTATGATGTGTGGGGGGGCAGCGGCGGGTGTATGTATGATGTGTGCATATGTATGGTGTGAGTGTATGTGTGATGTGTGTATGATGTCTGTATGTGTGATGTGTGTATGTAATGTATGATGGGGGGGCAGCGGCGGGTGTATGTATGATGTGTGCATATGTATGGTGTATATGTATGGTGTGAGTGTATGTAATGTATGATGTGTGGGGGGGGCAGCGGCGGGTGTATGTATGATGTGTGCATATGTATGGTGTGAGTGTATGTGTGATGTGTGTATGATGTCTGTATGTGTGATGTGTGTATGTAATGTATGATGGGGGGGCAGCGGCGGGTGTATGTATGATGTGTGCATATGTATGGTGTATATGTATGGTGTGAGTGTATGTAATGTATGATGTATCTGTGATGTGTGTATGTAATGTATGATGTGGGGGGGGGGGCAGTGGCGGGTGTTTGTGTGTATGTATGATATGGAGGCAGTGGCTGGTGCATGTATGATATGTGTATGCATGAATGTTTTGTATAGGAGCGGACTGTCACTGCCGCCGCCGCCAGTTGTTCCATCTAATTTTTGCCTAAGCTATATAATTACACTAGGTTAATGAGATGGGAATACCCTTAAACATAATACACTGTGTTATGTATACACATGACCCTCCAAATCTACTCAACTCACCTTCTCAGGTGGTAATCCAGTCTTAATAACTATCTCACTCATCCAGGTTTCTGTTACAAAAGCAGCTTGTGGGTACCCGAATCCTCGGAAGGCAGTGTTTGAAGGCAGGTTAGTCTTGCAGGCACTTCCTTTGCATCTCAAATTGGGTATCTTGTAGGCATTGTCCATGTTCATCATCCCTACCTCTACCACCTGAAAAGTAAAGTTATATCTAGAATTAGTTACTGATTTGTAGGTAGGACTGATGGTCAAGAAACATAAATCTTTAAAGTAAAACTGTCACCAAGTTCACCCACACTAAACCCAATACACTGGGTTATAGTGTGGGTGAACAGGAATCCAATGAGGGGTCATTTACTTTTCTCCCTCCAATTGCAGCTGACTTGTGCCCTGGTAAAGTTCTGTTGTTTGTCCCCAGCATCGCGCTTCAAGACACGTCCTAAGCCTGCCCCCTTACCATAATCATTGCCTTCAATTCCACGTCATAGTGATGTGGAGTCACCGTATGGAGAGAGCTCTGGCCATTGTTACTGCGCATGCACCGTTAGAAAATTGCTGCATTTTTGTTGCTCTGTGCAAGGCACAGACTCTGATAAATTTCCTCTATAGTATCAAAAGGGATGAAAACCAAAGTAATATCTATTGAGTTATATATGTCTCAGTTTTGTGATTCTTAAAAGTCTAATAGCCTATGCTTCTCAGTATGGTTGATACCTGGCCGGATTGGTTTAGGTATCACAGACTGCAGGGACATGGGTCAATGTGGGCAGCAAAGGAGTTAATGGCCAGACCCAGGAGAAAAGTCGCCCCCCTTCCCCCCTCTTCTGCATTTGCTGTCATATAAGGGGCTGGTGGGCTTTATTCTCAGTCTTTCTGGGTAGCAGCTACCTCCTTTGTGGGTGGCACCTAAAAGAGTTTGTCACTCCCAAATTCTTTATAGACTTCGCACCCACTCTGTTTTCCCACCCACACACATACCGACACTTGTAGTAGGAAGTTGCCTACCTGCCCACCCTTTTTTCTTTTATGAGGGTGTGCTATTTTATTTTACGATCCCTTAGTACTTTTGAATTTTGTAATTATATTTGTTACACCCTTACTAAAATAAATAAAATATATACAAATATAATATAAAAAAATAAAAATAAACGCATTTGCACATTTTGCTGAGAATAACCCCACGGCCAGGTTGTGGTGTGTTTTTTGTTATTGCTAAGAGAATGGTGGTCATTGGTGGCCATCTTTTTCTTATTATAGGGCAGTATAAGCTTCCTTTTATGTCCCAATTGGAGGAAGAGAGTAAAATAAGAGCGGAAGGCTGAAGGTAAACTTGCCAGTGGGGAATGTTGGCTACAGGCATATTGCATTGTCCACCATTTTGTGTTACTTAAGAGTTCCACCTGTCAAGTTGGTTGATAATAAATAAAAACATTTAAAAGAATTTTGATAGATGGTAAATAAAAGCTATGACTGTCCCCCAGTCATGCAAAAGAATTGAGGTTGTCCATGTCTTTTATACAGTGGGTAAGGAAGGGCAAAGATGTTCCACCACTACTCTTCATGCTACATTATGTTCCATGCAGTTCTGTAAAAAATATTTCTAAATACAGTATAAACCTGTAAGACAAGAAGAACATTCTTTTTTTCCATGTGTCGGTGCTGTAGAAACTTCAGGATACTGTACAGTACAAGTCTGTATTTTTTATGACATTTCCTGACATGCTTTTTCACATATTTGTGACAATAAGATGTGTTGCGTAAAAAATCATATGAATACTCACAAGGACGGAGTCGTCTGAAGTCGATCCAGCATTATTATAATAAGAAACATCTAAAGCAGTCACACGGCCATCATTCATGAACCCCACCTGAAAGACAAATTTTGGTAACAGTAAAAATATACATAGATCTATACCATTCTAGTGAATCAAATGGATAAAGATAAAAAAATCTAAAGAAAAAATAAAACAAAGAACTGAAAAAGTAGTAAAGCATGCTATGGCACTTACTGCTATACAGATACAAAAATTAATCTTTAGTCCTTGGGGATTTACAATGAAGTGATGAATGGGAGGGATATATTAACCCCTTAAAGACGCTGGACATATATTTACGTCCTGTGCCGGCTCCCGCCATATGAAGCGGGATCGCGCCGCGATCCTGCATCATTTCGCGTCGGTCCCGGCGCTCATCAACGGCCGGGACCCGCGGCTAATACCACACATCGCCGATCGCGGCGATGTGCGGTATTAACCCTTTAGAAGCGGTGGTCAAAGCTGACCGCCGCTTCTAAAGTGAAACTGAAAGTGACCCGGCTGCTCAGTCGGGCTGTTCGGGACCGCCGCTGTGAAATCACGGCGTCCCGAACAGCTGACCGGACACCGGGAGGGCCCTTACCTGCCTCCTAGGTGTCCGATCGACGAATGACTGCTCCATGCCTGAGATCCAGGCAGGAGCAGTAAAGCGCCGATAATGCTGATCACAGGCCTGTTAATACACGCCAGTGATCAGCATAGGAGATCAGTGTGTGCAGTGTTATAGGTCCCTATGGGACCTATAACACTGCAAATTTTTTTTTTTTAAAGTGTTAATAAAGGTCATTTAACCCCTTCCCTAATAAAAGTTTGAATCACCCCCCTTTTCCCATAAAAAAAAAGTGTAAAAAAAATAAATAAATAAACATGTGTGGTATCGCCGCGTGCGTAAATGTCCGAACTATAAAAATATATAATTAATTAAACCGCACGGTCAATGGCGTACGCGCAAAAAAATTCCAAAGTCCAAAAAAGCGTATTTTGGTCACTTTTTATACCATTAAAAAAATGAATAAAAAGTGATCAAAAAGTCCGATCAAAACAAAAATCATACCGATAAAAACTTCAGATCACGGCGCAAAAAATTAACCCTCATACCGCCCTGTACATGGACAAAATCAAACCTATATAAGTAGGGTATCATTTTAACCGTATGGACCTACAGAATAATGAAAAGGTGTAATTTTTACCGAAATATGCACTGCGTAGAAACGGAAGCCCCCAAAAGTTACAAAATGGCGTTTTTTTTTCCGATTTTGTCGCACAATGATTTTTTTCTCCCGTTTCGCCGTGCATTTTTGGGTAAAATTACTAATGTCACTGCGAAGTAGAATTGGCGACGCAAAAAATACGCCATAATATGGATTTTTAGGTGGAAAATTGAAAGGGTTATGATTTTTAAATGGTAAGGCTGAAAAAACGAAAGTGCAAAAACGGAAAAACCCTGAGTTCTTAAGGGGTTAATAGTGTCAGGTTCTTTTTTACTATTATGGCGTGTGTAATTTTGGGACAGTGCACTTATCATCTAGAAATCATTCCCGGGACTTCTGACTCCCAACAGGGTCTTGTGAGGGAAAATAGAGAAGAGTTTTCCTCATGGTAAAGCAAAGATACCTTCAGAACAAAGAAATCATGTTATAAGATGCCAAGAAACATATGAGCATTATCAAAAATAGCCAAAGGCTAAGTTTCCACTTGTTTTTTTCTGGCAGTTTTTGGAATACTGCCACTGCAGTTTTTGAGCCAAAGTCAGAAGTGGATCCATAAGGAAGGAGAAGTGTAAGTCCTTCCTTTATATGTCCTATTCCTTTTGAATACATTTCTGACACGCCCCATTTTGATTAATACAATTGCAAAACGTAGGTTAAGGCAAGTCAGAAGTGGCTCCATGAAGAAGTAGTATAAGTCCTTCATTTATATTTCATATTCCTTTTAAAAACACTTCCGGCTTTCGCTCAAAAACTGCTGTGGTAGTTTTCTCAAAAATGCAAGATAAAAACCTGTGTAACAACCTAGCCTAAAGGTTTTGGGGCATTTGTGTTAATATGAGATGACATTTTAAAGGGTACCTCTCATCAAATAAACTTTTGATATATTTTAGATTAATGAATGTTGAATAACTTTCCAATAGCATGTTAATGAAAAATATGCTTCTTTCTATTGTATTTTTCCCGATCAGTCCTGTCAGCAACCATTTCTGACTCATACTGGAGTCCTAAACACTCAGAGCTGCCAGCCTGCTTTGTTCACAGCCAAACAGGCTGTGAACAAAGCAGGCTGGCAGCTCTGAGTGTTCTCCTTTGTGAACAAAGCAGACTGGCAGCTCGTAGTGTTTAGGATTCCAGCATGAGTCTGAAATGCTTGCTGCCAGGACTGGTAGGGAGACCCCTAGTGGTCATTTCTTCAAAGTGGAAAATTAAATAGAAAGAAGCATATTTTTTAATAACATGCAATTGTAAAGTTATTCTGCATGCATTAATCTATAATATATCAAAAGTTTTTTTGATGAGAGGTACCCTTTAAAGCATCAACTATGTAACAAAAATTTGGAACCCAAGCCAAAAAAAAACAACAAAAAAAAAACCACGTTGTTTCATTTTAGTTAATCAGGTCCGATGTGGATTAAGATCCCACTGCCAAATCTTAAAGAGTTATAAGGCTGGGTCCACACTACGTTTTGTCCCATACGGGAGCGCATACGGCAGGGGGGAGCTAAAAGCTCACGCTCCCGTATGTGACCGTATGCGCTCCCGTATGCCATTCACTTCAATGAGCCGACCGGAGTGAAACGTTCGGTCCGGTCGGCTCATTTTTGCGCCGTATGCGCTTTTACAACCGGACCTAAAACTGTGGTCAACCACGGTTTTAGGTCCGGTTGTAAAAGCGCATACGGCGCAAAAATGAGCCGACCGGACCGAACGTTTCACTCCGGTCGGCTCATTGAAGTGAATGGCATACGGGAGCGCATACGGTCACATACGGGAGCGCGAGCTTTTAGCTCCCCCCTGCCGTATGCGCTCCCGTATGGGACAAAACGTAGTGTGGATCCAGCCTAAGTGTTTGTACAACGTTAAATAGGCTTGTTTTAATTGAATAGCAAAGGAATACCATAATGTAGCATTCGAAGAATCTAGAATATCTATGGGAATTTAAGTATTTACTTGCTAGGAGAGCTGACAAATCCTTTTTAGGTTTAGATTCCAGCAAAACTCATTTAGTGAAGCGTGCCATATTGTTAGGAGCATAATCTGTTCTATTCATATAATAGCAAGTTCCCTCCACCACAATCCTAAAATCTTAATTAAATGGCTTCATCTTCAAGCAGAATATGACAAAAAAAAGGGAGGATGTAGTCCAGGAATGGATCATTGATCGGTAATCAATTCTACAATGTCTGTCCTCTGCTTGTCTATGGATCAGGAGGTAGTCAATTGTAACTTACTTTATACTTCCCAAGATATGGATGTCGTCCTCCTGTAATTAACATGTCATCACCACGTTCCAGAACACAGCGGACCGCACGCTTAGTCCTGAATGGAAAACCATTACAAATAAAACATGAAAAGGAAAAAATAGGGGTGAAAAGGGGGTTCATTTTTATGGGTACAAATGAATGTTATTGCATGATGGGAAGGAATGTGCTCCAGGTGATGGACATTCTCTATGTATTATTATTATAAAAGAAATAATGAATAAAGTGTACTATTTTTTATACTTTAAAGGGGTATTCCAGGCAAAACCTTTTTATATATATATCAACTGGCTCCGGAAAGTTAAACAGATTTGTAAATTACTTCTATTAAAAAATCTTAATCCTTCCAATAGTTATTAGCTTCTGAAGTTTTCTGTCTAACTGCTCAATGATGATGTCACGTCCCGGGAGCTGTGCATGATGGGAGAATATCCCCATAGGAACTGCACAGCTCCCGGGACGTGAGTCATCAGAGAGCAGTTAGACAGAAAACAACAACAACTCAACTCCAGAAGCTAATAACTATTGGAAGGATTAAGATTTTTTAATAGAAGTAATTTACAAATCTGTTTAACTTTCCGGAGCCAGTTGATATATAAAAAAAAGTTTTGGCCAGGAATACCCCTTTAAGGCTAGGTTTCCACTTGTTTTTTTTTCTGGCAGTTTTTGGAAAACTGCCACTGCAGTTTTTGAGCCAAATTCAAAAATGGATCCATAAGGGAGGGAAGTATAAGTCCTTCCTTTATATTTCCTATTCCTTTTGAATACATTCATGGCTTTGGCTCAAAAACTGCAGTGTCTGTTTTCCAAAAACTGCCAGAAAAAAAACCAAGTGGAAACCTAGCCTAACTGTGCTATGCCTATTAAGTCTGAGAAGCAGTGCGCCACATGACACAAAGATTTAAAGGGAAACTGACAGCTGGTTCACACGCACTAAACCCAAAACAAATGGTTACAGTGCAGGTTAACCAGATAAAAATGCCATAAAACTCACCTGGATCGGTGCTGGAGATAAAGAAGGCATTAGTCTGCATTGCCAGAATGGAAATGAACCCCTCTTGCACAATAGAGGCAGGGCCCGGCATAACAGGCATCCTACCTCTGCTCCCATATGCACACCCACCTCGCACTCAAATAAGCGAAGGGTCCTTATGATTATTCACAAGTTGGGCAGGCATATGGCACAGAAGCAGGATGCTGGGTATGCCAGGCTAACAATGCAGGTTAATACCAGCTGTATCTCCGGAATGGTGGCACCAATCCAGGTACATTTTACGTCCTTTTAATCGACTTCAGCCACACTATAACCCTGTGTAATTGGGTTTAGTGAGGGTAAACCCGCTATTAGTTTTCCTTTAACCTCCCTGGCGGTATGATTCTGTCTGGAAATTTGTACCAAAAGCGGTACAATTTTTTGCACTGAATTTCACATCTCCCCCCCGCCCATTCCTAATCTCCCCCGTCACATTCCCCCTCCCTTGTCACATTCCCCCTCTCCCTTGTCACATCCCCCCGTCACATTCTCCCCCCTCCTTGTCACATTCTTCCCCCCTTTTCACATTCCCCCCCGTCACATTCTCCCCCTTCATGTTACATTCCCCTCCCCCTGTCACATCCCCCTCCTTGTCACATCCCCCCCCTTCATGTCACATTCCCCTCCCCCCCTGTCACATCCCCATCACATTCCCCCCCATCACATCCCCCCCCGTCACATTCCCCCCCCCCTCTGTCACATTCCCCCCCCCTCTGTCACATTCCCCCCCTCTGTCACATTTCCCCCCCCCCCCCCCCCCCCCCTTGTCACCTTGTCCTGCAGCAGAATACACTAGGTTTGCCGGGCAAATACAAATACAAATACAAATACACTAGATTTGCTGCAGAACAAGTCCTTTCCCCTTCAGCCAATCACAGGCTTTACACCACTGCGGCCTGTGATTGACTGAAAAGTGAAAGGTCCTGTAAGATGAATAGTGAAGAGAGCAGGGACCAGAGCGCACGGAGGGGAACGACATCTTCATGGACAGGGATTAGGTGAGCAAAAGTTTTTTTTATTTTACTTCTTTTTCCTTTTACACTTAGCTCAGTGTTTTTCTAGCAGGGTACCTCCAGCTGTTGTGAAACTACTACTCCCAGCATGCCCGGACAGCCTTTGGCTGTTCTGGCATGCAGAGAGTTGTAGTTTTGCAACAGCTGGAGGCCCCCTGATAGGGAAACACTGACTTTTAGTATTTTTCTTTACCTGCTCTGGCCGGCCCCCGCATTGCTTTTGCGATATATCGTGCAGCCCGGCCGGGAACTCTGCAATTCTACCCCGAGCGTGACTCGGGGTTACCGATCCTGGCAGGGAAAATTAACCCCGAATCACGCTCGGGAATACTGCTCAGGAGGTTAAAAAGCACCAGAATGAGAATCCAGGTATCAGGCAATGCCCCCTCAGGCCCTTCACAATTTACATCATATCATTGCAGAATGATGAACAAACCTAACAATATATGATAGAAAACTAAACATTGTGTGTCTTTTATCTCAGATGAACACATCTCTTAAAGGGCAACTATATATAGAAAAGAGAGGGGTTAAAACTGGAGACTGGTCAGTACCAAATTATTGCATGAACAATCACTTACTTGTGGGCAGCAACTGCAGTGATTGCTGCAAGATATCCTGTTTTTGTAACTTTTCCCCCGAAAGCCCCTCCAACTCTCTTCACATGGCATGCAATCCTGTTAGCTGGTATGTTCAATACTGCACTTAAAAGACCCTACAGAATAAATGGAATAATTATTAATTACTTTGAGGAGAGTCTGATAAGAGGAGAAAGAAGCATTTTATTTTGACAAGTTATTTTACAAAGCATCTTATACTCTTATAAACAATTGATTTATGCAAAGTTCTGATCAAATCACAGTGGCCGTTTATTTTTGTAAGATTAATATACCGTATTTTTCGCCCTATAGGACGCACCGGCGTATAAGACGCACCCAATTTATAGGTGCAAAATAAAAATTAAAAATAAAGATTTTGAACCCAATAGTGGTCTTCAACCTGCGGACCTCGAGATGTTGCAAAACTACAACTCCCAGTATGCCCGGACAGCCGTTGGCTGTCCAGGCATGCTGGGAGTTGTAGTTTTGCAACATCTGGAAGTCCGCAGATTGAAGACCACTGCATAGGAGGTAATACTCACGTGTCCCCGCCGCTCTGGACCCGTCACCGCTGCCCTGGATGTCGCTCCATCGCTGTCGCCGTGTCCCCGTCGCTCCGGAATGTCTCTGCTGCCGGCCGGGAATCCTCGCTCTCCGACGCCGCCGTCACGTCGTTACGCACGCCGACGCACTTACACGACAACGAGGAAGGAGAGCGCCGGCCATACAGGGGATCCCTGAACGGAGAAGACACCGAGGAGGCAGGTAAGGTCCCTCCCGGTGTCCTGTAAGCACTAACCCGGCTATTCAGTCGGGCTGTTTAGGACCACCGCGGTGAAATCAGCCCGACTGAACAGCCGGGTTAGTGTCACCTTCCCTTCAGACGCGTTGATCGCCTCGTCTGAAGGGTTAATACAGTGCATCACCGCGATCGGTGATGTCCTGTATTAGCCACGGGTCCCGGCCGTTGATGGCCGCAGGGACCACCGCGATAGGTGTGTATTCGCCGTATAAGACGCACCGACTTTTCCCCCCCAGTTTTGGGGAAGAAAAAGTGCATCTTATACGGGCGAAAAATACGGTACATGTTTTTTTAGATCATGTCATCATTCATTCTTTTTTGACTTTCCTTAGATCTGTAAAAATATTTTATATATGTGTTTAGATAGATTAGACGTAAAGATGAGCGAGTTGAGCCCAGCGAACCCTGTCTCGCTCAGAACTTTGGGGGAAAGAATTTTAGAACTTGTCAAGCTTGGCTCGTGCTAGCCTTGCAACGGCGCTATTATAGGAGAAGGGATGAGGAAGTCAAGGCGTTTTTCACCATGTCACCTTGGGATGAGGAGATAGGAACCAAGAGATAATGTCAGGGTAGCCTAGCAAACTTTGCAGCAAATAGCAAATCACATGACTGCAGACTAGACAATTATTGCTTTCATACAGCTCTTAGGTCAATCAGGAGACAGCATAGGGATGGGTTTGACAGACTGATAAATCCCGATACAGTCTTGGAAAAAGCTGAGCAGTAAGCACATGCAGAAGAACTCACTGCGGAACTACTGATCTCAGAAAGTTTTTCCATTGCTTTTCCCATACAAAGCAATTTAATTTGGGTCTTTAGTGTACTTGAACTATGCTCCTTGTAAAGTCCCTTCTGAAGGAACTGATGGGCATCAACACACTCTTTGATATAATAGAGTTTTTATCTCTGAGACCATGGCTTCTTGTTTTATGGAATCTGCCACAACCCCAGTAGGAAATAATTTATCCGGAGGAATGGAATAGAATTCCAAAATGAGACCACTACCCCTGCTGTCTTCTACAACTATCACTGGGCCACCCACCACTGCTTGCTGTCCGTTGGTTACAACAATCACTAGTCCACCACTGCCTGCTGTCTGTTGGCTACTACAACTATCACTAGTTTACTCACCACTGTGTACTGTCCACTGGCTACAACTATCAATAGTCCACCACAGCCTGTAGTCTGCCGGCTATAACTACTACCAGTAAACCACCCTTGCTGTTGCTACCACCAGCCAGGCCTACACAACCCATGATCCCACAAAAGGGGTATTTTTTTTTTTTTTCATACAAAAGCTATTTCGTCACAACTATTTTGGGGCACCAATCCTGTTGCAACTCCCAAAAGGGAGAATTTTGGGAACGCTTGGAAAAATCAATTTCTTCTTCACTTGCCAGCCTTTAAACCTGTTGCTACTCCCAAAAAAGGAGAATGCTTGGAAAAAGCCATTGAGTCTTCTGATACTTCTGTGTCCATTCTAACAAAAGAAGGCATCTCCCAACAAAATGGGATACTTTATGCACCTTTATTTTAATGTTAAAAATCATCCAAAATACAGTAGTGCAGTGTGTTGTTAAACAAGCTGTTAGTTAGCATGGAATACCACATTTTATCATAAGTTTGACATTAACTTATTCTTAAAACTAATTTATTACTACTTGAATAAATTCCAAGGTGACCCTAGCATAAAGGGCATTATATACATGTTTTTGTCAGTATTGCTGGCTTGCGTAGAATTTGTCCACTGTGAATGAAACTTTTTCAAAAAGTTCTGCTGGCCCGATGACCTAAACTTTTGAAAAGCTCGCTAAGCTCTAGTTACAAATATGATTCCTTTAGTTGGTTCATTATACTCGGTAGGGTGGTATTGTGGTTTGGTGCACAACACAGGGTTATTTTCGAATTAATTAAAGGAAGAATACATAATGGGCCTATTTATTAATTAGATACAGATCTTATTCTAAAATGCTATAATTTCATTGATTGCAATACACATCACATCTACACATGGCTAAGCTAGGTAAGCCAGTTTAAGGCCACTTTACCTGTGTATGAGTTGGATCTTGGGTACTTAAATACACATCCATTTCTCCATCTTCTCCTTTAGGGACAACGCGGATACTCTGGGTCTCCATGTAGAAATGTTCCTGTCCACCTAAAGAGACTTCACCTGCAATGGTCACATGAAGAAGAAAACCATTAACCCCTTAAGGACCGAGCCCTTTTTCACCTTAAGGACCGGAGCGTTTTTTGCAATTATGACCACTGTCACTTTAAACATTAATAACTCTGGAATGCTTTTAGTTATCATTCTGATTCAGAGAATGTTTTTTCGTGACATATTCTGCTTTAACTTAGTGGTAAAATTTTATGGTAACTTGCATCCTTTCTTGGTGAATCACCAAATTTGATGAAAAAAATGAAAATTTAGCATTTTTCTAACTTTGAAGCTCTCTGCTTGTAAGGAAAATGGATATTCAAAATATTTTTTTTTGGGTTCACATATATAATATGTCTACTTTATGTTTGCATCATAAAATTTATGAGTTTTTACTTTTGGAAGACACCAGAGGGCTTCAAAGTTCAGCAGCAATTTTGAAATTTTTCACAAAATTTTCAAACTCGCTATTTTTCATGGACCAGTTCACGTTTGAAGTGGATTTGAAGGGTCTTCATATTAGAAATACCCCATAAATTACCCCATTATAAAAACTACACCCCCCAAAGTATTCAAAATGACATTCAGTAAGTGTATTAACCCTTTAGGTGTTTCACAGGAATAGCAGCAAAGTGAAGGAGAAAATTCAAAATCTTCATTTTTTACACTCGCATGTTCTTGTAGACCCAATTTTTGAATTTTTGTAAGGGGTAAAAAGGAGAAAATTTTACTTTTATTTGAAACCCAATTTCTCTCGAGTAAGCACATACCTCATATGTCTATGTTAATTGTTCAGCGGGCGCAGTAGAGGGCTCAGAAGGGAAGGAGCGTCAAATGGTTTTTGGGGGGCATGTCACCTTTAGGAAGCCCCTATGGTGCCAGAACAGCAAAAAAACACACATGGCATACCATTTTGGAAACTAGACCCCTCAGGGAACGTAACAAGGGGTAATGTGAACCTTAATACCCTACAGGTGTTTCACGACTTTTGCATATGTAAAAAAAAAAAAAAAAAAAAAATTTTACCTAAAATGCTTGGTTTCCCAAAAATTTTACATTTTTAAAAAGTGTAATAGCAGAAAATACCCCCCAAAATTTGAAACCCAATTTCTCCCGATTCAGAAAACACCCCATATGGGGGTGAAAATTGCTCTGCTGGCGCACAACAGGTCTCAGAAGAGAAGGAGTCACATTTGGCTTTTTGAAAGCAAATTTTGCTCTGGGGGCATGCCGCATTTAGGAAGCCCCTATGGTGCCAGGACAGCAAAAAAAAAAACACATGGCATACCATTTTGGAAACTAGACCCCCTCGGGGAACGTAACAAGGGGTTAAGTGAACCTTTATACCCCACAGGTGTTTCATGACTTTTGTATATGTAAAAAAAAAATTTTTTTTTTACCTAAAATGCTTGTTTTCCCAAAAATTTTACATTTTTAAAAAGGGTAATAGCAGAAAATACCCCACAAAATTTGAAGCCCAATTTCTCCCGAGTACGGCGATACCCCATATGTGGCCCTAAACTGTTGCCTTGAAATACGACAGGGCTCCAAAGTGAGAGTGCCATGCGCATTTGAGGCCTAAATTAGGGATTGCATAGGGGTGGACATAGGGGTATTCTACGCCAGTGATTCCCAAACAGGGGGCCTCCAGCTGTTGTAAAACTCCCAGCATGCCTGGACAGTCAGTGGCTATCTGGCAATACTGGGAGTTGTTTTGCAACAGCTGGAGGCTCCGTTCTGGAAACAGTGGCGTACCAGACGTTTTTCATTTTTATTGGGGAGGGGAGGGGAGGGGGGCTGTGTAGGGGTATGTGTATATGTAGTGTTTTTTACTTTTTATTTTATTTTGTGGTAGTGTAGTGTAGTGTTTTTAGGGTACAGTCACACGGGCGGGGGTTCACAGTAGTTTCTCGCTGGCAGTTTGAGCTGCGGCAGAAAATTTGACGCAGCTCAAACTTGCAGCCGGATACTTACTGTAATCCTCCGCCCATGTGAGTGTACCCTGTACGTTCACATTGGGGGGGGGGGACATCCAGCTGTTGCAAAACTACAACTCCCAGCATGTACGGTCTATCAGTGCATGCTGGGAGTTGTAGTTTTGCAACCGCTGGAGGCTCCGTTTTGGAAACAGTGACGTACCAGACGTTTTTCATTTTTATTGGGGAGGGGGGTTGTATAGGGGTATGTGTATATGTAGTGTTTTTTACTTTTTATTTTATTGTGTGTTAGTGTAGTATAGTGTTTTTAGGGTACAGTCGCATGGGCGGGGGTTCACAGTAGTTTCTCGCTGGCAGTTTGAGCTGCGACAGAAAATTTGCCGCAGCTCAAACTTGCAGCCGGATACTTACTGTAATCCTCCGCCCATGTGAGTGTACCCTGTACGTTCACATTGGGGGGGGGGGGGGGAGAAACATCCAGCTGTTGCAAAACTACAACTCCAAGCATGTACGGTCTATCAGTGCATGCTGGGAGTTGTAGTTTTGCAACAGCTGGAGACACACAGGTTGTGAAACACCGAGTTTGGTAACAAACTCAGTGTTTTGCAACCAGTGTGCCTTCAGCTGTTGCAAAAGCTACAACCCCCAGCATGTACGGACAGCGGAAGGGCATGCTGGGTCTTGTAGTTATGCAACAGCCGGAGGCATACTACATTGGCTGGGGATGCTGGGGATTGTAGTTACACAACAGCTGAAGGTACACTTTTACATAGAAAGAATGTGCCTTCAGCTGTTGCAAAACTACAAGTCCCAGCATGCCCATAAGGGCATGCTGGGAGTTGTGGTGGTCTGCCTCCTGCTGTTGCATAACTACAGCTCCCAGCATGCCCTTGTTGCATGCTGGGAGCTGTTGCTAAGCAACAGCAGGAGGCTGTCACTCACCTCCAACGATCCAGCCGCACAGGTCAGTCCCTCGTCGTCTCCGCCGCCGCCGCTGCTCCTGGGGCCCCGATCCCAACAGGGACGCCGGGGATCGGGGTCCCCAGCACCGGGGGTCGTCTTCCCGCACCCGCTCACGTCCTCCGGAAGAGGGGCGGAGCGGGTTGAGGGAGTGACACCCGCAGCAGGCGCCCTGATTGGTCGGCCGGTAATCCGCCCGTCGAATCAGGGCGATCGTGAGGTGGCACCAGTGCCACCTCACCCCTGCTGGCAATGGCTGTTCGGGGCCGTCTCTGACGGCCCCGATCAGCCAGTAATTCCGGGTCATCGGGTCACTGGAGACCCATTGACCCGGAATCCACCGCAGATCGCTGGACTGAATTGTCCAGCGATCTGCGGCAATCGCCGACATGGGGGGACATAATGACCCCCCTGGGCGATATGCCGGGATGCCTGCTGAACGATTTCAGCAGGCATCCGGCTCCCCTCCGGCTAGCGGTGGGGGCCGGAAATGCTCAGGGCGTATCCATACGCCCTCGGTCCTTAAGGACTTGGAAACGGGGGCATATGGATACGCCCTATGTCCTTAAGGGGTTAAAGGGGAAGACTCATTAAGACAATGCCTTATAAAATTAAAGCCCTTTGATCACCTGAGGCTGTATATCGGACTTTAGAAAACATATTGAAATATCGTATTGCATGTGCATGCTGGGCATTTATATGGTTAGCCATAGAAAAAAGATTTATGGTTCAGATCTAGTAGATTGCGAAAAAATGTTTTGTTAGCTGTTCTTCAGTCTGTCCCATAGAGGGTGTCCAAATAGACTCTTCTATGTCTAATAAAACGTAATTGCCATGTACACATTTAAATGCATTTTTTATTTTATTATTGCCTTGTACTGACCATGGCAAAAAATTTAACTAGGTCATTGATTAAACCATTTCTTAGTTTCTCTATTGCTGCCGGCATGTTTTTTCACATGTAGTGAAGAAGCCTTGTTTCATTCAGATTGAAATCTGTCAGAGGAGTTGCCTCTGTTTACAGCCATACCTACTTTTGTGAATGATCTTCTAAGCCGATTTTTGCATTTAATGTTTTTTTTTTTTTTTTTTTAAAGAAATTGGTAATTATTCAAAAGTCTAATATATTCTTTATTTATGGAAGAATATATCTAGTTTTGTATCTAAATGTATGGACAGCTCAACAACAAAAATTGTATGAGGCTAACAGGTGTGTTAAATAATGGAATATAAAAGAGAATCAGAGTCCCAGTCCTCTAAGGCTGGGTTCACACTGTGGAATTTTTGGGCAGAATTTCTGCCGGAGATTGAGCCGGCGGCACTAGGATCTACATTGCCGTTTCCATAGATGGCAATGCATTTCTGAGCAGATCTCCCAAAAGACTCCAGAAATGCATTGCAGTCTATGGGGGCAGCAATGCAGTCTGCTCGGTCCTAGCGCCGCCAGTTCGATCTCTGGCAGAAATTCTGCCCAGAAATTCTGCAGTGTGAACCTAGCCTAATACCTCAACCAAAAAGGGATGTACAATGGATATTTAATAAAAATTAGAATTTAATAATTTATTAAAAAGTTCACATATAACCAGTCACAGGGCCCTTATGATATACAAATACCCAATATTACAATAATAATTAAAGAATTCCTGCAAAGTAAAAAACACACAGATAAAATGTCCCAAAAATAATAATAAAATAATGCAGATCTTAATGATGTGGTATAATGAATACTGTGGTAATAAAAAATGCTGAAAAATATATATGGATTGGTGTAAAGATAATTAGATAGCAAGTTCTTGATGAGATATGACCTAGAACGATCTATCACAGAGTCATAATAATCACATATGGTGTGGTTAATATACCACTCACCAAATAGTGTGCAGATCTGGGTTAATGGCACGTTGTATCACTTGTAGCATGCAAATCCCGGTCATCAGCTCCGCTCTTGTTATCCGGTTCACTGCAGTGGCTCCCCGCACTGAGTACAAACAGCCCCAATCAAGCCTCAGTGTGAACCACTTCTAGTCTCACTGATCCAGAGCTTGGCAAGAGTGAGAACAGTGAGTCTCGGTGGAGTTGGAGTCTAACGTCAGGGGTCAGCTGGTCAATCCCCAGCTGGTATGGTGAGGCGCTGATGTAATAAAACGCTGATGTAATGAAACGATTATGGGAGAGTTCTAGTATTAAAATTGCGAAGATTGCAGAACGCTGATATTGCAGGTCACTGATGTCTCCAAATGCATGCAATGTGCCGTACAATGTGAATCATGATCCTGGGGGGGGGGGGGGGGGGGAGAAAAAAAAACGGTTCTTTGCACCTTAATATGAATAGTGCTCAATAAAGAATGATAAAACATCCAGATAAAAAGCTAAATGAGTTTCAGGGTGTGGACAGGTATGTTCTAACCCCTTCCTCCGTGGCTGACAATGATAGCTTCATGTAGCAAGTGTCATATAGGTGTGGTGGCCCAGTATGGGATGGTGTTAACATGTTCCTCTTCTGCCCTGTCAGGCAAAGTCCCTCCATGTCCCCAGGGCCCCATTTACGTGCTATCCCCTATTGTATATATCTTTGTATTACTAATGTACTGTTGCTTTAAATATTATACCATATGATTGTTACCCAGGAGGCACTAGTGACCAGGTGACCCCCCAAGTGACCTGTGGGCTCCTTGCTAAGCTCCCCTATAAAACCAGTGATGGAGCTACAATCTCTCTCTTGTTCCTGAGTGCGTCCAGAGCATTGGAGGCCTCAAGCCTAAAGTCTACAGCCACAAAGTCAGCTTAAGTACGCTAAAGGCATCTAATTGTCAGTCACAAAGTCAGTCAAGTCAGGTCTACTGTTTAGTCACCGTGGCCTGCACTAAAGTGTCTCTACCTACTGCAAGTCCCAGCAAGCCTGCGAGGTCGCCCTGTGTCACTGGTCACCACCTTGGGATTATGGCTGTACTGCATACACTGTCATCTGACTAACCCCAGTAAAGCTACAGTTTGTCCGTAACTTGGCGTCCGTGTCTTCATTGCCCCCAGGACCAGCAGTATTACCTTCCGGTGGTTAAGGCTAAACCATGCCCTGGTGTCATGACAAGAAGGGGTTAATAACATCTGCCCCTTGGGTTATAACATCTACCCTGCATTGCACCCCGCTGACACCCCATAGGGATATCACTAATTATCCAGCTGGGCATGCTGGAAGATATATAGAGGAATTGTGGGAATGAAAGCTCAGTAAGTCAGTTACAAAATCTGAAAGTGACGCAAACAATGATGGAATATAAGGACAATTCATACCTGAGTTTCTACTGTCTTCATCTATTATTTTTATTCAATTTTTTCAATTCCTAGTTGATCTGACTTCTTTATTTAATTATTTTTGCTAGAATGCATTTTTATGCAAAAACGCATTTTCATGCAAAAACACATGGAAAACGCAATTTGGGTATGAATTGTGTCCTTATATTTTGCTAGCGTTCTTTTTTTAATTGCTGACCAAATCTATTTTTTTATTTTGTAATTGGCTCACGAAGCCTCTTCTCTATATTCCTATTATCTCCATCTAGTATTGTTTCTAATTATTATTCCTTTTATTATTTTTCATCTATTTATTCTATTATATTTTGTGGTTATTCCTATCTAAACTGATTTGGGGAATACAATGTATTTTCATGCAAAAATGCACAGATAACGTAACGCAGGTATGAATTGTGTCCTTATATTCTACTAAGCATTTTTTTCCATCACTGTTTGAGTCCATTTCTAATTTAACGACTTACTGAGCTTTTCTTTCCCACAATTCCTCTGTATATCTTCCAGCATGCCAAGCTGGTTAATTAAGGATATCCCTATATAAAAGAGACTTGCTACATCAAGCTATCATTGTCAGCCACTTAGAATATACCTGTCAACACCTCGAAATGCATTTAGCTTTTTACCTTGATGTTTTTATCATTCTCTATTGAGCACTATTCATATTAAGCTGCTAAGAAACGTTTTTTTTATATATATATATATATTTTTTTTTTTTTTTCTTCCCCTATAACCATGTTCTGGACTGTTATTTATTTTACTGCTCTCTATTGGAGCCAGAATCCACTGGAGTTGATTCACATTGTATGGCACATTGCATGGATTTGGAGACATCAGTGACCTGCAATATCAGCATTCTGCAATCTCTGCAGCTTCGCAATTTGTAATACTATAACGCTCCCTTCATCGTTCCATTACATCATCGTTTTATTATATCATCGCCTCACCATACCAGCTGGGGGAGTGATCAGCTGACCCGTGACGTCAGACGCCAACTCCGCCGAGACTCACTGTTTACACTCTTGCCAAGCGATGGATCGGTAAGACTAGATGTGGTCCACACTGAGGCTCGATTGGGGCCGTTTGTATTTAGTGTGGGGAGCCACTGCATCTAAATATCTTTACAGCAATCCATATATTTTTCAGCATTTTTTATTACCACAGTATTCATACCACATTAAGATCTGCATTATTTTATTATATTTTTTGGGACATTTTATTTGTCTGTTTTTTTTACATTGCAGGATTTCTTCTTTATTATTGTAATATTGATTATTTGTACATCACAAGGGCCCTGTGACTGTTTATATGTGACCTTT
This sequence comes from Hyla sarda, assembly GCF_029499605.1. Taxonomy (NCBI): domain Eukaryota; kingdom Metazoa; phylum Chordata; class Amphibia; order Anura; family Hylidae; genus Hyla; species Hyla sarda. Next base: position 97,040,957 of record NC_079196.1, read on the forward strand.
TTAATGAATTATTAAATTCTAATTTTTAACAAATATTCATTGCACATACATTTTTGGTTAAGGTATTAGAGGACTGGGACTCTGATTCTCTTTATATCTAGTGTTGTAGGTATTGTTACGTTATGCGCTCCGGCTGCACACGCTGGCCGTGAGGGCATGGTCCCGTTATCTGCTGCTGCCACCGGCGGGGCTGGGACTCGCATCGTGGGACGCGCCTGCATGCGAGCCCTAGTCCGTCACTCACCTGATGCTTCTCCTGCCCCAGCCTCTGCCTCTCTGCTCCGGCGTGTGTGTCCCCGTCCCCTAGGGTGCGCACGCCAGAGCTTTAAGATTTAAAGGGCCAGTGCACTCATTAGTGTAATTCACCTGTAGCTCATTGATAAATTCTTCCACCCTCCTCACTTACCTGCTGGATCTTTGTTGCCTTGTGCCTGAGAGAAACCATTCCTGAGAGATGCCTTACTGTGTATCTGATCCTTTGCTCTGTGACTTGACCTTGCTCCTCTGCCGCCTGCCTACTGACCTCCTGCTACATTCTGACTACGCTGCTTTGCCGCCTGCCTTGACATTCTGCTATCCTGACTATGAGCTGCCTTATCCCTCCTGTGCCTCACATCTCCTCAGCCGTCTGTGTGGTCAAGCCATGCCACGGGAAGCGACCTGGGTGCCACCTGCCGCAGCAAGTCCATCCCGCTTTGCGGCGGGCTCGGGTGAAAATCAGCGGCACCTTTGACTCCGCTCCCTGGTACGGTCCGAGTCATCTGCCACACAGGTACAGCAGATCCACATCCACCAGAGTTCCTGTCTTCTGAAACGTGAGTGTCACAGCTATATTAGTAGTAGTAGTAGTACCTTCATGCACTTGATCAGCAGCCTGAAACGCTTCTTCCACACTTCCCACTTCCAGTTTTCTTTGTGGTTTGTAGAATGAATTATTATTAATGGCTTCCTATAGTGCAAAACATAGGAAAACACACCACTATGTATTAAAGGGGTACTCCGGTGGGAAAAAAAAAGAAAAAAAGTTAAACAGATTTGTTAATTAGTTAAAAATAAATGGGAGCTCAACATAAAACATGATTGCCCAAGCTGAAGATACTGTGATGAACAAAAAACCCAATGTGCCAAAAAATGCAAGTGGAGACAAAAAATGGGTAACAGTCCTACTAGGCTAGGGGTGAGAGATAAGAGAAAGAACAGAAGAAAAATGCAAAGAGTAATAAAATAAATAAAAAAGAAAAGAGAATGAGAGAAAGAGTTTCCAAATTAAAATAGCATTTATTTAAATAAACTTAATGGAGTGAGGTCCTTAGCAGGGCCCTTGCTTTGGACTATTCACGAGATATAAAATATAATATATAGATATACTATAAAAACTGTACTGAAGGTATATATAAAAACAACACTGGATAATAATACCCCTATTAAATATAATTATAACTGGACACGGAAATAGGTAAGTCGTTGCGCTATATTAGGCGCTACAAGTTCTGCAAACATGGATATTTCCTCCGCAACTGGAGATGGATTGTGTATAGTCAATAGCTTGGCAGGGACGGCACCGTGCCGATATAAGTTAGATAGCAGTAGATAATATTTCGTCATAGCGTTTGGCAGCGCTAGATGCCCCCTGTTTGGAGCCCACTCTACCCTGACTGCCCAGGGCTACAGTATGAGTGGCTTCAAACTCAGCGGGGGTTGTAGCTGATTGTCTACAGTTATTGTAATCCTCCACTTCGGGACCTCGCTATCACCCGGCGGCATGGCGCAATGCGAGTTTGGCACTGTTTACCTCTTACTGGCTATGCCGATCATGGGCTGGATGCAGTCGTCCTAGCTGCGGCTGGCCAGCGGAGCCGAAAGAGCTCCTGATGGAGCGTGTTTCTCTAATCAGAGGCTCCTAGGGTATAAGTTCTTCCGTGTGTCCACAGTGGGGGTGATGGTAGGTGACTTCTCGGGCTAGACACGTTTCGGGGAGCCACGTCTCCTTTTTCGATCTCACTGCTATCAAAAAAGGGGACGTGGCTCCCCGAAACGCATCTAGCCCGAGAAGTCACCTACCATCACCCCCACTGTGCTCCTATACCCTAGGAGCCTCTGATTAGAGAAACACGCTCAATCAGGAACTCTTTCTGCTCTTCTGGCCAGCCGCAGCTAGGACGACTGCATCCAGCCCACGATCGGCATAGCCGGTAAGAGGCGCACAGTGCCGGAGCCTCGCATACCTGTCCCCGCGCTGCCAGGTGATAGCAAGGTCCCGAAGGTCCCGAAGCGAAGGATTACAATAACTGTAGACAATCAGCTACAACCTCCGCTGAGTTTGAAGCCACTCATACTGTAGCCCTGGGCAGTCAGGGTAGAGTGGGCTCCAAACAGGGGGCATCTACGATGAAATATTATCTACTGCTAACTAACTTATTTCAGCACGGTGCCGTCCCTGCCAAGCTATTGACTACACACAATCCATCTCCAGTTGCAGAGGAAATATCCATGTTTGCAGCACTAGTAGCTCCTAATATAGTGCAAAGACTTTCCTATTTCAGTGTCCTGTTCTAATTATATTTAATAGGGGTATTATTATCCAGTGTTGTTTTTATATATACCTTCAGTACAGTTTTCAAAGTATATCTATATTATATTTTATATCTTGTGAATAGTCAGAAGCAAGGGCCCTGCTAAGGAACTCACTCCACTAAATTTATTTAAATAAATGCTATTTTAATTTGGACACTCTCATTTTCTTTTTTATTTATTTTATTACTCTTTGCATTTTTTTCTTCCAGATTTGTAGATTACTTCCATTAAAAAATCTTAATCCTTCCAGTACTTATCAGCTGCTGTATACGCCAAAGGAAGTTGAACTGTTCTTTTCTGTCTGCCCAAAGTGCTCTCTGCTGACACCTCTGTCCATGTCAGGAACTGTCCAGAGCAGGAGAGGTTTGCTGTGGGGATTCGCTCCTGCTCCGGACAGTTCCTGACAAGGACAGGAGGTGTCAGCAGAAAGCACTTTGGTCAGACAGAAAACAACAACTCAACTTCCTCTGGAACATACAGCAGCTGACAAGTACTGGAAGGATTAAGATTATTTTATAGAAGTAATTTAAAAAATCTTTAACTTTCTGGAACCAGTTGAATTAATAATAAAATTTTTTTTTTTTAATCCACCGGAGTTCCCCTTTAAAAACTCATGCTCAATTTGTTACCTTCTTTGATATAAGAGAGATGATCTGACTTTGCTTGACCATACTATATACAATAATTGAGACCTTCTTATTAATGAGACCTTATAATTATAAACCTTAGTTCTCTGCAGTTCCTGGTCCAGTGACTTCCATTCCCCCGCTAGTTTTTGCTCATTCTTAAGTCAGAGAGGAGGAGTCTCAGCAGTACCCGCCTGCTCAGCCAATCACTGGCAACTGTCAGTGATTGGCTGTGTAGGCAAGTCCCACTGAGACATCTCATCTTGGAAGTAGAAACGAGTGGAGATTAGTTGGGGACCAGAAGAAGCCGTACCAGAAGCTGCAGAGGATGGGGTAGGTATGCATCATTTATTTTCCAGCCCCCTCAAAAAATATTACAAAAAATTTGGATCTAAGAATACTCCTTTAAGTTTAAAGCTTCTGTGAAAAGTGCAATCTATACATGCAGAAGGTGAATATACAGCGCACAAACTGTCATCATTTCCAAGCCTTGTGAACAATCCTATCTTATATAGTTGACTAATTATTGTATTCCTATAAAAGTTTGCTTTGTTCTTGCTCTTTACTCTAACACAGGTTTGGCTCATGTTGACCTCAGCTGAATACAGCAGAAGGGAACTGAAGAGACTTGGTACAGTACACAGTAACAAAACGCCTTTGATCTAACATTTACATTCAAAGGTCACAGATCCCCAACCATAAGAAAATGTTAGAAACTGTATTATAAGTGTAACACTCTGCAATATACTCTTTGTGGCAACATTGGAGAATCTTCAGAAAATGATGACATAATAATACAGTATATTTTAATCTATGACAGTTTCCATTTGTACTTTTCGATCCCTGAATGACTTTTACCTCATACCTCAATTGTCAGAATAACTGGTTCCAAATTCTCATAAACAATATTGACTTTGGCAGCGGCTTTCTTTGCCTGATCTGATGTGTTTGCCAATACTGCGCAGATAGTCTGACCCACGCACAGTACCTACAAAGTAGAAAAAAATCAGGGTAAAAGTGATGGCCTCTGTTTATTTGTAGATCTTAAATAGCTCCCACAAATCCCTTTTTAAAATGCTAATAAAATTAAGTTGACAAATCCTTTTTTATTTTATTTCTTTACACTTAATCAGTTAATTAGATAAGTTGTGAACAAAGAATACAGAGTTATGGTAATAGAATGCCTGCCACTAGTAGCTCCTTTAAGGCTTGTTTTTTTCTGGCAGTTTTTGGAGATCTGCCACTGCAGTTTTTGAGACAAAGCCAGAAGTGTATTCAAAAGGAATGGGAAATATAAAGGAACAACTTAGGCTAGGTTCACACTACGGAATTTCCACCTGCAATTCCGCTTTGAAATTGCAGGCGGAAATTCTGCTTTCTAAAATGTATAGTGTAGTGAATGGGCTTCCGTTAACAAATTCACAAATTCACAGCGGAATTTGTGAACGGAAAATCCGCCTGGAAATTTCCCCCTGAAGAATGGCGTTGCTCATTCTTCAGGCAGAAATACTCGCGGAACACATTGCAGTCTATTGGAGACTGCAGTGTCCGCACGGTCCTAGCGCCAACTGATTCAGTCGGCGTTGGCCGCACTCGGAATCTCCGGGCCTTAGCTTTATACTTCTCCTCCCTTATGGATCCACTTCTGATTTTGGCTCAAAAACTGCAGTGGCAGTTTTCCAAAAAAGGAAAAAAAAAACACCTGTGTAAAAAACCTAGACTAAGGATGGTTTCATACAGTGTTTTTTTTAGTTTTTTTTTTTTTTTTTTTGGGGGGGGGGGGGGGAGGGGTAAAAAAAGGCCACTGCTTTATTTTCTTTTACCTTTCCATGTGCCAGTATTGGGACTGTTCCATCATCAACTGTACACTCGTTTGTGCCAGGAAAATCCTCTGCTGTTATTATATCAACTACACCTGGTTGGGCTAGAGCCTCTGTAAAGTTCATAGATCTGCAAGTCAAAAAAATATAACATGTTCAGCTGCAGCTTTTTGGAGCAGGTATAGACCCGAAACTTCAAAATCTATGGGAGATGCATGACGGCCGACACGTCCCTGCCTCGATGCCCGGGGCTGCATCAAGATCACGGGGGTCCCCAGTGGCGGGATCCCTGTGATCATATATCTTATCCCCTATCTTTTGGATAAGGGATAAGATTTCTATATCCCCCTTATGTAGCACTGATGAATAGTGAGATTTTTTAAAACTTCACCTTTATTTTTATAGTGAAAAAAGTAGTATATATATATTATATATATATATATATATACACACACACAAAAAATTTGCCTATAATATCAGGCCGCCAATATTAGTGCTGATATAAAATGCATATTACGGCATTATCCAAGTTCATTTCCAGGCTGAGCAATTTATTTATGAATGCTGTGTGACAAGAGCGCTCCCGTTTATGCCACAATTCATTCACTGCATGTTGTTCAGTTAGTCTATTCCTATGCGCATGGATAGTCACTGTTTATGGAAATATCCAGCAAATTATTGTGATGTCCCAGTACAGGATATGCTCCTACAGTCCTGTCAGGTTGAGTCCCTGTATGTCCTCAGGGCTCTCCTGTAGTGTTCCCCCATAAATTGAATAGGTTGTACAGAATATCAAGTCAATTGTAGTCAGCGAGGCCTGCACCCATAGTCTCTCAAGTCACTGCAAGTCCCAACAAGCTGCGAGGTCCCCTGTGTTACTGGTCACCTCTCTGGGATCCTGGCCAAACTGTATAGACTGTACCATCTGTCTACCTCAGTAAAAGCTACTGTTAGGCTAAGTTTCCACTTGTTTTTTTTTCTGGCAGTTTTTGGAAAACTGCCACTGCAGTTTTTGAGCCAAAGCCAGAATTGTATTCAAAAGGAATAGGACATATAAAGGAAGAACTTGCACTTCTCCTCCCTTATGGATCTACTTCTGACTTTGGCCCAAAAACTGCCCGAAAAAAAAACTTAGTCTAAAAGGGGTATTCAAGGATTTTTTATTTGACTATACTACAGGGGCTGTAAAGTTAGTGTAGTTCATAATATAGTGTCTGTACCTGTGTGTAATGGTTTTCTCACAATTCTTGTGTGATTTTCACCCCAATATATATTTTTAACAGCTTACATAATGACTTTTGTCTCAGATTTTTCCCAGGTTGCAATGCGGTCGAGACCTGACTCATTAGTCAGCTGATGACAGGGAGCCTGTCTGCTTCAATGGATAGAGGGATCGCTTGGTGGGAGAGAGATCAATCTGCAACTATTGCAACAGCTGTAGGCACCCTGATTGAAAACCACAGGTCTTTTGAATGGATGCAGCTCATTTATGTTTCAATGGGTGAGGTGGAGGATGTGTGGGAGGGAGGAAAATAGAATTATGGGATTTGTAGGCAAAGAAAACTCATACAGGAAATACCAGTTCACAAAAAGCTAGCCACAGTGTTATGGTAATCTCACAACATAGCCATTTAGCCCCAAGACAAGTGCAGATCCTTCCTAAGCATGTCCATTACTGTCTGCCAGGTACATACTAAAAACATCTTATAGTGGATAACCCCTTTAACCTAGGACTAGTGATACTACCTTCAAGTGGCTACATAGGCCAACCACACCCTGGAGTCACAAACACAAAGGGGTTAATACCATCTACCCCTGGGCAACCCCATCTGCCCCCTACACCTCACATCACACCCCGACGACACCACATTATTCCTAGGGCATAGTACACATTTATACTTTCCTATACCATATGTGCATAATAGTGTATATAGGATCCTGCACATTAGCTTGCCTTAGTGTCCTCATTCACTGGCCTTAGTGCACATACTATGGTTTGAAAATGTATTCAAAGTCCATGTGCATTAGCATTAGTTCACATATAAAGTCCTGCACATTAATCAGCCTCAGTGTCTGCATGATATAACCTCAGTGCACATGTTGCAATTTGCCGATCAGTTTCATTCCACATGCAATGGCATTAATTCTTACAAAAATAGTGTGCAGTAACTATACTGAAAAACCTGATGTCCCGGACTTGCTTCAGCATCTGCAATAGTCCTCGCCGTTAGTTCACTTAACATATGGATTCAACGTGTTTCCTGCTGTAAATTTCATCGGGAATCAATGTAGTACAGCATTCTGTTTTGCAACATTACCAGATTCTTTTCGGCCCCATGTAGCGTAATGCAGATACAGCACTGATGGCGGCCGTATACTGAATGAATTTGCGGTCTTACTTTTAACATGCCCAAGACCTCGCCTGCATCGTACGTCATTTCCTACCTGTTTGGCTATGCACGTCCGTCACCTGGCTAGGTAAGATTCAAGCTACTGGGGGTTGGGTTACCTATATTCAAGCCTCACTTTGATTCCTATGCTTCTAGGCAACTATGTAGTTTGCGTTTCATGGTCTCGTCTAGTGGAATATTAGCCGAACATACAGGTAAGTCTGTTTAATTCTGTACTTTACGTGATGAATAGCATGTTGATTCTATTAACAAGGGGATGGATATAACTTTGAAGCATATAGAGTATATTCCGCTGAAGTGGTTCAGCTCTATAAGTGTACATAGGTGTAGAGGAAGCATTATTAACCATATAGCATATGGAGACTATGAACAAGTCATTCATATAATGTAAAGTAAGTTTCCTTCACCCCATTACTAAATCCCACTGTTCTATCATTCACCCTGTGATAGTGTCCTACCAGGGTAAAAACCGTGTTTTGTGGGTTTGAATGAACCAAAAAGCAAACTATCTAAAAGTAAAAAAAAAAACAAAAAAAACGAAGGCTTACAGGATAAAAAAAAAAACTAATTACTTCCAAAAGACAGACCGTGTATGAATTACCCTACAGTTACCTACAGGGCACTAGTATTAGATACTATTATTTACTTATTGTTTACAAAAAGCTAGTAAAAGAAATGAAGTCATTTAGGCCATATGGTCGCACAGCTTGCAACCTATTCATCTTCTCTTTGGAGTAGGAGGCGGTCAAATTTCCCCCCTCGTTTTGGGGTTTTACCACTGCCCAAACATGCTTTACCGTTATATTCTTTAAAATTATGGGGGAGATAAATCAAAACCTGTGCAGAGGAAAAGTTGCCCAGTTGCCCATAGCAACCAATCAGATCGCTTCTTTCATTTTGCAGAGGCCTTGTTAAAAATGAAAGAAGCAATCCGATTGGTTGCTAAGGGCAACTAAGCAACTTTTCCTCTGCACAGGTTTTGATAAATCTCCCCCTATATGCTTTAAAGTTATATCCATCCTCTTGTTAATAGAATCAACATGCTATTCATCACGTAAAGTACAGAATTAAACAGACTTACCTGTATGTACGGCTAATATTCCTCTAGTCGCGACCATGAAACGCAAACTACATAGTTGCCTAGAAGCATGTGAATCAAAGTGAGGCTTCAATATAGGTAACCCAACCCCCAGTAGCTTGAATCTTACCTAGCCAGGTGACGGACATGCATAGCCAAACAGGTAGGAAATGACGTACGATGCAGGCGAGGTCTTGGGCATGTTAAAAGTAAGACCGCAAATTCATTCAGTATACGGCCGCCATCAGTGCTGTATCTGCATTACGCTACATGGAGCCGAAAATAATCTGATAATGTTGCAAAACAGAATGCTGTACTACATTGATTCCTGATGAAATTTACAGCAGGAAACACGTTGAATCCATATGTTAAGTGAACTGACGGCGAGGACTATTGCAGATGCTGAAGCAAGTCCGGGACATCAGTTTTTCAGTATAGTTACTGCACACTATGTTTGTAAGAATTAATGCCATTGCATGTGGAATGAAACTGATCGGCAAATTGCAACATGCGCACTGAGGTTATATCATGCAGACACTGAGGCTGATTAATGTGCAGGACTTTATATGTGAACTGATGCTAATGCACATGGACTTTGAATTAAATTGCAAACCATAGTATGTGCACTAAGGCCAGTGAATGAGGATACTAAGGCAAGCTAATGTGCAGGATCCTATATACACTATTATGCACATATGGTATAGGAAAGTATAAATGTGTACTATGCCCTAGGAATAATTGGGCTGGATATTTCCATAAACAGTGACTATCATTGCACATAGGAATAGAATAACTGAACTACATATACCTGTGTGAAGTGTGACATAAACGGGAGCGCTCTTGTCACACAGAGTTCATAAATAAACACATGCTCAGCCTGGAAATGAACTTGAATAATGCCGTAGTATGCATTTTATATCAGCACTAATATTGGCGGCCTGAAATTATATGCATGGTTTGCTAATTTTTTTTGCATTTATATAATATATATATCATATACCGGTATATATATATATATATATATATATATATATATATATATATATATATACAAAAAATATTGCAGCACAACTCAAAAAAATATAGTGGGTGCCAAGCAACCCAGGCCCGATCAAGGCCAACCAGATACTAAAACAAAGCAATGGTGCAGCACTCCAATTCCGGTAAAAAAAGGATTTGTGTATTTATTATCCACATCTCAAAAATACAGCAACGTTTCAGCTCAACAATAGAGCCTTTCTCAAGCTTGAGAAAGGCTCTATTGTTGAGCTGAAACGTTGCTGTATTTTTGAGATGTGGTGAATAAATACACAAATCTTTTTTTACCGGAATTGGAGTGCTGCACCATTGCTTTGTTTTAGTATATATATATATATATATATATATATTTTATATATATTTATTTTTATCCACTTAAAAGGAAATATAGTGAAAAAAGTTTAAATATATATATATATATATATATATATATTTAAACTTTTTTCACTATATTTCCTTTTAAGTGGATAAAAATAAAGGTGTATTTTTAAACAATCTCACTATTCATCAGTGCTACATATATTCATGAAGTGAGAGATATATGGCTATAACTACTGTGTGATACACAGATCAGTACAATATATAAAGCCCCTTTAACTATTCTCATTTGCCAAATAGAATGACTCTAAAGCTGGCAATCCATTTGAGATAGCTTTTGACTAGCACCTATTTCTCCTGACTTCACAAAATAAAAAGCATATTTTTTTTAAATCCTTCCATTCCCCAACATTATCTTATTTAGGGTAGCGTCACACGTATTTGATGCTGCGGATGCACTACTGACCTCTCCTAGAGACTGTGCCTCTTTCTGTGCCCATGCGTGCTGCATTTGTCTGCTCATAGCAGCAATCTGCCACTATGAGCAGATACACAGTACTCACAGACATCGCGGCTGCTCTCGGCCTACCTCAGGAGCAGGAGGAGCGACTGCGATGTCTGTGAGTACAAAAGCAGGACGGACAGGCACAGAAGGAGGCAAAATCTAGAGATAGGCAGTAGCGCATCCACAGCGTCAAATACGCTGCAGATGCGCCATGTGTGGCCCTACCCTCAAGGGAAATCTTTCAGCACTGTACCCAGTATGGAGCTACAGATCCCAGCAGTTAGGTGTTAGAGGGAAACCATTCATTTTATATTTAGTTTTGCTGACCACTGTTTGTAAAGTTATTAAAAGGCCTTCTTTAGTTAGAAAATGAGGATTCAAACTGGTGGCGTTGAGCTGCAGCAGCAGGCCTCTTCCTTCTTCCACCCCACCATGCCCTGCATGATTGATGTACAAGCCTTTGTTTCAGCTGCTGCAGCCCGGTATAACAAGTTTGACTCTTTCATGTGTCTTAAGATATTTCTACAAAATGCCTCTATCCGACTCCACCTCCACCCAGTTTAACAGGAGAACTTCTATGTAAGGCTGCTTTCACACTATAGAATTCTCAGTTTTAAAGATCAGTTATAATGGCCCGTTAACAAAATCATTAAAAACGGCCATTACAAAATCCCATTATAGTCTATGGGATTTTTACATTACCTGTTTTAACCTGCCATAGCTTGTTATTACTAATGGACGTTATTTTGTGACGGGAGAGGTAACAGGAGAAATAGTGCATGCAGACTTTCTCCAGTCACAAAATAACGTCCGTTAATAATGGGCTATGAGGGGTTAAAACGGGTAATGTAAAAATCCCATTGACTATAATGGGATTTTTTTAGCAGCCGTTTAATGGCCATTTTTAATGTTAATGGATCTTTAAAACAGAGAATTTTATAGTGTGAAAGCAGCCTAAGTTGTGTATGGTACAATCATAACAACTACTCTTCTTCCTTCAGTAAAAGCTGTTTCCAGAAAAGCTGTCTCTCCTCTTATATATGGATTTTAATCAGTGAATTTTGAGTGAGTAAAAAGTTGGATAGAAAGGGAGAAGAAGGGTAGTTCAATAATTGGAGAAATAGGAATATATATTTTTAGAGAAAAGTGCCTAAGTTTCTTATCTTCCCTTGATTAAAAACAAAAACAGTTTATAATTAAGGATACATTGTAAAGTGAACCTGTCACTGTCTTCACGTACAGGGATTTATGAGTCACCCTGAAACCCTTTGGCATTTTAGAAGAATAACAGAAAGAACACCAGCCTGGAACATGGCTCTTAATCACTGGGGCAGCTTCTTCCTGCCCCACCAGGGCTGGAGGGGCAGGGGCAGCTGCCAAGCACTACCTAATGACTTAGAACCCCATTCCCCTCTGGTGTGCTGTCTATAATTACTTTGAAACACTGAACCATTTAAGAATAACTCCTTAATCACTGTACAGAGGGAGCCTGCCAGTGTTTCATGCTCCCAGTGACTCTGGTAAGGGTATGAAACTGGTAAGAGGTTCCTTTTAAGTCACATCTAGTCACAGCTTCCAACTTTATAGTGTGGACCCCATAGAGTGGAAATGTGAGTGTTTTACATAAACCCCAATTTTTATTATTTCTAAACAATACCAAATTTTATGGACTTTCTAACTTACACAATATTTGCATGAGCCCTGGAGCTGGTGACAAGCCTCACGTAAAGTTCCCCATCCAAAGGGGGCATGTCATCTGTGTAAATGGCTTCCCCAGTGGCATGTTTGATTCCAGACCTATGTACAATAGGTCGTCCAACAGGGTCCTGATCAGGCTGGTCTTCGGGTACATTCTAATAAAATGCGAAATAACTTCAGCAAATACATATTAATAGCATTAACTGACCTTTTTGATATGAACATTTTCAATTTTTAATATAGCACAATATAAAGGAACACTAAAAAGAGAAAATGCATTTAATCCCTTAAGGATGCAGGGTTTTTCATTTTTTCCTCATCACCTTCTAAAAATAATAACACTTTCAATTTTGCACCTAAAATTCCATAATATGGCTTATTTTTGCGCCACCAATTCTACTTTGCAGTGAAAGTCATTTTACCAAAATATCCACGGCGAAACGGAAAAAAAAAATTCACTAAGATTAGTGAGTTTTTAAACATGCATATTGTAACTTCCAGCACTCTGGCCAGACACGCTGGCCGTGAGCGCTTTCCTCCCCAGCCGGCGGGGCCCAGATTCGCATCGCGGGATGTGCCCGCATGCGAATCCCAGCCCATCACTCACCTCTGCCCTCTGCTGTCCTGTCCGTCCTCCCTCAGTGCCGGCCATGTGCCCCCACCTCCTAGGGCGCACACCGGTGCTCTCTGATTTAAAGGGCCAGTGCGCCCATTATTAGTCTTTACACCTGCACCTTTCCTATAAGTATCAGCACCTCCCACCAACCCCTTCCGGATCTTTGTTGCCTTGTGCCTGAGAGAGAGCTTTCCTTTGCCTTGCCTTTCCGTGTTCCTGACTCCATTGTTCCATGTCCTGACCTTGCTCCAGTGCCGCCTGCTACATTCCTGACTTTGCTTCTGTGCCACCAGCCCTGACCTTCTGCTATCCTGACCACGACTTGCCGTATCCCACCTGTGTCTTGCATTTCCTCAGCCACCTGTGTGGCCGAGTCCTGCCAGGGGTAGCGACCTGGGTGACGCCTGCCGCAGCAAGACCACCCCACTTTGCGGCGGGCTCTGATGAAAACCAGTGGCACCTTAGACTCCGCTCCCTGGCACGGCCTGAGTCATCAGCCAAACAGGTCCAGCGGATCCACTACTACTCTGTGTGCTACAGCTATTACCGTGAGTCCTACACATATTACATGCAAGTTCTTTAAAAGCTGCATGAAAAACAATGTGCATATTCATCATACATTGTGCAACAATTTAAATTTTGAGAAAATAAAACTGACCCAAAACAAAAGTAAGAGCTTTTTAAAAAGTTATAAATTACCAGTAATGTAAATTATTTAAACCATTTTTAAAGAGTTTTTATTAACAAACTAGCTGAGTACCCGGCGTTGCCTGGTTTTTCCTTCCTAATCCTTGTTGGGGAGGAAAATCAACAAAAGGAAGAAGCTTTTGACTTCATATCCCATCCTCATATTTTGTTGTCATATCCCGTCCTCCTATCCCGTCCTCCTATCCCGACACCATATCCCGACACCATATCCCAACCCGTCTTTGTGAGATGGGGTGTGGCTTGCAAGCCAGACTGACACATTCACCAGGAGATGCAGAGCGGAGCTTGTGGAGTAAGGTACTGGAAGTCCCATATACTTGCATGGGACTTAAAAAATATATTATAGTTAAGTTAACCCTAGCCTACACCCTTATATAAAAGATGTGTTTTTATTTTATTTGACATATAAGTAATGTGTACCAGGTATTATTGAAATATCTCCAGCCGTACGGAAGTTATGCTTACATTTCCCATTGATTTGCATGGGACTTTAAACAAAAACCCCGACCCTCACAAATGGTGGTAGTTAAGGGTTAAATTAACTATCCTATATTTTTAGTGGACATATAAGTTGCAGGCAAATATAGTAATCTCCTCAATTTACTCTTTGAAAAATGGAACCGATGATTTAATGCATCTTGCTACGCGCAGTCCAACATGGCTTATATTTGCGTAAAAAATATGGTCATTGCGCAAGATTTCTGCGGGTAAATGAAATGTACACAGTTAATAAATTTGAGCGTACTAAATATGTCACTCTAAGGTACACCGAAACCTACACATCTGGAGGAAGTGCTCCACCAGAATGTACGCAAAAAAACAGTTTGCGCAAAATTTAGCACAAAAATTTCAACACAAAACAGGGGTAAAATCTTTGATACATGTCCCCCATAGAGTTTTATATATACAGTGACCCCCGACCTACGATGGCCCCGACATACGATAATTTCAACATGCGATGGCCTCTCAGAGGCCATCGCATGTTGAAGGCAGCATCAACAGACGATGCTTTTGTATGTCAGGGCCATCGCATAAACGGCTATCCGGCAGCGCTGACTGACTGCTTTTGCTGCCGCCGGATAGCCGTTTACGGTGCCCCGTGTGCTCCGATGATGGTCTCCTACCTGTCTTCGGGGCTCCGGAGCGTCCTCTTCGGGATTCCCTGCATCGCCGGCGCTCTCCTTCGTCGTCATCACGTCGCCGCGCACGCCATCCCGTCATTCAATAGGAGCAGCGTGTGTAGTGACATGATGGCGGCGACAGAGAGCGAGGATCCCGGGGAAGCAGAGACGTCCGGAGCATCGGGGACACCCAGGGGACGTGGCGACAGCGATGGAGGGCGACATCCAAGGCAGCGGTGATGAGCGGTGACGGTCCAGAGCGGCGGGGACAGGTGAGTATAACTTCCTATACTTTACATTGCACGGATCCCTCAACATATGATGGTTCCAACAAACGATGGTTCATTTGGAACGGATTACCATCGTATCTTGAGGGACGATTTCAGGGAAAAAAGTTCATGTCATTTAGATTTTTTTCTTGTTTTGTTCTGTTACAATCCACGTGACTGAAAAGACACTATTTAAACAAAAACTGCAAAAATCTGGAATGTGACTAATGGACAAAAATCTGGTATTATAGTATTATCTAAGGCTAAGTTTCCACTTGTTTTTTTCTGTGTCTTTTTGTGTGAAAAAAAACGCCAGAAATAATGCCGGTGCAATTTCTTTTGTCTGACTTTTTTCTGGCGTTTTTGCATTTGAGTCGAAATGGCATTTTTAGCCCCTTTGGTGTTTTTTTCAAAATTGGTTGGGTATCAAAAAATAAAAGTAAATAAAAAAGATGCAGTAGGGATGGAAAAATTTATTTAACGGAAAAAAAAATTACAATTAAATTTTTATACATTTTTATAAAGTGTGTGTTTCACTTTTTTTTTCTAAATTTTTTAAGTTAGTACTACTACTCCCAGCATTGAACAAACTGTTGACACCAGATGTGATCGTCCTATCTATTGCAGAGATGCGGAGCGGCTCTGTACAGCGCTCGCATCTCTGCTCTGTACTACAGGGTGGGCCATTTATATGGATACACCTTAATAAAATGGGAATGGTTGGTGATATTAACTTCCTGTTTGTGGCACATTAGTACATGTGAGGGGGGAAACTTTTCAAGATGGGTGGTGACCATGGCGGCCATTTTGAATCCAACTTTTTATTCAATAGGAAGAGAGTCATGTGACACATCAAACCTATTGGGAATTTCACAAGAAAAACAATGATGTGCTTGGTTTTAATGTAACTTTATTCTTTCACGAGTTATTTACAAGTTTCTGACCACTTATAAAATGTGTTCAATGTGCTGCTCATTGTGTTGGATTGTCAATCCAACCCTCTTCTCCCACTCTTCACACACTGATAGCAACACCGCAGGAGAAATGCTAGCACAGGCTTCCAGTATCCGTAGTTTCAGGTTCTACACATCTCTTATCTTCACAGCATAGACAATTGCCTTCAGGTGACCCCAAAGATAAAAGTCTAAGGGGGTCAGATCGGGAGACCTTGCGGGCCATTCAACTGGCCCAAGACGACCAATCCACTTTCCAGGAAACTGTTCATCTAGGAATGCTCAGACCTGACACCCATAATGTGGTGGCGCACCATTTTGCTGGAAAAATTCAGGGAACGTGCCAGTTTCAGTGCATAAAGAGGGAAACACATCATCATGTAGCAATTTTGCATATCCAGTGGCCTTGAGGTTTCCATTGATGGAGAATGGCCCCACTATCTTTGTACCCCATATACCACACCTTACCATCAATTTTTGTGTTCCAACAGTCTTGGAGGGATCTATCCAATGTGGGTTAGTGTCAGACCAATAGCGGTGGTTTTGTTTGTTAACTTCACCAGTCACATAAAAGTTTGCCTCATCACTGAACAAAATCTTCTGCGTAAACTGAGGGTCCTGTCCCAATTTTTGTTTTGCCCATTCTGCAGCACCTGAAACTACGGATACTGGAAGCCTGTGCTAGCATTTCTCCTGCGGTGTTGCTATCAGTGTGTGAAGAGTGGGAGAAGAGGGTTGCATTGACAATCCAACACAATGGGCAGCACATTGAACACATTTTATAAGTGGTCAGAAACTTTTAAATAACTAATGAAAGAATAAAGTTAAGTTAAAACCAAGCACATCATTGTTTTTCTTGTGAAATACCCAATAAGTTTGATGTGTCACATGACCCTCTTCCTATTGAAAAAACTAAAGTTGGATTCATAAATGGCCAACTTCAAAATGGCCCCATGGTCACCACCCATCTTGAAATGTTTCCCCCCTCACGTGTACTAATGTGCCACAAACAGGAAGTTAATATCACCAACCATTCCCATTTTATTAAGGTGTATACATATAAATGGCCCACCCTGTAGAATAGAAATTCACATCACTCATTCATATTTTCCGCCCAATCACTGCTCTCAGCGGGAAATATGAATGAGTGATGTTCTATTCACATCACTGGCCGGAGTATAGTGCAGAGATACGAGCGCAGGAGAAAGCCGCTCTGCATCTCTGCAATAGATAGGACAATTACATCGGGTGTCAGGAGTGATACCCGCTGTGATCTGTCCTTTACTGCAGGTACTACTACTCCCAACATGGAGCACACTCTGCTCCATGTTGGCAGCTGTAGTACCTGCATTAATAGACAGATTGCAGCGAGTGTAACTTCTGACACCTGTTGTGATCTGTCTATTAATGCAGGTACTACAGCTCCCAGCATTGAGCAGAGTGTGCTCCATGTTGGGAGCAGTAGTACCCGCAGTTAAGGAAAGATCACAGCAGATGTCACTCCTGACACCCGCTGTGATCCTCCTGTATAATATTGATGTGGCCGGCCACTGCACTGACGTATATATACACACATATTCCTATTTCCAACAGAGTTGTGATTGGCTGCAACCATCTGGCCAATCACAGCTCTGCGGGAAATAGGAATAGGTGTATATATGTCAGTGCAGGGGACCATAGAAGAGCGGCCGGCCGCATCTATAAATTATACAGAAGGATCGCAACGGACCCGGGGAGATCTGTCTATTTGTACAGATACTACTACTCCCATCATAGAACAGTGTGTTCCATGCTGGGAGTGGTAGTACTACCTTAAAAAAAAAATTTAAAGGAAAAAATTTTTTTTGAAACACACACTACATTTTTATTATTGTCGGCTACATTTTTAGTGCCCCATACACATAAATTGATCCCTGTTTAAAAATTTATAAAAATGTTGTTATAAAAAAGATAAATTTTGTTAAATGCTATTTTTTTGCATCACTACTGTATCTTTTTTATTGTTTCTTTAATGGTACCCTATGAAATTTTATTAAAAAAGGTATCTCCATCACTATTTTGGATCACTAAAGTCCAAAAAAAATAAAGAATACAAACCGCCTGCAAAAAAGGCAAAGTTAAAACCCCCATGGCGCTTTTCTTGTCGCTTTTTTTTACTCCCACAGACTTCTATGGGAGAAAAACGCCACGATTTCAGGGGGGAAAAAAAACGCCATAGGCTCCACATGCCGCGATTTAGCAAAACCGCCAAGGAGCTGAAAATCACAAAAAAAAAAAACGCTGAAAGGATTAAAGAAAAAAAAAAAAACGCCAAACTGAAAAACAGTAAGTGGAAAAATAATTTAGCGTTTTTTTCATTGATTTACAGCTAACATCTGGCCGCAGTGTTTGTTTTTTTTTCACTGAAAAAATGCCATGAGGGCCGTTTTGGAGTTTTTATGGGCAAAACGACAAAAAAAAATCCAAGTGGAAACTTAGCCTAAAAGATTATCTACCAGTCAGAATGTAAATTCAGGGTTTTGTTTCAGGCCTTTGTGAATATAGACAGCTTAGTCTGAATTCTTTGCTTTATTGGTGTGCAGATAATGTCATTGGTATACAGCCAGAAGATTAATATATGAGAATATATATGATAGGTATAAGCCATCTGCTAGATATTGCCACACAGTAGATTATAAAAGGCTTTTTGGAACCTGTGTTTCTTTACACTTGGATCACAGGACCATGTGGGCTACTTTATACCTCCCAAATCCTTACCTGGTAAGTCTGAATGTGTTTAGAAGGTGTTGAATCAAATTTCTTCAAAGCACTAATGCCTGTATTATTAGGATCCTGTAAAAGATAAAGAACTAAGTAAGGTTTAGAAGTTTCCCAGCAAAGTTTATACAATAGGGGAAATAGCTGAAAAACCTACTAGTTGGTTCAGTGCCTGCAGCACCTCCAAGTACAATTTGAAGAGGAAGCTGATAGTCAATGTTCTCTTATACTCCACCATCCCACCAGGAGCGGAAGGATTTAGATGAATCTCATCCAAGATCAGCTTGCAGGCTGCACTCAACATATCTTCATTCCAGTGCCTGAGGTATAAATACATCCATGTTTACCCCGATGAGTATTATTCAACAAAAGGTCATGATCATTGGTTCAATAGAAGACATTTCCTTTTATTTGTCATATACCTCATTTCATTTTCTGAAAAAGTATAAGCATTTTAACTGGATGGAGATGCCCTACCTATTAGTCCATAAATACCTTACTCAAAGTTATGTTGGACTTCCTTAATCTGAATACCTGATGTGTATCATATCCTAAATGGGCACTGTCAGATCCAAAAACTTTTCATATGTTGTTACTTATGAAAATGAAAGACCTTTTGTAATATGGCTGAATATTTTTCAACATTTAATAAAGAAGCAGCCACTGGAAATCCCACCAAAGGGGTCCCCATACCTACTGGGTCACTAACCAGTCCTGCAGCAACATCAAGCTTGTCCACAAGTCATGGACAAGAGATGACTCATGGACAAGGCAGCATGAGCAGACACACCAATCACCTCCCACCACCACAAGGGAGGGACACACCTCCTTCCCCTGAGATGATCTCTAACACTGTGAGCTAATGAAAATAGGTTGTTTTTTTAATAATAAAAATAGGTGATCGAGGCATAAAAATTAGATGTACATGGTTAGGATTAGGTAGTAACATATATATATTTTTTTGTGTGTGTGATCTGACAGGTACGCTTTAAACATGCATTTATTTAAAGGACAACTGCAGCACAATATACACTTATCCCCTATCAACAAGATAGGGGATAAGTGTTTGATCGCGGGGAGTCCGACCACTGGGACCCCCCTCGATCTCCCTAACGGGGCGCCGCCATTAGCGCTCATAGTGAGTGCTGAAGGCGCGTAGCGTCGACCTAGATGTCGACGGGGACGCCCCGTCTCCTCCCCGTCCCAATACAGTTCTATGGGGGAGACGGGGAGGCAGGAACACTGCCTCCCCGCCTCTCCCATAGAGATGTATGGAGGAGGCGTGCCGGCCTCAACGTCATGCTGCGGCTGGCACGCCCCCTGCACGGGAGAGCCACGGCATAGCCGCGGCCCAAAACAGGAGATCACAGGGGGTCCCAGCGGTCGGACCCCCTGCGATGAAACACTTATCCCCTATCCTGTGGATAAGGGATAAGTGTTAATTACGCTGCAAATGTCCTTTAAGTACTTACTTTCCAACTAGTTTTTGACTAGTTTTCTTTGCAGACACAGTTGTTGCTCCCAATCCACCAAAGAATATGCGAATGGTTTTAATGATGTCTGTGTTGTCTTCAAACTGAACCTTCATTCCAGCAACAACAATCGGCAAGGCATTTTCTCGACGCTGGGCTTGTCTAATAGCCAGCACATGATCCCCCTAATAAAACAATCATTTACTTAATTAGTAAGATGTATGGATTCAAAGTCATACACTGACCCAGATAATCCTGCTGCTCTAATAGTTATTACTGGTAAATATCACTTACCCTACTACAGAGAGGCTTAGAGGAGGTAGTGTAATCCTTACATAGCTTAAAGTGTACTTAAAAAAAACTTTGACATGTCCTAGAGAATTCTTGCTGATATTGAGGCAGAATCTGCCTTCTAACCAACATAAATTCTGAATGGAATGAGTCACGAAGTGGAGTGGTCAACACTACAACCCAAGGTCCAGTGCGTGTGGAGGGGGACAGAATCAGAATAGAGAAAATCACGGTACACAATGATATATTTCAAAGTACTTTATTCATCTAGTGTGGCTGAATGCGATGCGGCTCACCTGCGCCTTTCTCAACAGCTGTCGAGAGGTTCAGGTGAGCCACAACATGTTTAGCCACACTAGCTGAATAAAGTACACTGACATATATCACCGTATGCCGAGAGTTTCTCTACTCGCATTGAATTCAATGGGATTTCTGTGACTCAGAGTTAATTCCCATTATTGCTTAAAATTTACATTCCATGCCAAAAAAGTTCCAATTCTGTTTTAGTTTAGCATGAAGCTGAATAAGGATTTATTTTGCATAGTGTGCACATACCCACTAGATAATTGCAGATATTTGTTTAACTTTTTATTATGCAGTTAATTACCTTTTGGTTGAAACTATATTTTACCTTTTGACAGAGTTCAAAGTTATATTTAAATTTTAGTTTAAAATAAAAAAGTTAACTCACTTTCCTAGAATATGGTATATGTACAGATACCAAGATTTCTTCTGGTCTAGGGAAAGAGGTTCCAGATGTTGCAAAAAAAGATTCATCTAAAGGAACCTGTCTGGTACCATCTGTTGGAAAAAGGAGGTTTATACATTTATTTAAATATGAGTCAAAAGTTTGTTCTGTTAATACTGAGTAGTTAATAAATTGTAAATTTCTGTCATGTGGCCATAGGCTGGGTTCACACTGCATTTTTGTTTACATTTATAGTCAAAGGATAGGGGATAAGATGTCTGATCATGGGTCCTGCTGGTGGGACCCCCGTGATCTCTGTGTAACACCCGGCATTCTAAACCATCATGCCCCTCCCACAGACATGAATGGAGGGGCATGGTGTAATGTCATGAGGGGGCGTGACATCACGTTCCCCGCCGCAGGAACCCAACATTCTAAACATACTGTTTAGAATGCCGGGTGCTGCACGGAGATTAAGGGGGATTTATCAAACTGTGTGAGAGAAAAAGTGGAGTGATTTCCCTACAGCAACCAATCTCAGCTCAGATTTCACTTCACCAGAGCTTGTTAGCCGAGCTGTGATTGGTTGCTGTGAGGAAATCACTCCACTTTTTCTCTCAAACAGTTTGATAAATCTCCCCCATTTGTGCGGGGGGTCCCAGCGGCGGAACCCCCTCAAATCTATCCTTTGGATAGGGGATAAGATGTCTAGGGGCGAAGTACCCCTTTAATATATGTTAAAACAGATTCTGCTGTATATCATGCCAGTTGTGAGACCTTCTATAGACTGTGGGGTAGATTTATCAAAACCTGTCCAGAGGAAAAGTTGCTGAGTTGCCCATAGCAACCAGATTTTTTCTTACATTTTTCAGAGGCCATTTCAAAACTGAAAGAAGCAATCTGATTGGTTGCTATTGGCAACTCAGCCACTTTTCCTCTGTTTTGATAAATCTCCCCCGGCCGAACAACGGAATTTACCACAGGTGACTCCAGTCAAGGTGTAGAAACATCTCAAAGACGATCAAGAGAAATGGGAAGAGCCAGAACGAAATTTCATGAGTACTTATGTTCTTCATGGGGGAATGCTTGATAGTTTTTTGTTCTTTTTTAAAATATATTTTTCCACAAGGCCGCAACCAAATCGTATTACCTAGCTGTTTTCCTTTACTGATTACAGACAGATACTGCATGTTTTTTTTTTTCTAACCTTTTTCTTTATTTCAGAAGGGATACATTTATTGTCTAACCAGGAATATAAAGATTTGCAATCTCTTGGGGGCACCGAGGCCCCTTCATCAGGGAAGTTTACAAGTGGATAAAAGAGGGTTTGCAGGAATCTATGACCTGTAAACTACATTTTGTCTAGGGAAAGGACAGTCGCCCAGGAACAGCTAATGCTGTCTGAAAAGTAATTAAATTGGTAATGTCAGAAAACTTTTTATATGTTGTACATCTTACTTCATAAGAAAAATGTTATCTTCCTTTTATTGAAATAATGGCGTATAAAATCATGGCTTTGTCCAAGCTGAAGCACAGGCATGGACAAAGTTTAGTAAATGAGTGTGGGCTAGCACTCCTCTGTGCTCTGTCCTGTCCTATCATTACTGGACTTTTTCCATGCCTGTGCTTAAGCTTTGACAAAGATCAAGATCCAATTCTATCTTATTTTGGCATGTGCCTCTGCCACGAGGACACCACCAGAAGATAACATCCCATTCGCCTCCGCTATCACACTCCTTGCAGGAGCTGCAGCACTTACCAGCTCCCGGGAAGAGCAGGTATCCTTCATTCACCGGCGGCCTGGTGCCCTGTCCCTCTGGACTCGGGCTTCCACTGAGGTCTACACAGAGGATCGCCTTCTGTGCAAGAACCAAAGGACCGGCTCAGTACACCTCGGGTGAGCGATACAGTGTAACAATCCTTTACATCAGAGTTTTAGTGAGGGGAAATCGAGTGTAATTGTGGATACTTCAAAGTGACTCCAAGGAGGTTGTTGAACTAGTACGGACATTGCTATAAATTCCCATTGCTCCAAAGACTGTTTTTGCGTATTTGCACAGGGACATTTGTCTACTATTTATCAGCTATTTGTATCTAATTAGTATTTCCACCAGCAAGGGCCCTGCTGGTGCATAAGAGTTATGCTGCTAATGCATCTTTTAATAAGTTTTGTTTATTAATGTATGTGATTTGTCCTGTATCTATTAGTAAAGAAAAAAGAAAAACTGAGTACAGGTGTACTACTAGTTAGCTCGATCTAAGTCATTGTTATCTAAATTGGGAGCCATCCAATCCCTTTTCTACAGTTCAGCTTGGATTTTATAAAAGCCATGATTTCTATAAAAAGGAAATAAAAAATTTTCTTATGATGTATATTAGAAAGGTTAATATTTTGCCAAGGTGTACAACATATCAAATGTTTCTGAATCCGACAGTGCCCATTTACATGTATACTATGCATGCAATAACTGCTTCCAGTAAGGTCCTGTTTGGGGGCAGGCCACCCACTTTCTGTACAGTAAGTTAATGCGCTGAATAATGTTTTAAATTGTTTATTAAAAATAATAATAATAATTTGGGCCCAGGAGGCTGAAATGGCCCAGTGGGTCTCTCTTCCCAATAGAAACATAGAATGTTTTGTCAGATAAGAATCATTTGGCCCATCTAGTCTGCCAATACTTTGAATACTTATCAATCATCCTTGTCCCTACCTTATATGTAGGATAGACTTATACCTATCTCTGTCTTATATGAAGGATAGCCTTATGCCTATCCCACACATGCTTAAACTGTATTTGCAGCTACTTCTGCAGGAAGGCTATTCCATGCATCCACTACTCAGTAAAGTAATACTCATATTACTTTTAGTAGGAGACTGAGTCTGGCACCGCTACTGTTCATGCATATAGAGAGCAGTATTAGACAAAATGTAATTCAGCTAGTGTACGCGTCTGTCTGCTAAATGGTTGCTATGGGCGATGGCGGTGCTCATATCCGAAGAGTCCAGTATTGCAACAATATCTTAGCAAGTAGAAAGTGATGATAAAGCACTCACCGCAGTCCGAGGTTTGGCAACCAAATAGAGCTTTATTCCAAACTAGAGTCAGTATAGCAGAGCAGACATACACACAGGGAGCATAGATGGAACAGGTGAGGCGGGGGCATGACGAAGGGGTGGCAACCGGTTTCATGCACTGAGGCGCTTCCTCTGGCCCACGCTCGTATCTCTGTCTTATATGAAGGATAGCCTTATACCTATCTCTATCTTATATGAAGGATAGCCTTATGCCTATTCCATACGTGCTTAAACTCCACTGTATTTGCAGCTACTTCTGCAGGAAGGCTATTCCATGCATCCACTACTCTCTCAGTTAAGTAATCCTCATATTACTTTTACCTTTGCCCTTCTAATATAGAACTATGTCCTCTTGTGGTAGTGTGATGTCCCAGTATGGGATATGGTCCCGTACGGTACTTAGGTCCTGTCAGGTTGAGTCCCTCTGTGTCCTAGGGGCTCTCCTGCAGCGTCTCCCTCATAGTGTTATATGTATTATGTGTAAAGGACCTTTGAGTTAGTCACATGCTAATGTGGTCACATGTTTGTTACCTAGAGAGCACCAGCTAACAAGGTGACCAGCAGCTTGGCCTATGGGCTCCTTGCTCAGCCCCCTTTTATAAGAGGGGGAGGTACTACAATCTCTCTCTTCCACCACATTCTCTGCTTAGGTCAAGTTCAGTCCAGATGTCTCAGAGCTATTGTCTATCACACCTGGAGGCCTCAAGCCTAACCTACAGCCACATGTCAGTAAGTCAAGTCATCTCTGTATGCTGTTACTATGTTCAGTCAAGTCAAGTCTATTATTTAGTCAGCGTGGCTGTCCTAAAGTCTGTCAAGTCACTGCAAGTGCCAGCAAGCTGCAAGGTCTCCTCCGTGTTACTGACCACTTCTCTGGGATCTTGACCTAGCTGTAAAAATCTATTACCATCTGTCTACCTCAGTAAAGCTACCGTTAACTCTGACCTGGCCTTGCACTCTTATTTGCACTGCCTAACTAGGACTAGCGGAGCTACCTTCGAGTGGTTACGTAGGCAAACCATGCCCTGGCGTCACGAACAATTAGGGGTTAATACCATCTGCCCCTGGGCTATAACATCTGCTCCATACACCTCCCCTTCATACCCGGTGGCTCACCACAGTAGTTTTTCTTCCTTAAAATATACTCTCCTCCTTTACATGTTAATTCCCATTATCTATTTAAAATTTCTATCATATCCCCACTGTCTCATTTTTCTTCTAAGATGTACATGTTAATGTTTGTCAGACCAAAGGCCTGAGTGTAAGCTCAATCCTTATGTATTTTAATTGTATATGTGTATTATGTTTAGTTGAATGCCTGAGTGAAAAATTACTTAATAGGTATTTTCTGTGTGTATGTGTATTGTACAGTTTTGTTGGAGCCTGTATTGTAACTTTTGAGCCAAGGCTGGACAAATAGATGTATCTAGCCTAGTCATAAAAACCTGGCCATAAAACTACGGATGAGATAAGAATCCCAGATCTGGACCATTGGAGAAACTTGAGGTGATTCGGAGGCCAATCTACTAGGTCTCAACTCAGGAGAACGTATGACGGATGGTGGTACCCCACTTGATCAACTCAAGGGGGGGGGGGGGTAGTTACCTCTGAATTCAGCTATTTAATATAGATGCTGAGGGTATTTCTTTGTAATAAAATTGGTGGCAACTCTGTTAAATCTTACATCTTGGAAACAGTGGAAGGAGATCTCTTTAACAACTGATCAAAGATCTCTTACAAGGACTTCAATGCACTGATCTTCATAAGAAAGGACTTAATTGTGTTTACCCCATTTCATTTCCTTAACTGTCTTGTTACACTCCATCTTCTTTTTGTAACCTGTAAGTCATTTGTTTTTGTACATAGCACAGTGAAATCATTTTTCAGATTAAATGATTCATTTAATCAGCTCTGGTCTTTAAAGGGGTATTCCAAGCCAAAACTTTTTTTTATATATCAACTGGCTCCGGAAAGTTAAACAGATTTGTAAATTACTTCTATTAAAAAATCTTATTCCTTCCAATAGTTATTAGCTTCTGAAGTTGAGTTGTTGTTTTCTGTCTAACTGCTCTCTGATGACTCACGTCCCAGGAGCTGTGCAGCTCCTATGGGGATATTTTCCCATCATGCACAGCTCCTGGGACGTGACATCATCATTGAGCAGTTAGACAGAAAACTTCAGAAGCTAATAACTATTGGAAGGATTAAGATTTTTTAATAGAAGTAATTTACAAATCTGTTTAACTTTCCGGAGCCAGTTGATATATAAAAAAAAGTTTTTGCCTGGAATACCCCTTTAATCTCTAAATATAAACTCACCTTCTGATGAATGCTCAGATACACTTTTACAAAACCTTTAATTTAGTGGCTTGCCAGGACTAGAGACAGATACCCAGAGGTCTGGTGGTTTAACCCTTGCACTATCACACTTTCTTCAGTGTCTAAGCTGGACCAATAGCGTGTGATCATGACAAGGTCCTTTAATCTTTCCTGTTATTAGGACCTTGGGACTTGTGTATGACTTTAGGTACTCTGTACTAGTTGTAGTTTAAACTGCCTTACTTCAGGGGTATTCACTGGGAAGTGTGCCATGGTAAACTTGCAAAGATAAAGCAGAAGACCTTAAAGGGGTTATCCAGGAAAAAAACTTTTTTTTAATATATCAACTGGCTCCAGAAAGTTAAACAGATTCGTAAATTACTTCCATTACAAAATCTTAATCATTTCAGTACTTATGAGCAGATGAAGTTGAGTTGTTCTTTTCTGTCTAAGTGCTCTCTGATGACACGTGTCTCAGGAACCGCCCCGTTTAGAAGCAAATCCATAGCAAACCTCTTCTACTCTGTGCAGTTCCCGAGACAAGCAGAGATGTCAGCAAAGAGCACTGTTGCCAGACAGAAAACAACAACTCAACTTCAGCAGCTGATAATTATTGAAAGGATTGAGATTTTTTAATAGAAGTAATTTACAAATCTGTTCAACTTTCTGGAGCCAGTTGATATATATAAAAAAAAAGTTTTTAAAAAGGAAATCTGTCACCAGTGTCACATGCACTAACCTGTCGGCACCGACAGGTAGTGCAAGTGACACTGATGACAACGGTACTTACCTTGTCCCATTCCATGCAGGGGATCTACGGTAATCTTGTCCGTTAGCTTAACCTTCGGGCCCGGCTTGGGGCACAGGCAGAGCTTACTGATGTCACCACTGCTGTACTCTAGCCGCGGGACCCAGCAGAGAGCAGCAGTGGCTTGGGGCATAGGCGGAGCTTAGTGACATCACCGCTGCTGCTCTCTGCTGAGAACAGCAGCACTGACATCAGTAAGCTCCGCCCATGCACCAAGCTGGACCCGGAGCTGAACTAAAGGACAAGATCCCCTGCAGGGAACGGTACAAGGTAAGTACCATTGTCATCAGCATCACCTGCACTACCTGTCAGTACCGACAGGTGAGACAACAGCCATCTGAACAGTGTGCACAATAGTCAACAGTAACTCTGCTGGGGACACAACAGTAGTAATTTGGGAAAGATCTGGTTCAATTCTGTGGTAAACTCATCTGTAGCTGAAGTTGCCAAAAAGATTCTGAGGCGAAGCCCTGAGTGGGTGGAGCGTGCCCTGAAGGGAAGCCCTGTCCCCAATCTGGACCTCACCGGAAGGAGTAATTGCATGCAAAATAAGCATTTAATTACTTTTCAGATGACATTGAGGTGTCGCCTGTACCCATCAGCTTTTGCTAGGGGGTTATCTCTTGAAGAGAAAAGACTGGGACAACATGTTAGATGTGTAATAACAGTGGGGCAAAAAAGTATTTAGTCAGCCACCAATTGTGCAAGTTCCCCCACTTAAAAAGATGAGAGAGGTCTGTAATTTTCATCATAGGTATACCTCAACTACGAGAGACATAATGAGAAAAAAAACCATAACATCACATGGTCTGATTTTTAAAGAATTTATTAACAAATTATGGTGGAAAATAAGTATTTGGCCACGTACAAACAAGCAAGACTTCTGTCTCCCACAGACCTGTAACTTCTTCTTTAAGAGTCTCCTTTGTCCTCCACTCGTTACCTGTATTAATGGCACTTGTTTGAACTTGTTATTGTGGTGTCCCGGTACCATACATTGTACTGTACCTTGTGTGGTAAGTCCCCAAAGTCAGAGTTCCTGTGTACCGGTAGGATCCTCCTAGTGGGATAACCCCTGGTCACCTCTTCTTTCTTTAATTTTATGTGTTTGGTGTATATAATTTGTATATAATTAATATATATGTATAGTACTTCCAGGACCTTAGGTCACATGACCACTAAGCCTACTGTTAGGTTAAGCTTAAGGACCTTTCAGGTCACGTGAGTGGGTCACATGATGTACCACAATGCTTTGTGAAAGGACTGACAGTTGGTGGGAACCAATAAGCTATTAGTCTGCCCCCTTGCCATATAAGTGCG
Organism: Hyla sarda; assembly: GCF_029499605.1. Classification (NCBI taxonomy): domain Eukaryota; kingdom Metazoa; phylum Chordata; class Amphibia; order Anura; family Hylidae; genus Hyla; species Hyla sarda. The sequence continues at coordinate 97,069,423 of NC_079196.1, forward strand.
CTGTATCCAATGATCGCTCTCTTCTCCCCATGCTCTCTTGGGTTCCGGACTAGCAGAGAGAGAGAAGCTCCGTGCATACCTTCAAGACAGATCTAGGCCTGAAGCCTGCTAACTTCAGCCGAATACTAAACCGTGAGTTCAAATAAAACTCAATCCTAAATCTACGTGACTACTGAACCTAAAACCAAACCCTAAATTCAGTGGAACAGTGTAAAGCAAGCCTCAGAGCTTATTCCCTACAAGGTCCCAACAAACTGTGAGGAACTTAAAGTCCAGTCCTCTGTAAAGACTGTTACTACTGTTAAAAGTTGCAGTAAAGTTATTTCCAGTTTACTAAACCTCCGGTTGTGGACAATCCTTTATTCCTCCCTATCGTTCCTGGGACGGGTGGCGGTAGGATATATATATATATATATGAAGAACCCGCACCCTGGCGTCACGACAGTTAAGGGTTAATCCAACACCCTTTCATCACTGCATAGCTACACCCTTCCTACCCTACATCCCCACAAGCATGCCACATTATCAGTATAAAAGACACTTGTCTACAACCTCAAACAGTCACACTCCAAACTCTACTATGGCCAAGACCAAAGAGCCGTCGAAGGACACCAGAAACTAAATTGTAGACCTGCACAAGGCTGGGGAGACTGAATCTGCAATAGGCAAGCAGCTTGGTGTGAAGAAATAACAGTGGGAGAAATTGTTAGAAAATGGAAAACATACAAGATGACTGATAATCTCCCTCGATCTGGGGCTCCATGCAAGATCTCACCCTGTGGTGTCAAAATGATCACAGGAACGGTGAGCAAAAATCCCAGAACCACACAGGGGGGGGGGGGGGGGGTGGGGGACATAGTGAATGACCTGTAGAGAGCTTGGATCAAAGTAACAAAGGCTACCATCAGTAACACACTATGCCGCCAGGGACTCAAATTATGAAGTGCCAGACGTGTCCCCATGCTTAAGCCAGTACATGTCCGGGCCTGTCTGAAGTTTGCTAGAGAGTATTTGGATGATCCAGAAGAGTATTGGGAGAATGTCATATGTCAGATGAAACCAAAGTAGAACTTTTTGGTAAAAACTCAACTCGTCGTGTTTGGAGGAGAAAGAATGCTGAGTTGCATCCAAAGAACACCATACCTACTGTGAAGCATGGGGGTGGAAACATCATGCTTTTGGGCTGCTTTTCTGCTAAGGGACCAGGACAACTGATCCGTGTAAAGGAAAGAATAAATGGGGCCATGTATCGTGAGATTTTGAATGAAAACCTCCTTCCATCAGCAAGAGCATTGAAGATGAAAGGTGGCTGGGTCTTTCAGCATGACAATGATCTCAAACACACCGCCCGGGCAATGAAGGAGTGGCTTCATAAGAAGCATTTCAACATCCTGGAGTGGCCTTCCCAGATCTCAACCCCATAGAGAACCTTTGGAGGGAGTTGAAAGTCTGTGTTGCCCAGTGATAGCCCCAAAACATCACTGCTCTAGAGAAGATCTGCATGGAGGAATGGGACAAAATACCAGCAACAGTGTGTGAAAACCTTGTGAAGACTTACAGAAAATGTTTGACATCTGTCATTGCCAACAAAGGGTATATAACAAAGTATTGAGATGATCTTTTGTTATTGACCAAATACTTATTTTCCACAATAATTTGCAAATAAATTATTTAAAAATTAGAAAATTTGATTTTATTGATTTTTTTTTTCTCATTATGTCTCTCATAGTTGAGGTATACCTATGATGAAAATTACAGGCCTCTCATCTTTTTAAGTGGGAGAACTTGCACAATTGGTGGCTGATTTAATACTATTTTGCCCCACCGTATAGTATCAGATTGTGTAGGGACACATTCCCTACCTTTTTGTAAATGGTGACACCCAGTTGACCACTTAATCATACATTTCCAGAAGGTAAAACAGAGGAATGTCCAGTTCTAAGAAAAGGTGCTGGATATTGTTATTTCATATAAAAATGAAAATCACAAAATATTAGAATGATAAAATATTATGTGCTGAAGTACCTTTGGATGCTAGGTTTAGTACGCATCCTCCTGCAGCCAAAACGGGGTTTAGATCCGAGGTTGTAGATCGGCTAATGATGTTTCCTCCCAAAGACTGAGAAAAAAAAGCAATATTTAGTCTTAGCAGTTAAACTGTTGTATGATACATGTTGACAGATGGTTCAGCGTGCACTTACAGCTGTGTTCCTAATTTGGGCTCCTCCGAGAGTCTCAAGTTGTTGTAAGAGGGCACGGAAAAGCTTGGTCTTATCCTCTGGCAGATATAAAACAGCGCGGCTTAGTGTGTCTTTTAGAACTGTAAGACTGCAGGCTGCCCCCAATGTTATTCCTAAAAAATAGCCAGCTGGTTTACGAAGGCACATGGAAAGAACATAACTACATGTAGGTGAATGCGGTGCATGGTCTTACCCGTCTCAGTCTCAGTCACAAGGTGGAGCTCCACAATTCTTGCAGGGTAGATAATTACTGGATGAAACACTCCTCTGAATTTCATTTCTGGCCCTAGGTTAAAAGAAAGAAAAAAATAAGTTTAAAGGCTACCATCACTTTTACACTTATTTTTTTATTTTATTTTATTATAATTTTTTTTCCTGGATGCCAATGTATGCAAAAGTTGTTATTTAAAGTTTCCTACCATTTTGTTCTCAAAAGTATAAGAAAAATCCATCGGAAATTTCTGCTCTCCATCCCCCTTCTCTCAGTGTTAGAGATGGTAGCAACAGCTCAAACTTAGTGTAACATTTTAAACTCCAGGTAACCATTAAAAGGGGTACACCGGTGGAACACTTTTTTTTTTTTAGATCAACTGGTGCCAGAAAGTTAAACAGATTTGTCAATTACTTTAATCAAAAAAATGTTAATCCTTCCAGTACTTTTTAGGGGCTGTATACTACAGAGGAAATTTTTCTCTTTTTGGATTTCTCTTATGTCACGACCACGGTGCTCTTTGCTGATCTCTGCTGTCCATTTTAGGAACTGTCCAGAGCAGGAGAAAATCCCCATAGCAAACATATGTTGCTCTGAACAGTTCCTAAAATGGACAGCAGAGGTCAGCAGAGAGCACTGTGGTCGTGACGTAAGAGAAATCCAAAAAGAAAAACATTTCCTCTGTAGTATACAGCCCCTAAAATGTACTGGAAGGATTAAGATTTTTTTAATAGAAGTAATTTACAAATCTGTTTAACTTTCTGGCACCAGTTGATAAAAAAAAAAAAATTTCCACGGGAGTTCCCCTTTAAAAATTTTTCCATGCCAAAAGGTGCCTATACACCTCATAATAAAATATCTGAATCTGCCACAGGCAGTGGGCTCAGTCGACTGTATAAGGTTTAGTGTGATCTCCTGACTCTTTATCAACAGGTGATGTTGGTGGAGAGAAGGGTTAAGTGTGCTAAACATTCGCCATTAGACAAGATAACTCTCATATGAAAGAATGTTTGTTTTTACTTTACTAATGTACAGGGCTTGTACAGCTATCATAGTGGGTCTGGGAGGTGAGGGGAGAGGGGGGCGAGGGAGCCCAAGCTGTGGATATTGAGCAGCTCAGCCCCACCTCCTTGACACATGGCTGAGAAATAGAAAAGGCAACCACCATTAACAATAGGATAGGTAGTGTGCTTTTATAACAGATATATAATGGTGTCTGCAGCTCTTAGCAGCAAATAGAATCGACAGATTACCTTCATTTCTCTGTCAATGTCTGCACAGAGCTTGTCAACTGTGATTTTAAACTATTTCTGACTAACATATGATTAGAACAAAATAAGTTGTCCATTTGTTAAGTTTGCCAACCATTTATGGAGATTACAGCTGTATTTTAAATATTTTAATATACGCAATATAATGCCATTATTTAAAAAGAAAACACTGAATAATTAACATGAACTATGGAAGCAAAGGGCAGGATCCGATTTATCATTGCAAACATGGTAAATTGCCAGTAACTGGAACTATATCAAAGGATGTACAGGTGAAACAGTTTTTTGGATGCAACAAAAAGCAAATATTGTTTGTCCAGGAGTTAAACAGATTTACGTAACAGCAGAAAATGTTACAAACTAAATGACCAGCCATTACTTAAAAGGGGTGCTCCACTGGAAAACATTTTATTTTTAAATCAACTGGTGCCAGAAAGTTAAACAGAGTTGTCAATGACCTCTATTTAAAAATCTTAATCCTTTGAGTACTTATCAGCTGCTATTTGCTCAACAGGAAGTTCTTTTTTTTTTTAATTTCTTTTCTGTCTGACCACAGTGCTCTCTGCCGACACCTCTGTCCATTTTAAATAACTTCCTGTGGAGCAAATAGCAGCTTATAAGCACTGGAAGGATTAAGATCTTTAAATAGAAGTAATTTACAAATCTGTTTAACTTTCTGGAGCCAGTTGATTTAAAAAAAAAAAAAATTCCAGGGGAGTACCCCTTTAAGTGTTTAATCCCTTGTTGCGAAAAACTGACATTCCAATGGTCCCTACTGGTCTGTATTTTTTGTTTCTTCACTGATGATATGATATACATTCAGATGACTACTGCAGCCAATCACTGTCCTAGGCGGTCATGTGCCACAAATAGTTCCATCAGCTCGGAGGGGAATGATTGGTTGCAGTGGTCATGTGGATGCATATTGAATCATCCTGCAGACAAGATCTTCTATATTTTTTCAGATTAAATTATAATATAGATTATAGGGGTTACCCAAGATATATTTATAATAGTAACAGCCTGCTATGGTATTAAAATTATTAATGCACTATACCTGTCCATCTTCTGCTTACAGAGTTCCAGGGACACTGCTTTGGTGTGCACCACTATCTCTGTTCTTCCCTGCATGATGCAATTTCTTTGCTCTGGTGATGATGTTGTGAACACATTGGAGCCTAAGACTGGTCTTGGAGGTTTTCTGCAGTGGGTTCAGAACGTCATCAGCAGAGGAGGGAGGGTGCACCACCCAGGCAATAGAAGCAGCTGCGAGGGCCAGACCACCAGTGCTGGACAAAGCAAGAAGACAGATAAGTATAGGGTGTTTGTTATTCCTATCCCTCTAGGCTTATTTCTATCACTCTAGGCTTATTTCTATCCCTCTAGCAGGCTGTCATCTTTTTAATTTATCTTGGACATACCCTTAAAGGGGTACTCCGCTGCTCAGCGTTTAGAACAAACAGTTCCGAATGCTGGAGCCGGCACCGGGATAGACTTGCAATGAGGGGGCAGGCGTGATGTCAGGAGGGGGCGGGGCTATGACATCACTAGCTCCCGGCGCCGGCTCCAGCGCTCGGAACAGTTTGTTCCAAATGCTGAGCAGCGGAGTACCTTAAACCCTATGGAAGAGAGATTTCAGAAGTGACTAAAGTATCTGTCTAGGCATGGTATTCTACTAGAACTCTATGCCATATGTTAAGGATTTGGCTTGTTAAACAGGTTATCAACAGTAAGATAACTTTTTTTTTTACTAGTATCTCTGAAAAAACAAGCATTATGATTTAACATGAATAAAGTATCATATTTCTTATAGTGGATTTCGACCCAATACTTAAAAATATTTATTTACTGTATTAGAAGTTAAAAAAGCAGTAGTCATATCTGGCAAATTCGGTTCTTTATTGGTAGGGTCACACGTGCCGTATTTTGCTGCATATTTTACTGCGTATTTGCTGATTTCCTACCTATTGCACTCAACTGCTTGCAAAATCACCTGCAGAACATACACTGAAAAATAAGACATGTGTGGCCCTACACTTACTTAGGATTAGCCTGTAATACAAACCCTATGGCGAAATAAATTAAGTTTCATAGACTTACATTGGGTTTAGTGATTACATTCATAACACAAATGTTATTATGCAACTGTATAAAAAAGTGATTTTTCTCTGGCAGCCATTTTTGCAGTTGTGACTACAGTAAGTGCGCCATGCAGGTAGTCAATTGGCATTTACTGTCAGTTGTTGAGAAGTCAGGGTTGCCAGTATGGCTGAACTTCTGGGTTCATGATGCAACGTTTCTCTCCCCTCTCTTTGCTCATGACAGAGATGGAAGATAGACTCATTGTCAGCAACTTACCTTCCTTCGCTCCTGCAAGTTATCTTATTTCCCATTTGGTAGTGCTCAGGCACCCCAGCAACCGTCAGGACTGATTACTGGGTCAGGCGCACAGCTGGCCGTCCAATCACAGAGCAGGGATGCTGGGCCAATCAGGTTCCGCAACAGTGTCCCAAAGCTCTATTTCAACAGGTATCTGATTGGTGTTTGTGCCTCTCTAGCGCTTTTACTGTCATTTTGATTATATGTGATTCTGACCTCATTCTTTCTTGTTTCTGGACTTCTGCTTCTACCTTCTCATTTAGACAGTGAAGTACTCTCCTGGTTTGACACTGCTAGTAATTGGTTCTGATTCTGGTTCTGATATTGCCCTCAGGTTTGAACTCTGGCTATCCTTCAGACTACTCTCTGGTTTTTAATTTGGTCCTTGACGCATCTGTATAGTTTTGAGCTGGTTCATCTGACTTTTTTTTTATAGTGTAAGCCCTGTGCCCTGTTCGTCAGTGTAGGAACCATAGCCTCGTTGGGGCGGATAGTTCAAGTACATAGGGATAGTGAAGTGAGTTCAGAATAGGACTGCGCTGTTCCCCATATTCATTACACTTACATTGGGAGTCCATGTTGGTCACATGGAACGGAGCTGGGAGAGAATTTAAGGTGCCCTTATTTCTATGACAACAAGCACAATATATTTTTTTCCTCTTATATTTCCAAAAACAACAGCACTTTTTGAAAACATATCCTTGTGCTTTTCTTTGGTCATAACCCTTTCTACCCATTACATTTCGAGCTTGTTCGATTTTGCTTTCTGCCTACCTACTGCAGTGTTCCCCACGACAAGTGGAGCTTTTGGGTATTGTACTTTTAAGTGTAGTAACTCCTGGAGACTGGCTGGTGAAAACCAGTTGATGCGCTCTCCGCGGAATATCAGCTCCTTCTTGTCTTCATTGTCCATTAACTGTGAGGGAGAGAACATAATACATGTAAACAAAAAATATGTCACTGCATTTCAAAATTGAGAGTGTTTAAAGGCCTCTTTAGATTGGTTGGTTATTGGCTTCTTGCTTCGGTTAATCTTCATCTTTTATAAATGGGACATGAAAGATACAGTGATCGTTCCAGTGACCTAGCCTGCCAAATAATTGAGCAGTGAAAAGGCTCCTCAAAAGAGTGCCCAGCCCATGTAATAAGGCTGGGTTCACACCACGTTTTGTTAAATACAGCTCCCGTTTACGGCTGGGAGGAGGGGGGTGGGGCTTAATTGCGGCACCTGCACTCAGCCGTACTCGGGGACCGTTTTTAATGTATGTCTATGAGCCAACCGGAGTGAACCGCAGCCTCCGGTCGGCTGCTTTTTCGGCCGTATGCGGTTTCCCGACCGCAGGCAAAAACGTGGTCGACCACGTTTTTGCCTGCGGTCGGGAAACTGCATACGGCCGAAAACGAAGCCGACCGGAGGCTGCGGTTCACTCCGGTCGGCTCATAGACATACATTAAATACGGTTCCCGAATACGGCTGAGTGCGGGCGCCGCGATTAAGCCCCCCCCCCTCCTCCCAGCCATATACGGGAGCCGTATTTAACAAAACGTGGTGTGAACCCAGCCTTAGAGGGACTTAAGGTCAGCACCTTATAGACAAATATTTTCAGAAACCACAACACAACTTTGTATCTGTAAAACAGGGCTTAGTATGGCATCTAGGAGGAGTAGGCCAAGGACATACTTTTTACTTCATAAGTTGGGATCTATACCACCTAAGATGACAGGTTTGCAAATGTTATTAACGCTGTGTGAATCATGCTATAATTATAGATAATTATTGGAAAATGACAAGAATTCTTAGGCCAATAAGTGCTACACTACCACATACTGAATGATATAAAATGGGCATACCTTCCCTCTACCAATAAAAAATATACATTGTCAGAGACCGTGACAACTTTTGTCCTCTTTAATGGTCACTTTGCAGTGTAAAAATAAAATGTGTATCCAGATACATACACAAGATATCTACATTTTGCATCAATGAAACAAGGATATTTGTATTTATTTGTATCTGGCTATTTTTCTGTATGCTTTTAGATTTTAAGAGTGCTGTGCTATTCTATCCAATAACAATCTATTCGATCTATGATGCTAGTGTGAACACAGGCTAATGCTTTTGGAAGTTTCTGTGCATATCTGCATTAAGCATATGATGAGTATCTTTCATCTTTAGTTTTTACATGGTTATGAGTACATTCAAATCTTAATATGATAAAGATAACCTATAGATGTCTGTTAGTTTCTTACTATTAGTTCAGGTGGAAAGATCAGCTCTTGTGTCGGGTCAAGAGGCAAGAAGTTGTCTTCTTTGAACAATCCTGAGCAAACCTACAAGAAAAACGTAAGAATATACCAAATATGGCACCATCATTTTACAAGAAAAAGTAAGGTTAATGTTCACATCTCAGAGTACAAGAACAAGCAGATTTCACCTGTTCCATTTCTACCTGTGACTGTAGTAATGTTACAGCTTTTGTTTAAAATAATCTTTAAATATAAAATGAATAAAAACTCTGCGCAAGGAACTGAATATATCAATTGTAACGTCATCATATATTAAATACATATAAATAGTGATAAAACTTACTTCTTCTGGAACAGAATCATGATCTTCATTCAGTCCATTGACTCCATTTACTCCATTACTCTTACTTATGTCGCCATTAACATTACAAGTTCCATTCTCTTTCAGTTGGCAGCAATCCTCTTTCTTTAAAAAACAAATTGGAAACACATCTTAATACTAGTAAAACTGGTTCTAATATAACTGTGTATGTTTAAGCATGTTCGAACTGCGTAAATACTACAGAATGTCCACCCAGAAAACAGGGCGGACATTCCTAACATGTACATGATCCAGCGAGCGCAAGGACTGCTCAAGTGAAATCCGCAAGTCTATTCATTTTGGGCATACGGTAATCGGGATTTTTGCGATAGAGATATCTGCCGTGGAAATTCCACCGTGTGGAAAACAATGTTTTTGGTAAGGCCTGGCAGAAAAGTGTTTAAAAAGTGTCTAAAATGCATATTAACTGTGGTGCAAGTCATGTAAGACAGTTTGGCACCAGAATTCTGGCAGATGTGCAATACTAAATCTGGGCCAATGTTTGCACTGTGGCTTAGACTTCACATCACATCTGAGCCTTCCATCAGTTATATATATCAAGAGTATTTCCTGATATATAACTCTGATGGGTGCTCCGATAAACTGTATGACTATATAGTGGCATGTATCCCTAGTGTTCTTAAAAAAAAAAAAAAAAAAATATACTGCACAGTTAAGGTTTTTTTTTTTTAGTCTGATGTTTAGGAGAGCAAAGTCTACTGTACTTTCCTATACAGGCCAAATGGTCACTCTTTTAGACGTTTTTAAAGGGAAAAGAAGGCATATGGATATATGCTAAAAGCTTTCCCAAAGCTTAGGCCAAAAACCACACCTCGAACCCAGCCTTGGAAATCTACTTTTAAATGTAAGAAATCGCTGTTATGGAGGATCACAATGCAGAAAAAGTCTTTTGTTGCACTCTGGTGTTCCTCTAGGAAGTGTATGCATACAGTAAATTATTTTTTACCATTCACCTTGTCAATAGGGTACATCCCTACACAGTCTGATATAGTCCAGCTGACATACTGCACCACAAAGGCAATGGAAACACCCATTTGTCATTTTATTTACACATGTTCAAAAAAAAAAAAAAAAAAACTTGCATTTGTTACCTATGGTTACTCTGCCAAATACACTGCCAAATTGTTACATATGATCCATGAATGATATTACTATATATTGTATCGTAAGATGATAAAATAACTAAGACCACAGATTGAAATGAAATCTCCTACTGTCAAAGTATTTTTCCCCCAACTGCGGCCGGTTATGTTTGTGCACTTGACAAGACCGTGGTAGTCCTGTCATCCATGGTGGCAAAACTCTAAGTCGAAACTGGCTACCATGACCAGGTGAAACATCATCATTATGGAACAAATGACAACATTGAGCCAAATATCACAGCCATCATAAGCTTTCTAAAGACATGTGCTCCATATTCCAGATTAAGCAACTAAGCTAGCTTACCTTCCCAGCATCCTGTCCTCTCTAATGAATTTTATGTCACCAAGTGGCACTGGCACATGCATAGTGCAAACCTTTGCAAAATCAATGGATGGGACCACAGGGAACCAAGTTTGGAGAAAATTGTACAATTGTACAAGACATTATCGGGATTGCTGAATTAATGACCATACAATTGTATTTCCAGCTATGCCAAAGCAATGTCCAGTGTAGGGTTACTTTAAATGCCCCTCCATGACAGGAGTCCGAACTGCTGAGATGTGACAACAAATATACAGAAATGTGATTTAGATAATCAGATGGGGAATTCTATGATGGAAGTTTGTTAATACCCTTTGTAACCACACCCTTAAAGGACTCCTGCAGAAACAGGAGTCCTTTAAGAGTGTGGTTTTACAAAGGGTATTTATACTACATATTTTTACAAAAAAATGTATTTAAAATCTGCAGATTTGCCATGGATTTCCTGCTGTAGAAAATTTGCAGTGTAACTGACGTGTGTGAAGATACCCGGATGATTTTATGGCTCTTACTATAAGCTACCCCAGAAACGTGTCAGTTTAGGGGACATGAGCTAAAGAAAGTTCTGTCTGGGAGGTAAAACTGCTTCACGAAAATTCTGCTTATTTGACCCTTAAACTTACATTGCAGAATGTTCTGCATCCATCAACTATTGGTCGATAGCCAGTACAACGGCAAAGATTACCTATTAAGAGAGACATAAGTAAACAAGGAGATGTTAAACCAGTTTCTCATTTTTATTGCAATATTTTAAAAATAACCAGTCATCTGCCCTTTATAAAACATATTACAGCAGTCAGTCTTCAATAAGAGAATCCTACATATTATTTACTTAAAGGCAACAAGTGCGCAGTGTGCTGTATAATCCACTTCTAGGTAAAACAGAGACCTTGAGGCAACACTGCACATCACATGACTGGGTAAAAGGTGGAATTGACTCAACGAGAATGTACATAGTCTCTCTAATGTATAACATTGTACTAAACACTATAGGGCTTGTGAAATCTAATTTCTGAAACACCTTTTAACCATAATCTATATGTAAAGTAACATGGTGAGGGTACTGTATATATGGTAATATACAGCCATGGCTCCTGTGTCAATATAAACCTCTAGAGAAAACGTAAACATTACCAACATCACTTTGTAGAAAGTCATTACTGTAGTCCACTCATTCATTATGGGGGAATTTATCAAAATCTGTGTAGGGGAAAAGTGATGCAGTTGCCCATGACCCAACAACCAATCAGATCATTTCTTTACTTTTTTTTAAATGGCCTCTGGGAAATGAAAAAAGCAATCTGACTGGTTGCTATGGGCAACTGTACCACTCTTCCTCTACACAGGTTTTAAAGGGGTACTGCAGCCAGAATTAAAGGGATATTCCGGCCATAGATATCTTATATCCTATCCAAACAATAGGGGATAAGATGGCTGATCACGGCGGACCCCCCCCCCCCCCCCCCACGATCTCCATGCAGCATCCACAGGTCCCAGCGGCGGGCCCCCTGCGATCAGACATCTTGAACACTATCGTTTGAATAGGGGATAAAAAGGTCTATGGCCAGAATACCCCTTTAACTTATCCCCTATCCATAGGATAGGGATAAGTAGCTGAGCGCAGAGGGTCCGACTGCTGAGGACCCCCGCAATCTCCTGAACGAGTCCTGCTCAATCAGGAGCGTGTGTCTTCTACCTCTAGGCGGCACACACTCCATTCATTGAAATGGAGCGTGTGCCATCTAGAGGTAGACAACATGCATGATAGGGGATACGTGGCTTATCAACGGGAGGTCCGACCGTTGGGGCCCCACGTGATAAGCTACTGATCCCCTATCCTGTGGATAGGGGATACGTTTATTCTGGCTGCAGTACCCCTTTAATAAATCCCCCCTATATGTTCTGATTTATGGTGTATAACACTTTCCTTTACCTAAATAGCTTGGATTGTGTAATCGATAAGAGTAGGTCTGTCGATATTCTTTGTCTGCACTCAAGCTTTTTCTCTGCTAACCTCATATTGGTCACCAAAACTTATCCATATCACATAGAGGATAAACTATGTCTTGCTGAACTTCTGTATCTCAATTAAGTGAGTGAGAACAGGATTATGAAAGCGAGTTTAGCCAAGGATCAAGCCTGCCTCCGTTCATATCCTACAGAAGGATCAGCCATTTTAGTTATTTTCTTGTACAAGTGATAATGTACCTTAACATAATAGAAAGAAAAGTCAGAAAACAACAATGAAGCCATGAAATGGTCCTACCTCCCAATGCTTCATTGATCTGCTGCATGGTGGGTTGAGGGTGGTTCCTCAGTAAACTATACATGGACATCACCATCCCAGGCGTACAGAAACCACACTGAGAGCCATGAGCTTTTGCTATTCTTTCCTACAAGAAACATTTATGTTAATAATGGAAGGACTGTAAGTATTCAGACAGAAATGAACAGTTCTTTATTTAATATAAAACTGCAGCTACAGAGTGACATATATAGTAAACCAGACCCAAGAACAGAATTTACAATAGTAAAACAGGTATATAAAAAGTACCCTGTCACATGAACTACAAGCCAATTTGAATTACTGTATTTTTCGCCCTATAGGAGGCACCGTTGTATAAGACGCACCCAATTTATAGGTGCCAAATCTAAAAAAAAAATAAAAAATTCTGAACCCAACAGTGGTCTTCAACCTACGGACCTCCAGATGTTGCAAAACTACAACTCCCAGCATGCCCGGACAGCCAACGGCTTAAGGTCTGCATGTAATGAACCATTGTATATGGCCACTGCGCAGCACTTAGGGGCTGTCATTTAGAGAAGACATAGTGTCACCTTTAAAGGGGGTTGCCGCTCTTCTAAAATAATGAACTGTACTTTAATTGTATAGTTATGCCACTTAATGACTGATGTGCTGTACTTTGTTGTGGGTATATAGGAAGTCCTTTCCCCTTGCTGTGCCATCCTTCTCAGCACTGCAAACAGTGATCCTGTAAATATGATGTCCGGACATGAAGGAGAGCATAACCATCCATCTTGCTCTACATCCTCCAGAGGATGCCAAAGAATGTGTATGGTCATGTGCTCCTTCATGCTCAGGCATGGATCGCCATTCTCAGTGCCAGTGAGGACGGTACAAGGGGCAGAGCTTATCCTATATCCACAACATGACACAGCTGGAGTACAAAGCAGTCAGTAGGTGACAGAACTATTATTAAAGGGCAATTAAAATGATCAACCCCTTTAACACCTTGGTCAAGCTTCAAAGATGGGCAAATGAACATCGTATTACTGCACTAAAGAATCATAATGAGGTTATTGAAAGGAGAATTCTTTACTCAATATTCATGGTCCTTATTCCTTATTTCCTCACTGTCCATTCACAAACACCTCGTTCACCTTAAAGGGTACCTCTCATCAAATAAACTTTTGATATATTTTAGATTAATGAATGTTGAATAACTTTCCAATAGCATGTTAATGAAAAATATCTTCTTTCTATTGTATCTTTCGCGATCAGTCCTGTCAGCAAGCATTTCTGACTCATGCTGGAGTCCTAAACACTCAGAGCTGCCAGCCTGCTTTGTTCACAGCCAAACAGGCTGTGAACAAAGCAGGCTGGCAGCTCTGAGTGTTCTCCTTTGTGAACAAAGCAGACTGGCAGCTCGTAGTGTTTAGGACTCGAGCATGAGTCTGAAATGCTTGCTGACAGGACTGGTAGGGAGACCCCTAGTGGTCATTTCTTCAAAGTGGAAAATTAAATAGAAAGAAGCATATTTTTTAATAACATGAAATTGTAAAGTTATTCTGCATACATTAATCTATAAGATATCAAAAGTTTTTTTGATGAGAGGTACCCTTTAAGAACTTGTGGGTAGCTCAGGAAATTGAAACAAGGAATATAAATATTTAACTTGCACAATGTTCTTCCCACCCCAGGGAAGCAGAAGAGACTGGACTGTTAAAATTGTTAAGCGCAGGGCAGTTGTACCCACACCATGTGCTGGGGAGGTCTGTATGTGACAACTCTATAAGGAGAAAACCTTGTACTGAAAATCTTTGTTGAGTTACATGCCCGCCGATAAAGAAAATGCAAACATTTGTTAAAGTGTTCTGATAACTAAGTAATAATTAACAGACTGTAAAGAAATTCCCATGCTATAGTGACTTGCATGTTACTCCACGAACAAGGTACGGAAAAAGAAAGTGTTAAAGTTCAAATTCTATATTGGTGCAGAATGAGCAGCAATGAGTGTAGTCTTGTAGTGTAAGTGAGGAATAGTCTTGAGTGAGAAATGATTTTAGATACATGTGATTTTTTTGCTAACACTCAATGGGGGAAATCTACTTAGACTGGCATTTCCCATGAGCCACCATGGTCGTGCCCCTTTTACAATGAGCTCTGCTCCATTTTTCTAAAACAGCATATATGGCATAAACTCATCCAAGACTCATACATTTTGTGCAACAAAGTATTGTGCAAAGACTAGAGATTTTCATTTTACGCCAGAAAACTGCCATCAGGTCTGGTAAACTTCCTCCAATTATAAAAAGTATTCTAGGGGTTCTATCTAGTCCAGCATTTTATTCATTTTTTGGTACTGCAATGTGTGTTGACTGCATTCTAAGAACATTTGTAATGTTTTCTAGTATATTTTTATATTTATCTAGAATGGCTCCACACATTGTGCATTTGTGACTTCCATGTCTGTACTTGCTGGTCAATTCATTACGCTACAATAGTATTGGACAATATGAAATACCTATGAGAGGATGTTATGGACACTGAAATTATGTGTTTTTACATCCATTGTTTCCATGCAGTATACATTTCCCTGCCCCCACGGTTTTAGCTTGGTTTAGCCACAGCCACAGTGGGCGGGGCTAAAGAACCTGTTTTTCCAGGTTATGTGAGGAGAGTAGGCCAAAGGGGTGGGGCATTAGGGGATATCACAGGAAACCACATGGCC
Organism: Hyla sarda; assembly: GCF_029499605.1. Taxonomy (NCBI): domain Eukaryota; kingdom Metazoa; phylum Chordata; class Amphibia; order Anura; family Hylidae; genus Hyla; species Hyla sarda. Next base: position 97,084,590 of record NC_079196.1, read on the forward strand.
TTCGGTCCTCTTTTGCTTGGGAATTTCGTTGAGAGAGGAGCATCCTGCTCTTTAGCCTGGGATGGATAAGTATATTGGTTGTATCATTTCTACACTAAATATTCACGTATCACTTGCGTAGATTCCTGCTAGTTTGCTAAACATAGAGTATGTACTATTGTATTAATGCTTGTATGTATGTCTTATTTGGTTTAGCTAATTAATGTTTTTATTAAATGTTATTAACTTTGCTGGTTACCGAGTGATAGTTAATTTGGTGGTATACACTGCCGGTACAAGACATTTCTGCCAAAATACCTTGTACAATTATTTCATAGTTGTACAAAACTTAATCAGTGTTTCTGGGTGTTTTACAAACATATTTAGGACCTATAAATTTAGCCTGAACTTCCTGCTTCCGTTTTCATATAGTTGGTGCCATTTTGACTCCAACAAAGAGAGCACATGGTCGGGGGAGGGGCATGTTTGTTTTACTCTAATTCTAAAATCACAATTGGTGTAGCATGCAGGATTGTCCACAATAAGTGGAGCTGCGGACAGGATTATCACCTTTAGAACCGCAACAAATGGCGTAGTCGGCAGGATTGTCCACAATAAGTGGAGCTGCAGACAGGATTATCACCTTTAGAACCACAACAGAGGATCTATGTTTAGATTAGAGATCTTTAAATACAATATCCCAGAGTTATGTAATCCTGGTAAGTTAAACAGCATTTTTATACCCAGGATAGCCAGAACATGATAACATATTACACAAGAAAAGCATAATATACAGTATATAATATAAAGTCAAAGAGAAATAGTTGCTGGCACTGGTTATGCATTAGCTGAGTTGCGGAACAAACAGTCTTGTAAGCAGTAAAAGTAAAAAGACAAGTGATCCATAGAGTAGTAACGTTTAAAACCCAGTATTGGGAAGAATATATTGATTTACTGCTCACCCTGGGTGGTTGTGTAGCCTCATACACAACAATGATAACAGCGTGTAATCGTAGGTCGTCTGCTGCCCTCCAGTAAGTATATGGCAATAGAAGAAATGGCTTCAACGGAACCTGGCTCCACGGCGCTAACCAAACACAACAGGTGTATAGGTAAAAGAGGATTTATTAACCAGAATGCAATGCGTTTCGCTGCGCATGCACAGCTTCCTCAGGCGTGACAAGGGAGGTACACAACAGGTTTATATAGGCAAGAATTAACCATTTCGTTAACAGAGCAAAAAACAAGAAGAATTAACCTCCTGTACATACAGATACAGGGGGTTAATTCTTCCTGTTTTTTGTTCTGTTAACGAAATGGTTAATTCTTACCTATATAAACCTGTTATGTACCTTCCTTGTCATGGCTGAGGAAGCTGCACATGTGCAGCGAAACACGTTGTACTCTGGTTAATAAATCCTCTTTTACCTATAAACCTGTTGAGGTTGGTCAGCGCTGTGGAGCCGGGTTCTGTTGAAGCCAATTCTTCTATCGTAAGCAGTAAGGCATGCACAGGGTGAGCTCCTGCCACCGCAGGTTAGAGAAAAGGCAATCTCAAATGAACATAGCAAGTAAGAAGGACCAGGGCACTCACAGTTACGGTGATCAGGTATTGCTTCATTATTTTTTCGGTGCAGATAAAATCATGTACAGTGGGGACACCAGGCAGAGTGTCAGGCAACAATAGCTATTTCGTGCCACTCCTGGCACTAATTCAGTTTACCTGAAATAGCTATCGTTGCCTGACACCCCGCTGTACATGATTTTATCTGCACCGAAAGAATAAAGAAGCAATATCTGATCACCGTAACTGTGAGTGCCCCTGGTCCTTCTTACTTACTATAATATATAATACCAGTTGTAAACATTTTGGATTTCAATACTGGGTATATAGCCACTTTAACACAGTATTTTAAGTCAGTATTTGTGAGCCAAAACCAGGATTGGTACAAAACATGAAAGAGGTCAAATTATGTCCACTGTACTTTCTCTTTGTATGTTGGACCCCTGGTTTTAGCTTACAAGTACTGATGAAAAATGCTGAACAAAATGTGCAGCTGTGAATATGGTCTAACCTAAAGAGATTAAGCACAATAATCCAATAAAGACAAGACTTTCTGATGAATTACCTGTACTGGATGCAGCCTACTGGTTGTACTCCCTATTCCTTCCACGGTGGTGATAGCAGCTCCATGCAGAGAGCATACTGGAAGCAGGCAAGCATTTGCTGAATAATGGCTTGAAGTGTTAAGTCACGAACAGAAATGAAGAGTGGTCACATATATAAAGCTTCTTGGAAAAACTTCACTTGTGCCTATGGAGTACCAGAGAAATTTACAGAACAGGGGATACCTAAAACAGTGCCTCCCAAGCAAGCCCTCAAGTAACCTCATTAGAAAATCCTCCACAAATGACTTGTTGGAGATCCCAAAAGACTGGATTGAGGAACACTGACCTAATGTTTTGTTGTGTATTTTATGTGCAATACCCACTGCTATTAGTTATGCAAAGAACTAGTCTTTTAGAACACTGCTCCTAAACACATCTTTTTTATACCGAAAGACTTAAAGGAACTGGCCGCCACATGAAACAGGTGTAGTGAGCGGTGTCACAGAACACTATGACTTAGTCTGAAATACACAAGTGTTTCAGAGAAGTCCTGTTTTAAAAAAAGATGCTGGACTCGGCTAAGTAGTAACAGGGGCGGTCCCCTCCACTGGCCTTAAAAAGCACCTGTCACCAAATAAACTGTTCTCAGCTACATCAGGCTATGTCCCTCAACTACTCCTAACACCACTCCTGCCCTTAAAACAATTTAAAAAGCTCTGTATCATACCTTGCTTGCATAGTACAATTTCCCAGCAGGAGAAAGTGGGCGTTTCCCAGCAGGCATGACATCACAGAAGCCTGCTGAGGGACCACTTCCGCCGTCACATTGTTGCAGCATTGTGATGAATAGACGACCTCAAGCTCTGTGCATATTTCAGTCTGTGCAGATTTCAGTGAGGCTCTCCTTCAGCTGTCAGTCTGTGCAGCTTTCTGTGAGAATCTGTGGAGCTTTCATTTTCTGTGCAGTTGTCAATCAAGCTCAGTGCAGAGAAGCACTTCCTGAGTTCGGACTCCTGCCAGGCCAGGAGGAGACCAAACTCACTGTATTAATTGTGGCAGGGAACAGAACGGAGTCACCTAGTGGCTGTTTTTTATATTACATTTTAAACATATTTATGTTGATAATATTAAAAGCAAGTGAATGGGAAAGTGTCTGCTAATTACACAAGTAACACTATATTTAAAGTATTATTTGGTGACAGGTACTCTTTGCATCTCCACCATCTATGAATTGGGCAAGCATTTCAGGGTAAATCACAGTGTTCTGTGACCCTGCACTCGGCACTTGTTGTATGCCACCCATGGTGTAGGCTCATTTTAAGAGGTAATGGTACTGGATGAACACTTGCTCAGCCAACTACTAAGTCTCCCAAACATGTGCCCATCCTTCCCACAAACAAGCATGCTCAGATTCATGCATGTCTATTTCAATAGGGAGAGAAGAATAAGCAGACATCTTTAACAACGGCATATCGCATTGTCCTGTATCTTTCACTAGGCTAACAAGTCCCAGGCCTAGGGCAGCACTTTATCAGGGGGTGGATGCTGGGGGCAGAATTTTTATTTTTTTAAGTTTAGCTCTTGTGCTCGATTGGATTAGCCATCATTGTACAGTAGCCCTTTAGAAAGGTTTAGATTATGTTTCTAAAGCTCATATATGTTTTGAAGCGAAGGATACACAATCCTTTTGGTAATTGGATTAATTGTTGATACCATCACAGTGCAGGCACCACACCCGCCTCCTCCGCAACCATATTTTGTTCCAGTAAGGAGAACTGTTAGAGAACCGTTAAGGAAACAGTGAACATCACAGAAAACATATTTGTCTTATAACATACATACATAACATAGTGTAATGCTGGCGGTTGGCCGCAATCTTAGGTTCCCCTCCCTGCTGCAGACTCCAGACATACTCCTATGTATTGTCGCAGGCAAAGACAGTTTCTGGCACATGTGTGCACAGGCTGTTTCTTTAAGGATCTGTGTCCATCCTTGATTCTTGTTCTTCTCCAATCTCTGCCAGGCACCACCTATATGAAAGCACTCCTTCCTTTCAGCTGGTCCACACCGATTGGGGCATAAAAATTTGTAAGACATTCAGGGGCGGACATATCGCCTGTACAGCCGGCTCAGCTGCACAAGGGCCCAGTGTGTGAGGGGGCCTGCTCCACTTTTCGGGGGCCGGCCCTACCATGGGACCCGGTGGACCATTGGTCCCAGGTGGAACTTTTCAGGGGCGGCACTTTGCTGCCCCCTTTTTTTTTTGTGCCTAGTAGGTTCATGGTAGGGCCAGCCCGGCTGCTGCACTTTAGACAGTGAGTCTTGCAGCCGGCCGACCCGGGTCTGACGAGAGATGTCACGCAAGTGACATACCTCCGCAGACCTGCGCAGGAGGATGTCAGTGACGTCACTCATAAGGCTGCCAGAGAGGGGAAGTGCTGTGCAGGCCAGGTAAGTGTGTCTGTGTGTTGGGGGGGGGGGGCTGTGCTACCTAATGTGGGGAAACTGAAACCTAATGTGGGGAATCTATGCTACCTAATGTGGGGAAACTATGCTACCTAATTTTGCAGATTGATGTGAGTTGAAGTGCAATTTTATGGCATAGTACTTTATTTTTTTTTTTTTTTGGGGGGGGGGGGGCACATTCTTTGCACAGGGGCCCTCTGCTGTCTGTGTCCGCCCCTGAAGGCATTAATTAAATGGTTTATATATATAAGCAGACAAGTGCTTTGAATAGGTAGGATGCGATGTGTCAGTACTCAAGGTGTAGTATTTTAATGGAGCAATGAAGAAGACTTGAAATATTTATCAATCATAAAAATGCCCATACACCATCAACAGCTGTCAGCTCATTCACAGACAAACATTCATGCCGATTCCATCATACGCTTGGCTCAGATGATCATGTACAACACTTACATCAATAAAAAGTTTACAGGATATAAAAGAAATTCAAAGCTAAAAAGATTTCTTTAAAAGGATACGTTTTCTACGGAGATAGGGCAGAAGCATGACTTCTGGATCGGCATTTTTCTCAATAATCTACATAAAAAGCACAGTATGATTAAGTAATAAATTAAATATATTACAGACAAAATATTTTAATTGTAATATTTTAATACAGCAAAAAGAAAAAGAATAATAATAAAAACATTCAGCTTTTTCTATAGGGCCCCCTATGACAAAGATATTCTCCACTAGACTTAAAGATTCACAGAAAGGGGGGAAGGGGGTCTGCTGCACTTATCAATCTGGTTCAAAAAGCCGATACAGTCAGGAAATGAGCCAACCGGAGACACTTCCTGACTCCAGAGAACTCACTGAAATCAATGGGGTATGGTGTGGATCCGGCAGCAATATGGCTGGAGGCGGTTTTTACAGTCTCCTGCAGTATCTGGCTGTCTGATCCACAAATCTTAGATATGAATTCACCCTAATACTGCAACCAATTCAGTATTCCACAGTTTTTTTTTGTGTTGGATAAATACAGACTCTAGAGGAAAACATGGTGCTCCCATAAAGCCAATGCCCCATGCAATCAGACACTTATCCCCTATCCTGTGTAAAGGAGATAAGTTATTTTTTTCCTGCACCGCCCCTTTAACATACCCGCAGGCCTGGCTGCTTGGCTACTGCACAGTTACTGGCAGCTGGGTGCAAGAAGATTTGGAGTGGAGTGGAGCAGGGGTCTCCTCCTTCCCCCTCTCTTCCGTAGCTTCACACAGTGAAGCGATCAGAGGAGAGGGGGGCCCAGTTGAAGGAAGCCGCCCGCAGCACTCAGGATTGGAGCTGCTCTTCGATCCTGAGTTATCCATATAGACACAAAAAAATTAATAATTGAAAACTTGAAAGAAAAAAAAGTTTGTTTAATGCAATGTTTTGACCCCTATAACTTTTTTATTTACCCATCTACGGAGCTATGTTAGGGTTTATTTTTTGCGCCATTAGCTGTAGTTTTTAACGGTACCACTTTTTGATCACTTATTATTATGTTTATTCTGGGATATGATGTGACCAAAAGTCCGCAATTTACGCCTTTTACAATGCAACATTAGGAACATCATAATTTAATAGCTTGAACAATTACTCACGCGGCGATATCAAATATGTTTATTTTTTTTACTGTGTTTTATTTGAACAATGGGAAAAGGTGGGTGATTTGAACTTTTCTTAGGGGGAGAATTTTTTAATATTGAATGTTAAATGCTATTGATCACGGCATTTAAAGGGTAGCTCCCACCATCCTTTTTTTTTTTTTCTGTCCCTGCCTATTGCCCATCTATCCCTAACCCCCTCCCTGCTTTCAATTTTTTTTTTTTTACTATATTAAAAATGCTTTTTTGTCTGCCTGGTAGTGTGCTCACTACCAGGCAGGCTTCCCCAGCAGGCACCACGTCACTGATGCCTGCTGGGGGGGGGGCTGACTTCCGCCCTTAGTTCATCTACACAGAGTGCCTCCAGCTGTTTCATCACTACAACTCCCAGCTTTCCCTGACATCTATTGGCTGTCAGGGCATGCTGGGAGTAGTAGTAGTGAAACAGCTGGAGGCACCCTGTGTTGAAAACAATAAGTCAGGGCCATGGGCTACCTTCCACCGCTCCCCCCCCCCCCCCGTGTTAAAACCCCCGAACCCCGCTCTCCCCCAACCCCATGTTAAAACCATGATCCCCCTAAACATATCTCCCCTAAACATACTTACATGCCGCAGAGTCCTGCAGCAGCAGCGGCGTGCTGCTGGGGCAGCAGCAGCGGCGACATGTGCGGGAGGAGTGGCCTCCCGTCCAGTGGCCAGGAAGCCAATGCGCTCGATCCCGCCTGTCTGATTGACAGGCAGGGAGCGAGCGCAGGCTGAATGAATTCGGACCGATTGCCCAGCCGACATCGGTCCCAATTCAGCCGTGACGTCACGCCAGCCTGCAGCCGGCCACTAGGAGGGAGACCCCTAGTGGCTGGTTTTCAAACGTAAATTAAAAAGGTTTTAATAAAAAAAAAAATATTGAAAATATATTAGAGATATGTTGTACTACATATGTACTACAACATATCAAAAAAAATGTTGATGACAGTGCCCATATAACCATTTCAATGACGGCAGCAGGGATCTGCCGGTTATGACGCGGACCCAACCCGCAGACCCACGTCATGTTCCCCTCACCCGAACCATGAGGTACCGGTACGTCATAGGCCGGGAAGGGGTTAAAAGGTGAAGAGGAAAAAAACTAAAAACCCAAAAAATGAGAACTGCCTGTGTCCTGTGTCCAAAAATGGGCTGTGTCCTTAAAGGAGAACTCCAGAATATAAAAATTGTCCTCCATACTGCTGGCAGAAAAAAAATAAAGATGTACATACCTTCCTTCGCTCCCCCGGGTCCTCCGGTAACCGTCTCCGGTCTCCGCCGCGATCCTCTTCCTGGTTGCTGGTGGTCAGCGAGTCATACTGCACTCAGCCAATCACCAGCCGCAGTGAAGTCCCGACTCGGCCGGCGATAGGCTGAGCGGCAGTGTGAGAACGCTTCATGACACACAATTCTTCACTACACCGGCACCTGCTGCCGGGGCCGAAAACGTCACACTGCCGCTCAGCCTATCGCCGGCCGAGTCGGGACTTCACTGCGGCCGGTGATTGGCTGAGTGCAGTATCAGAGAGGCGTAGACCAGAAGAGGATCGCGGCGTAGACCGGAGGCAGTTACCGGAGGCCCCGGGGCAGCGAAGGAAAGTATGTACATCTTTATTTCCTGCCGGCAGTATGGAGGACAATTTTTATATTCTGGAGTTCTCCTTTAAAGGGGATAATTTACAATAGTAATACTTGAACCTCAATATTTGAGAGGTTGAGCCTCACATGCATAATGTAGACAGCAAGGACAACCCAAGGACACATTAATAGGTCATCCGTGTAATGCATGAAAAAGCTATTCCTCCAGAAGAAGAGCAGCTCTTTGCCATTGTTCTGGCTAATATTGGGGGTCTTGTGGATTACCCATTTTAAGTACAACCCTATGTATGGAGATTTCTTACAACAGACATCCCATTTAGGGTACGGTCACACATATGCAGATTTGATGCGCAGGATTTTCTGCTGCAGATTTCAATGTAAACTAAATGACTGAGCACAGCTTCTAATCTGCAGTTACAAATCCTGCGCAGGATTCCGTATGTGTGAACGTACCCTTAAACTGGATTTACAAACACAGATTTCTAACCTATCAGACTGGTACTACAAATAAATGTAATTGATCTTAGAAGGCCATATACACAGATATATGTTATACACAAGCTAGTCATCCCATGTTAGACACATTACAGCAGTGTTTCCTAACTAATGTGCCTCCAGCTGTTGTAAAACTACAACTTCCAGCATGCCCGGACAGGAAAAGGCATGCTGGAAATTGTAGTTTTGCAAAAGCTGAAGGCACACTGGTTGGGAAACTCTACTAAAAGCTAGTAACTAAGGTTTTGATCTTACAGCTAAGAAACATTGTATCCGTCTATATAGATAGGTAATGTGTAGTGTGAAATCCTCAGCTTACCTTTCTCCCATTCACATAAAATAGTAGCTGGCTGGATTCAGCAAGGCTTGACATGTTTTCAGAGTTGTGTATGTCACCGACTGAAGACAACTACAAGTTTCAGGAACTGAGCCAATAAATAGAAGCAGCTTGCTGCCTCCCCCTTGTTTCCATTGGAGGACAGTGTGTGGACATTCCTCAGTTAAAGATACAGCACAATATGAGAGGTAATGCATAGTTTGCTGCATTAAAGCCTATTTTGAGCCTTCAGGGCAAAACATTTTTTTAAACTTTAAAACCCATAACTTTTTTTTTTTTTTATTATTAATCCATTGATCTAGCTGTATGAGGGCATCATTTTGGACCTCGGGCCTTTTCCACAACACTGTCTAATGGTTTATGTTCTCTATTTGCTATTCACTTCAGCATCTAACATGTTAAATTGACAAAACCAGCATTATCTCTGAACTCGGCTAATGCTAATAACCTCTATGATGCTGTGGCCCTACCTACTGTGGCATTGGAACCTTTGAGACCCTCAAGCCCAGGTGTATTATCCTTCCCTGCGTCCCCTATGCCTACACTCACAGCAGTGTATGAAGCGGAGGTATAAAATAAGGTACATGGCAGGCTCATAACACAAGAGAGATATTGTCATCACCAGTTTCCTTTCTTAGATTGACAAATTATTCCGGGACCATTCATGGGCCATACAGCTTTTATTTATTTATCTTTTTTGCCCTAAATGGGTAGTAGGACAAGTGACACCACCGGATCCAGACTAATCCCACTGACTTGAAAGTGGTCCATCGGGTGTCCGGTATTTTAGGGGAGTAAAGTGAAGAAAAGTGGAGCAGCTTCCTGTCCTCCCTACGGACTGAATAACAAAGCCCCCTTTACCAGAGCATGATGGCCGTGTGAATGTTGCCTTAGAGACTCTGACAGGTCTGCATATTAATTTTGTCCTTTAGGGTAGGGTCACACAGAGCTCATCCGCAGCAACTGCGGATGCACCAATGGCAGTGACCGGAGCAAGCTCCCTGCTCCGTGTGTACACTAGGAGCAGACACACAGAGCTATGATACACAGAGCTCGGGACCCCCTAATATCTCCTGTACGTGACCCCGACTTCTTACGCATCCTCAGCGCACTCTAGCCCTTACCTTTCTGGACAAACACAAGTAATGGCCTGCTAAGCAAACCATCAGATGAGGCGGAACATTGCTATGATCGGTGATTGGCTAAGCAGGCCGTCGCTTGCGTTCATCTAGGAAGGTGCGGCCACTCTGCTCCAATGACATGTAAGTATCCAGGGCCCTATACTGGACATCATGGGGGGTCCCAGCAGTCGGACCCACGATCAGACACTTATCCCTATAGCAGGACACTATCCTGAGTCTAAAAAGTTTATTTTCCTCTGACTACCCCTTTAACAGTAGAGTAGCAGTTGAGCATGCACAATGCTGCTCCATTTACCTAGACAAGAGACCTCCCTTCTCATGATCGGTGGCGGTCCCATGGGCTGGACCACCACATTCTCTAGTGTCTGTCAGCAACACAATGATGGTTTCATATAGTTGGTGGCCATTTTGACTCACTAACAAAGAAAGCACATGGTCGGGGGAGGGGCATGTTTGTTGTACTCTTATCCAAAAAACCTCAATTGGTGTAGCATGCGGGATTTTCCACAATAAGTGGAGCTGCAGACAGGATTATCACCCTAGAACCGCAACAGTCCTGTGTGCAGGATCTGTTGCACACACGTCCAGGGACTTGCTGCAGCGCTGTTATACTTGCAGCCTATGGTATGTTACTTGCCTGTGGACCGTTCCGGGTCCTCTCTGTCTTCTGTGCCGGAGGATCATCTGAGCAGTGTATTGCAATGGATGCGCAGCAGCTTCTGGATCTAGTGCGCGCCTGCCTCTCTGTGTTTCTACCTGTGGCCACGCATCATCGATCAGCTGAGCGGAGCTCCAGGGGTATCGGTAAGTCACTTCAGGGTTAAGCAGCGGCAGCAAACTTTATGCTTCTTTAAATGATAGAATTTGAATTATACATCTTACACATAGTGTGTATGATATGAGGATATGTATAAAGCATCGTCTTACAGTTTTGAGCTTTAGTCCAATATTTGCTCAGCAGGATTGTTGGGGGCGTGTTCGGCGTGTATTTAAAGGAGATATGCAGCGCACAACAATTGCTTTTCCCATACAGTGATCCCCCGACCTACAATGGCCATGGCATACGATAATTTCAACATATGATGGACTCTTAGTGACCCCTCATATATTGAGGGATCACTGTACATCAGAAACAAAAGTTATATAACTTTCCAATATACTTGCGTTTTTTTCTCTTTCACAGTTCACCTGTAATTCCTTCCTGAGCTGTGTACAAGAAGCTCAGTAGTTCTTCCAGCTAGTGTGACTTTCAAGCCCATAGAGGTGCATTAGGCAGCCATATAAGGCTCGGAACGTCCCTATAGCCCACAATGCAACAGGAGGGTTTTCTCCCTCCCGTCACCCTTCTGCTCCAGCCTGACGAGCCGTCCCTTATTAAAATTCATTATGTCATTATATGGCCATCCCCAATTGGCCATCCTGGAGGCTGCAAAGCTCAGCCTATGTAAGGGGGGGCCCAGCCAGCTCCCGAAAACCAGATCCCTGCTGATTGCTGTCCAGGCATGCTGGGAGTTGTAGTTTTGCCACCGCTGGAGACACATAATTTGGAGACAACTGTACATGCTATACTAGCATAAAGAATGCCAGCGGGGACCGGGTTTTTCAGAGAAGATCACAATCCCCCCCCCCGGCATTCTTTATGCTATTATAGCATGCACATTGGTCTCCAAACTATGTGTCCCCAGCAGTGGCAAAACTACAGCTCCCAGCATGCCCGGAAAGCCTTTGGCTGTCCGGGCATGCTGGGAGTTGTAGTTTTGCCACCGCTGGGGACACACAATGACGAGCCTGCTCATGACAATATTGCCCCCTGTATGCCCCCTCTAAAATTATCAAGCAGCATCACCGCTCGCTCCCCAGCCAGCCTGCTGACTCCCACCGGGAGCCCTGACTGGTCACATGGACCAGGCAAAGATTAATTCCCTGCTGGCCGGGGAGCGAGCGCTGATGCCGCCCACTTCTCTGACTGATAAGTGAAGATGGCAGCGGTTCTCAGGAGTGAGATTCGCTGCAATCTGTCCCTCTGTGCTGGTACTACAACTCCCATCATGGGAGTTGTAGTACAAGCCCTGCAGCAGCCTCCCGCAGCCGAGGGATGTGCAGGAGCCATTCCTGTCGTCCCTCAGTGCTGCGGTGATACTACTACCACCATCATGGATCAAAGTCTGGTCCATGATGGTGGTTGCAGTAACACCACAGCTCTGAGGGATGGCAGGAATGGCTCCTGCACATCCCTCGGCTGCGGGCGGCTGCTGCAAAGCTTGTACTACAACTCCCATGATGGGAGTTGAATTACCAGTGCAGAGGAACAACTCTCATCATTCCCAGATATAATTTTCCTGTCTAGAAATGATCGGAGTTGTAGTTTAGCAACAGCTGGAGGCTGTCCCTCTGTGCTGGTACTACTACTCCCATCATGGGGACAGCGTCGATGACCAGAGATTCTTTTTTATCTTTTAATAAAATGGTTAACAAGGGCTAGTCGGGGAGTGTTTTTGGAATAAAAAAAATGTAAAACTTATGTTGTGTTTTTTATTTATTTTATTTTACAGGCTTAGTAGTGGAAGCTGTCTTATAGACAAAATCCATTACTAAGCCAGGGCTTAGTGTTAGCCCCAAAACCAGCTAGCACTAACCCCCAATTATTACCCCGGGCCCACCCCAGGGGTGCCGGGAAGAGCCAGTACCAACAGGCTCGGAATGTCAAACATCCTGGGCCTAGGCAGTAACAGGCTGGCGTTATTTAGGCTGGGCCACCCTGGTAACGTCTGAAAATCCAAAGTCCAAAATAGTGTCTTTTTGGTCACTTTTTATATAATGAAAAAATGAATAAAAAGCGATAAAATAAAAAAGTTATAGGGGTCAGAAGATGACAATTTTAAACATATAAATTTTCCTGCATGTAGTTATGATTACATACCGTATTTTTTGCCGTATAAGACGCACTTATTCTTCCCCAAAACTGGGGGGAAAAAGTCGGTGTGTCTTATACGGCGAATACACCCCTATCGCGGCGGTCCCTGCGGCCATCAACGGCCGGGACCCGCGGCTAATACAGGACATCACCGATCGCGGTGATGCCCTGTATTAACCCTTCAGACGCGGCGATCAAAGCTGACCGCCGCGTCTGAAGGGAAAGTGACACTAACCCGGCTGTTCAGTCGGGCTGTTCGGGACCGCCGCGATTTCACCGCGGCGGTCCCGAACAGCCCGACTAAATAGCCGGGTTAGTGCTTACAGGACACCGGGGGGGACCTTACCTGCCTCCTCGGTGTCTTCTCCGTTCAGGGATCCCCTGTATGCCGGCGCTCTCCTTCCTCGTCATCACGTCGTCGCGTACGTGCGTCGGCGTGCGTAACGACGTGATGGCGGCGACGGAGAGCGAGGATACTCGGCCGGCAGCAGAGACGTTCCAGAGCGACGGGGACATGGCGACAGCGATGGAGCGACATCCAGGGCAGCGGTGACTGTTCCGGAGCGGCGGGGACACGTGAGTATTACCTCCTATGCAGTGGTCTTCAATCTGCGGACCTCCAGATGTTGCAAAACTACAACTCCCAGCATGCCCGGACAGCCAACGGCTGTCCGGGCATGCTGGGAGTTGTAGTTTTGCAACATCTGGAGGTCCGCAGGTTGAAGACCACTATTGGGTTCAAAATCTTTATTTTTTTAGATTTTGCCCCTAAAAATTGGGTGCATCTTATACACCGGTGCGTCCTATAGGTCGAAAAATACGGTAAGTACGACAAAATCAAACCTTCATAAGTAGGGTATCATTTTAATCTTATGGACCAACAGAATAAAGAGAAGGTGTAATTTTTACTGAAAAATGTACTGCGTAGAAACAGAAGGCCCCAATATTTACAAAATAGCGTCTTTTTTTTTTCAATTTTGTCCCACAATTATTTTCTTTTCCATTTCGCCGTAGATTTTTTGGTAAAATGACTGACGTTATTACAAAGTAGAATTGGTGGCTCAAAAAATAAGCCATCATATGGATTTTTAGGTGCAAAATTGAAAGAGTTATGATTTTTTAAAGGTAAGAAGGAGAAAACGAAAATGCAAAAACGGAAAAACCCTGCGTCCTTAAGGGGTTAATAATAAGAAATTTGTTCAGCCCTGGAGATTGTGTAACTTGTAAATGTTGTAAGCCCTATAGCCCTTCAATATATGGCTGGGAAAGCATCACATGTATTTTGTACCATCTACCCTGCATTGATCTGCTGGGTAGATGGGTACATGGTGATAGAATACCAAGGCACTGCTGTAAAAGAATCAGAAGAGCAAAAGACGTTACCTGTGGGAGCTTTCACTGGTCATGTACATGTGTACTATTGTATGGAGTAGCCTCTACAGATTCCATTACGCCAGTAGCTTCAGCCTGCTGAGGGCTCCTTTTTTACGGGAAGATTTGTCATTTTTATTGGTACCATTTTAGACTACATATGACTTTTTGATCATTTTATTTTATGCACATTTTTTGACTTGTTACTAGTCCCACAGAGGGACTCACAGCAATCACTAGATCACTGGTATAGTACACTACACCGGCAATGTACCCCGCCATGCACAGCACAGCATGGCCGGGTACACAGACATCCATTGCAAGCCTGGATGCCTTCACAAAACCTCCCAGCTGCCATGGAAACCCAGGGCTGAGGATCGCCAAGGCTGATATTTCAAGTAAGTAGAACTGTTCTTATGTGGCAGTCATTAAGAGGTTAAACTTTTATAGACAAATACATCAAGTTCATACAAAGACTCAATATTTACTGATGGCATGACACAGGACTCATGGTAACACTCACCTTTTCTTCTCCGGACAATAATTCTCTTCGCCAGATGTACTTAAACTCCTATTCTGGCTTCACTAGCAAATGTTGGCTGCTCTCTGCTTATAACTCACCAACACCCCCTGTTGACAGATGCATATGTCTGTTTGCTTATTATGCTTTTATTGTTCTGGATAAATCACTGTACACTTCTCTAACTTGAAGGGTTAACCCCTTCCCGCTAAAGGACGTATGCATACGTCCCAGCACCCAACATGTTCGCACACTGGGACGTATGCATATGTCCTGACGAGCTCCTGCTCTGCTGCGCGCAGTTCAGGAGATCGGCAGCGGGACCCAGCTGTCAGTCACAGCCAGGGTCTCACCGCAGCTGCCGGGGCCATGATCACGCCAGTCCCGGTGTGAGGTGGTTTTTTGCGCCCCCGTAGATCCATGCGTCCACTCCTCCCCCAGCTCTCCGAACATTTCCGAAGCTAGAGCTGGGGCAAGGGGAGGAAGGAGGTACACGCCCCCTCCCTGAGCTCGGCTGGACGCAGATCTCCACGACACGCCCCCTCCCTGAGGACATGAATCTCCACGGCAGGTCCCCTCCCTCATCTCCCCTCCCTGAGGACGTAAATCTCCACGGCAGGTCCCCTCCCTCATCTCCCCTCCCTGAGGACGTAAATCTCCACGGCAGGTCCCCTCCCTCATCTCCCTGAGCTGAGGACATAAATCTCCACGGCAGGTCCCCTGCCTCATCTCCCCGAGCTGAGGACGTAGAGCAGTGCTCCCAATGAGCTCTATGTGTAAAGGGGGACATACTGCACAGGCTCTTTAGCCCATGCAGTATGTCCTCCTTTAGCCTGTACAGTATGTCCCCCTTTAGCCCATGCAGTATGTCCCCCTTTAGCCCGTGCAGTATGTCCCCCTTTAGCCCGTGCAGTATGTCCCCCTTTAGCCCGTGCAGTATGTCCCCCTTTAGCCCGTGCAGTATGTCCCCCTTTAGCCCGTGCAGTATGTTCCCCTTTAGCCCGTGCAGTATGTCCCCCTTTAGCCCGTGCAGTATGTCCCCCTTTAGCCCGTGCAGTATGTCCCCGTTTAGCCCGTGCAGTATGTCCCCCTTTAGCTCGTGCAGTATGTCCCCCTTTAGCCCGTGCAGTATGTCCCCCTTTAGCCCGTTCAGTATGTCCCCCTTTAGCCCGTGCAGTATGTCCCCCTTTAGCCCGTGCAGTATGTTCCCCTTTAGCCCGTGCAGTATGTCCCCCTTTAGCCCGTGCAGTATGTCCCCCTTTAGCTCGTGCAGTATGTCCCCCTTTAGCCCGTGCAGTATGTCCCCCTTTAGCCCGTGCAGTATGTCCCCCTTTAGCCCGTGCAGTATGTCCCCCTTTAGCCCGTGCAGTATGTCCCCCTTTAGCCCGTGCAGTATGTCCCCCTTTAGCCCGTGCAGTATGTCCCCCTTTAGCCCGTACAGTATGTCCCCCTTTACACATAGAGCTCATTGAGAGCACTGCTCTATGTCCTCAGCTCGGGGAGATGAGGGAGGGGACCTGCCGTGGAGATCTATGTCCTCAGGGAGGGGGTGTGCCGTAGAGATCTGCGTCCAGCCGAGCTCAGGGAGGGGGCGTGTACCTCCTTCCTCCCCTTGCCCCAGCTCTAGCTTCGGAAATGTTCGGAGAGCTGGGGGAGGAGCGGACGCATGGATCTACGGGGGCGCAAAAAACCACCTCACACCGGCAGCATTAATACCATAGATGCCGTGATCAATCCTGATCAAGGGAACTATGGTGTTGACTGGGGAAGGGTGTTCCCCCTGTTCACCAACGGCAGCGCCGCAATACGATCGCGAGTCGCCGTTGGTTGCTATGCCTGCTACGGAAGCCTGTGAGATTCAGCCAGAGGCAGGATCGCACAGGCTGTAGTGTCTGACGCTCATCAGGTCATACTGTGTTGAAGTACAAATGTATTGCAGCATAGCATAACAGGTAAAAAGTGAAAACAAATAAATAAAAGGTTCTTCAATAAAAGTATAAATTGTAAAAAAAATTAAATAAATGCCCCTTTCCCAATAAAAGCCCTGTATTATCATAAAAATAAAAAAAACACACAAATCATATACATACTAGCAGGGGCGTACCTAGAGCATTTGGCACGGGGGCGGACCCTTTGTTTGGCACCCCCCACTTAATTACAGAGTTAAACCCCCTTCCCAATAGGTATAGGAACAGAGTTAACCCCCCCCCCCCTTTCTCCTTAGGTATAAGCAGCAGAGTCCCCCCACCCTCTTTCCCCGTAGTTATAGGCAGAGTTAAATAAAAACCTCCCCCCCCCCCCCGTTTCCCATAGGTATAGGCAGAGTTAAACCCCTTTTTTCCCATAGGTATAGGCAGATTCCCCCCCCCCTCCTCCCCATTGGTATAGGCAGAGTTACCCCCCTCTTCCCCATTGGTATAGGCAGTTACCCCCCCACCCCACCCTTTCCCCATAGGTATAGGCAGAGTTACCTCCCCCCCCCTCTTTCCCATAGGTATAAGCAGAGTTACACCCCCACTCTTTCCCATAGGTATATGCAGTTACACCCCCGCTCTTTCCCATAGGTATATGCAGTTACACCCCCCTCCTTTCCCATAGGTGTATGCAGTTACACCCCCCCCCTTTCCCATAGGTATATGCAGATACACCCCCCCCTTTCCCATAGGTATATGCAGTTACCCCCCCCCTTCCCATAGGTATATGCAGTTACACCCCCCCTTTCCCATAGGTATATGCAGAACCCCCCCTTTCCCATAGGTATATGCAGTTACACCCCCCCCTTTCCAATAGGTATATGCAGTTACACCCCCCCCTCTTTCCCATATGTATATGCAGCTACACCCCCCCCCCTCTTCCCCATAGGTATATGTAGAGTATCCCCCATGTGAGTGGCACCCGCCCCCCCCCCCCCCTTAGTATGCCACTGCATACTAGGTATTGCCACGTCCATAATGATGTGTACTATAAAAAAAAATATATACAAAATATATTTTTTTTAAATGTGCAAAATTTGCCAATTTTGGTGCGAATAACGGAATAAAAAAGATCAAAAGGTAGCGCGTATCGCAAAAGTGATACCATTGAAAGCACAGCTTGTCCCACAAAAAATAAGCCCTCACTTAATGGCGTCGGACGACAAATAAAAAAGTTATGGCTGTCGGAAAATGATAACACAAAAAAGGGAAAAAAATAATTTTGCTCAGAAAAGGAAAAATGGGTATCACCATAATCGTACCGACCCGCCAGAAATGTTAGTTTTTCACAATATTTTTGAGTTTTTCACAATAAATGCTGCAACAAAAATGCAACACTTATATAAAGTACAATAGCTGACATTTATCATTCTCTTTAGACCCTTAGACTAAGTGTCTACAAAAGGCGCAAAAAAGGCGCAAGCAGGGTTTATTTGCGCCTTTTGGTTTACACATTTCTGCTGATTTTGAGTTGCAATCCACTGATTTTGGCGATACACATGATATGGAAGGGTTTTATGAACTGCGCCTTTTTGTGAAAAGGTGCAAAAAAGGCGCAATGCCACTGAAAAGTCTCTAAAACGAGACCAGCCCAGACTTATCTTAGCTTTTTGGTGTATGTGAAGAGAGAAATTTCAGAAAATGTGACCTGCACAAAATGTATCAAATACTATGTGACCATATAATAAATCTGGTGCTCCTACATATTACAGCACACACAAAAAAGGTGTAGAAAAATGCTTTACCTATACACCTACAATGATAAATGCTTCACTTACACCTACAATGATAAATGCTTCACTTACACCTACAATGATAAATGCTTCACTTACACCTACAATGATAAATGCTTCACTTACACCTACAATGATAAATGCTTCACTTACACCTACAATGATAAATGCATCACTTACACCTACAATGATAAATGCTTCACTTACACCTACAATGATAAATGCTTCACTTACACCTACAATGATAAATGCTTCACTTACACCTACAATGATAAATGCATCACTTACACCTACAATGATAAATGCTTCACTTACACCTACAATGATAAATGCTTCACTTACACCTACAATGATAAATGCTTCACTTACACCTACAATGATAAATGCCGGCCAATATGTCACGAAAAACAATCTCAGAATCGCTCCGCTCATAAAAAGTGTACTAAAGTTATTACCATTTAAAGAGACACGTCAATTTTTTTTTTTTTTAAAGAGCCTGGTCATTAAGATATAAAAATGGGTGTGTCCTTAAGGGGTTAATGATGATCACTGATGTCCGCCATTATGCATGAGGTTCTGGCTACTGATTACAGCAACTGGCCAGTTCTGATGTAAATGGACTAAAAAGTGTTTAACCCCTAGAGGACTAGAGGAACAGCGATGTACATGTATGTCGCGAGGTTCCGGGAACACTGCTCCGCCTGACACGGTGATCAGAACCAGCCAGCTGCTGTCATCAGTAGCCAGGACCTGATACATAATGGCGGACATCAGTCATCCCACTGATGTCCGCCATTAACCCCATAAGGACGGACCCATTTTTTACCTTAATGACCAGGCTCGTTTTAAAAAAAAAATTGACATGTGTCTCTTTAAATGGTAAGAACTATAGAACGCTTTTTTTCTGAGCGGAACGATTCTGAGTTAGTTTTTTCGTGACATATTATACTTTATATAAGTGGTGCATTTTTGTTGCAGCATTTATTGTGAAACCCATTTTTCCTTTTCTGAGCAAAATTCTTTTTTTTCCTTTTTTGTGTTATCATTTTCAGACAACCATAACTTTATTTTTCGTCCGACGCCATTGAGTGAGGGTTTTCTTTTTTTTTTTTGCAGGGACCGATGCACGGAATGGTATGGACTTCACCGCAACAAAGTAACCAATAAGCAAATCTCCAGCACGGCACAACTCTTCTGAACGGAATACTTTATTGTATAAATCCATGACACAGGACAGTAGGAAGGTGACACGTTCATATACCAGTAAAAAAATTCCATCAAAACTTCCATCAAAAATTCCATCAAAACAAAAATGGACGGATAAACACTTCAGATAACGACGCACAAAATGAGCCCTCATACATTTCTGTATACAGAAAAAAAGTGTTATAGGGGTCAGAAGAGGACTATTTTAGGCATGCTCATTAGAGATGAGTGTACTTACAGTAAATTCGATTCGTCGCGAACTTCTCGGCTCGGCAGTTGATGACTTATCCTGCGTAAATTAGTTCAGCTTTCAGGTGCTCCCGTGGGCTGGAAAAGGTGGAGACAGTCCTAGAGGAGTCTTTCCTAGGACTGTATCCACCTTTTCCAGCCCACCGGAGCACCTGATGGCTGAACCAATTTACGCAGGAAAAGTCATCAACTGCCGAGCCGAGAAGTTCGCGACGAATCGAATTTACTGTAAGTTCGCTCAACTCTAATGCTCATCTTCGTACAAAAAGTTATGGGGGGGGGGAGATTTATCAACATTCTGTCCAGAGGAAATGTTGCTGAGTTCCCCATAGCAACCAATCAGCTCGCTTCTTTCATTTTTCAGAGGACTTTTCAAAAGTGAAAGAAGCCATCTGATTGGTTGCCCATTGATAAATCTCCCTTTATAATTTTTTAAAGGTAGTAATACAATATAAAACCTATATAAATGGGGTATCGTCGTAATCATATGGACCTACATAATAATGATAATGTATCATTTTTACCAAGAAGTGCACTACGTAGAAACAGAAGCCTCCAAAATGTTAGCTTTTTTTCAATTTCGCCCCACAAATCATTTTGAGCCCTCATACCTAAAAAAAAGACCCCATGGTAACCCTGCTGCACACCCCACTTCCGGTTCTTGAGCAGTGTTTCCCAACCAGGGTGCCTCCAGATGTTGCAAAACTACAACTCCCAGCATGCCCGGACAGCCTTTGGCTGTCCGGGCATGCTGGGAGTTGTAGTTTTGCATCAGCTGGAGGAACCCTGGTTAGGAAACACTTGTAGATGTTATTTCCTACTGGCTGTGATGTGAAAGTTATTCTGTAGCCTAGCACTACACCCTCCCTTCTGGTCACATGATCGTGACATAGCAAAGGTCCTGTAGCTTACCAGGACGTGGCCTGATCGTTCCTCAGTAACCATAGTAACCGCAGCCTCATGCGCACTTTACGTACAGCCTTGCGCTCTGCTCGCCGTCTGCTGTTTCGCACGGTGGCCGGAGTGATCAGCATGTGTGCGGGGGTGAGCGCCATGCGGGATCCGCGCTCCCTGTTCAGGCTCCCAAGTGTGCCGGGGACTGAGCCTGGGAAGACTAACGACGTGCTGGTCAGCCTGCCCCGGACCGGAGCTCAGAGGCCGCATCATGTGCTCTATTTCCCGGGAGACGTGCAGGTGATTCCAAGCGCACGCCGTGTGTACAGGCTGTCACGTGTCCAGAGCCGTGTGCGCTGCATGAAAAATGTGTACTATAGGGGCAGTATCTGTATGATGTGTATATGCTGCATGTATAAGATCTGTACTACAGGGGGTAGTATCTGTATGATGTGTATATACTGCATGTATAAGATCTGTACTATAGGGGGCAGTAACTGTATGATGTGTATATACTGCATGTATAAGATCTGTACTATAGGGGGCAGTAACTGTATGATGTGTATATGCTGCATGTATAAGATCTGTACTATAGGGGGTAGTATCTGTATGATGTGTATATACTGCATGTATAAGATCTGTACTATAGGGGCAGTATCTGTATGATGTGTATATGCTGCATGAAAAATGTGTACTATAGGGGCAGTATCTGTGTGATGTGTATATGCTGCATGTATAAGATCTGTACTATAGGGGCAGTATCTGTATGATGTGTATATGCTGCATGTATAAGATCTGTACTATAGGGGGTAGTATCTGTATGATGTGTATATACTGCATGTATAAGATCTGTACTATAGGGGCAGTATCTGTATGATGTGTATATGCTGCATGTATAAGATCTGTACTATAGGGGGTAGTATCTGTATGATGTGTATATACTGCATGTATAAGATCTGTACTATAGGGGCAGTATCTGTATGATGTGTATATGCTGCATGTATAAGATCTGTACTACAGGGGGTAGTATCTGTATGATGTGTATATACTGCATGTATAAGATCTGTACTATAGGGGGCAGTAACTGTATGATGTGTATATACTGCATGTATAAGATCTGTACTATAGGGGGCAGTAACTGTATGATGTGTATATGCTGCATGTATAAGATCTGTACTATAGGGGGTAGTATCTGTATGATGTGTATATACTGCATGTATAAGATCTGTACTATAGGGGCAGTATCTGTATGATGTGTATATGCTGCATGAAAAATGTGTACTATAGGGGCAGTATCTGTGTGATGTGTATATGCTGCATGTATAAGATCTGTACTATAGGGGCAGTATCTGTATGATGTGTATATGCTGCATGTATAAGATCTGTACTATAGGGGGTAGTATCTGTATGATGTGTATATACTGCATGTATAAGATCTGTACTATAGGGGCAGTATCTGTATGATGTGTATATGCTGCATGTATAAGATCTGTACTATAGGGGGTAGTATCTGTATGATGTGTATATACTGCATGTATAAGATCTGTACTATAGGGGCAGTATCTGTATGATGTGTATATGCTGCATGTATAAGATCTGTACTACAGGGGGTAGTATCTGTATGATGTGTATATACTGCATGTATAAGATCTGTACTATAGGGGGCAGTAACTGTATGATGTGTATATACTGCATGTATAAGATCTGTACTATAGGGGGCAGTAACTGTATGATGTGTATATGCTGCATGTATAAGATCTGTACTATAGGGGGTAGTATCTGTATGATGTGTATATACTGCATGTATAAGATCTGTACTATAGGGGCAGTATCTGTATGATGTGTATATGCTGCATGAAAAATGTGTACTATAGGGGCAGTATCTGTGTGATGTGTATATGCTGCATGTATAAGATCTGTACTATAGGGGCAGTATCTGTATGATGTGTATATGCTGCATGTATAAGATCTGTACTATAGGGGGTAGTATCTGTATGATGTGTATATACTGCATGTATAAGATCTGTACTATAGGGGCAGTATCTGTATGATGTGTATATGCTGCATGTATAAGATCTGTACTATAGGGGGTAGTATCTGTATGATGTGTATATACTGCATGTATAAGATCTGTACTATAGGGGCAGTAACTGTATGATGTGTATATGCTGCATGTATAAGATCTGTACTATAGGGGGCAGTAACTGTATGATGTGTATATGCTGCATGTATAAGATCTGTACTATAGGGGGCAGTAACTGTATGATGTGTATATACTGCATGTATAAGATTTTTACTATAGGGGGCAGTAACTGTATGTGTATATGCTGCATGTATAAGATCTGTACTATAGGGGGCAGTAACTGTATGATGTGTATATGCTGCATGTATACGATCTGTACTATAGGGGGCAGTAACTGTATGATGTGTATATACTGCATGTATAAGATCTGTACTATAGGGGGCAGTAACTGTATGATGTGTATATGCTGCATGTATAAGATCTGTACTATAGGGGGCAGTAACTGTATGATGTGTATATGCTGCATGTATAAGATCTGTACTATAGGGGGCAGTAACTGTATGATGTGTATATACTGCATGTATAAGATTTTTACTATAGGGGGCAGTAACTGTATGTGTATATGCTGCATGTATAAGATCTGTACTATAGGGGGCAGTAACTGTATGATGTGTATATATACTGCATGTATAAGATCTGTACTATAGGGGCAGTAACTGTATGATGTGTATATGCTGCATGTATAAGATCTGTACTATAGGGGGCAGTATCTGTATGATGTGTATATGCTGCATGTATAAGATCTGTACTATAGGGGGCAGTAACTGTATGATGTGTATATACTGCATGTAGAAGATCTGTACTATAGGGGGTAATAACTATGTATGATGTGTATATACTGCATGTATAAGATCTGTACTATAGGGGGCAGTAACAGTATGATGTGTATATACTGCATGTATAAGATCTGTACTATAGGGGCAGTAACTGTATGATGTGTATATACTGCATGTATAAGATCTGTACTATAGGGGGCACTATCTGTATGATGTGTATATGCTGCATGTATAAGATCTGTACTATAGGGGCAGTAACTGTATGATGTGTATATGCTGCATGTATAAGATCTGTACTATAGGGGGTAATACCTGTATGATGTGTATATACTGCATGTATAAGATCTGTACTATAGGGGCAGTAATTGTATGATGTGTATATGCTGCATGTATAAGATTTGTACTATAGGGGGGCAGTAACTGTATGATGTGTATATGCTGCATGTATAAGATCTTTACTATAGGGGCAGTAACTGTATGATGTGTATATACTGCATGTATAAGATCTGTACTATAGGGGGCAGTATCTGTATGATGTGTATATGCTGCATGTATAAGATCTGTACTATAGGGGGCAGTAACTGTATGATGTGTGTGTGTACTGCATGTAGAAGATCTGTACTATAGGGGGTAATAACTATGTATGATGTGTATATACTGCATGTATAAGATCTGTACTATAGGGGGCAGTATCTGTATGATGTGTATATACTGCATGTATAAGATCTGTACTATAGGGGGTAGTAACTGTATGATGTGTATATACTGCATGTATAAGATCTGTACTATAGGGGCAGTAACTGTATGATGTGTATATGCTGCATGTATAAGATCTGTACTATAGGGGGTAGTATCTGTATGATGTGTATATGCTGCATGTATAAGATCTGTACTATAGGGGGCAGTAACTGTATGATGTGTATATACTGCATGTATAAGATCTGTACTATAGGGGCAGTAACTGTATGATGTGTATATACTGCATGTATAAGATCTGTACTATAGGGGGTAATACCTGTATGATGTGTATATACTGCATGTATAAGATCTGTACTATAGGGGGCAGTAACTGTATGATGTGTATATACTGCATGTATAAGATCTGTACTATAGGGGGCAGTATCTGTATGATGTGTATATGCTGCATGTATAAGATCTGTACTATAGGGGGCAGTAACTGTATGATGTGTATATACTGCATGTATAAGATCTGTACTATAGGGGGCAGTAACTGTATGATGTGTATATGCTGCATGTATAAGATCTGTACTATAGGGGCAGTAACTGTATGATGTGTATATGCTGCATGTATAAGATCTGTACTATAGGGGGCAGTAACTGTATGATGTGTATATGCTGCATGTATAAGATCTGTACTATAGGGGCAGTAACTGTATGATGTGTATATGCTGCATGTATAAGATCTGTACTATAGGGGGCAGTAACTGTATGATGTGTATATGCTGCATGTATAAGATCTGTACTATAGGGGCAGTAACTGTATGATGTGTATATACTGCATGTATAAGATCTGTACTATAGGGGGTAATACCTGTATGATGTGTATATACTGCATGTATAAGATCTGTACTATAGGGGGGCAGTATCTGTATGATGTGTATATACTGCATGTATAAGTTCTGTACTATAGGGGGCACTATCTGTATGATGTGTATATACTGCATGTATAAGATCTGTAGTATAGGGGGCAGTAACTGTATGATGTGTATATACTGCATGTATAAGATCTGTACTATAGGGGGCAGTAACTGTATGATGTGTATATGCTGCATGTATAAGATCTGTACTATAGGGGCAGTAACTTTATGATGTGTATATACTGCATGTATAAGATCTGTACTATAGGGGGCAGTAACTGTATGATGTGTATATACTGCATGTATAAGATCTGTACTATAGGGGGCAGTAACTGTATGATGTGTATATACTGCATGTATAAGATCTGTACTATAGGGGGCAGTAACTGTATGTGTATATGCTGCATGCATAAGATCTGTACTATAGGGGACAGTAACTGTATGATGTGTGTGTATATACTGCATGTAGAAGATCTGTACTATAGGGGGTAATAACTATGTATGATGTGTATATACTGCATGTATAAGATCTGTACTATAGGGGGCAGTATCTGTATGATGTGTATATACTGCATGTATAAGATCTGTACTATAGGGGGCAGTAACTGTATGATGTGTATATACTGCATGTATAAGATCTGTACTATAGGGGGTAATAACTGTATGATGTGTATATACTGTATGTATAAGATCTGTACTATAGGGGCAGTAACTGTATGATGTGTATATACTGCATGTATAAGATCTGTACTATAGGGGGTAATAACTGTATGATGTGTATATGCTGCATGTATAAGATCTGTACTATAGGGGCAGTAACTGTATGATGTGTATATGCTGCATGTATAAGATCTGTACTATAGGGGCAGTAACTGTATGATGTGTATATACTGCATGTATAAGATCTGTACTATAGGGGGCAGTAACTGTATGATGTGTATATACTGCATGTAGAAGATCTGTACTATAGGGGCAGTAACTGTATGATGTGTATATGCTGCATGTATAAGATCTGTACTATAGGGGGCAGTAACTGTATGATGTGTATATGCTGCATGTATAAGATCTGTACTATAGGGGCAGTAACTGTATGATGTGTATATGCTGCATGTATAAGATCTGTACTATAGGGGCAGTAACTGTATGATGTGTATATACTGCATGTATAAGATCTGTACTATAGGGGCAGTAACTGTATGATGTGTATATACTGCATGTATAAGATATGTACCAAAGGGGCAGTAACTGTATGATGTGTATATACTGCATGTATAAGATCTGTACTATAGGGGCAGTAACTGTATGATGTGTATATGCTGCATGTATAAGATCTGTACTATAGGGGGCAGTAACAGTATGATGTGTATATACTGCATGTATAAGATCTGTACTATAGGGGGCAGTAACTGTATGATGTGTATATACTGCATGTATAAGATCTGTACTATAGGGGGCAGTAACTGTATGATGTGTATATGCTGCATGTATAAGATCTGTACTATAGGGGCAGTAACTGTATGATGTGTATATACTGCATGTATAAGATCTGTACTATAGGGGCAGTAACTGTATGATGTGTATATACTGCATGTATAAGATCTGTACTATAGGGGCAGTAACTGTATGATGTGTATATACTGCATGTATAAGATCTGTACTATAGGGGCAGTAACTGTATGATGTGTATATGCTGCATGTATAAGATCTGTACTATAGGGGGCAGTAACAGTATGATGTGTATATGCTGCATGTATAAGATCTGTACTATAGGGGGCAGTAACTGTATGATGTGTATATACTGCATGTATAAGATCTGTACTATAGGGGGCAGTAACTGTATGATGTGTATATACTGCATGTATAAGTTCTGTACTATAGGGGGCAGTAACTGTATGATGTGTATATACTGCATGTATAAGATCTGTACTATAGGGGGCAGTATCTGTATGATGTGTATATACTGCATGTATAAGATCTGTACTATAGGGGGCAGTAACTGTATGATGTGTATATGCTGCATGTATAAGATCTGTACTATAGGGGCAGTAACTGTATGGTGTGTATATACTGCATGTATAAGATCTGTACTATAGGGGGTAATACCTGTATGATGTGTATATACTGCATGTATAAGATCTGTACTATAGGGGGGCAGTATCTGTATGATGTGTATATACTGCATGTATAAGTTCTGTACTATAGGGGGCACTATCTGTATGATGTGTATATACTGCATGTATAAGATCTGTACTATAGGGGCAGTAACTGTATGATGTGTATATACTGCATGTATAAGATCTGTAATATAGGGGGCAGTAACTGTATGATGTGTATATACTGCATGTATAAGATCTGTACTATAGGGGGCAGTAACTGTATGATGTGTATATACTGCATGTATAAGATCTGTACTATAGGGGCAGTAACTTTATGATGTGTATATACTGCATGTATAAGATCTGTACTATAGGGGGCAGTAACTGTATGATGTGTATATACTGCATGTATAAGATCTGTACTATAGGGGACAGTAACTCTATGATGTGTATATACTGCATGTATAAGATCTGTACTATAGGGGGCAGTAACTGTATGTGTATATGCTGCATGTATAAGATCTGTACTATAGGGG